>NW_014332892.1:1030359-1088773 GCF_000341935.2 Cephus cinctus
GCTCCCGTGCTATCTGTTGATAGTTTTTCTTGCCGTGTTTCGCTACAGTATAGCAAGTTCTCGATTCGTACAGTTCTCGCGTTGTTCTCGCGATATCCAGGAAATTCTATGAATTCCTGTGAGTGTTCCGGAGGTGTAGTGCTGTGCCTTAGTGCAGTGTCCACCAGAGTGTCCTTTGGATCCAGTTCTCGACCTCCACGGATTAGCTGCACCAGCTCCGGTGAGTCTCCCAATTTATTAATTGGTGAAGGGATCTCGATAGATAGTTAAGATTCGTTCTGATACGTTCTCGGTTCGTCGCTCTCTGTCTCTCGCACTATTTGCCGGACTCTTACTCCGACCCTCTCTAGCTCAAACCTAGCAGCCTGAGCGGCCGTGCATTTCCGTAACCGTCCGCTCTCGTTCGTGGATCCAGTTGCGTTTCTCGATTTTACGCGACCCCAAAAATCGACAGGATCCGTTAAGCTGTCGCCTCGTCCGATAGGTTCCGTCAGAGCTCTCGTTCTTGGTGGAGTTGGGCCTGTTCCACCCCAACTCCCAGTTTATACCGGCTCGTCAGAGCTCTCGTTCTTGGTGGAGTTGGGCCTGTTCCACCCCAACTCCCAGTTTATAGCGGCTCGTCAGTTCCCGGTGAAAAAAGAATCGGCTGGCGCCCGCCTGGCTTGCGGATGCACGAACGACGGGTGGACGGCCGAAGGTAACGTAGGTTGCTTCTCGAAGATAGTCGTTCTCGTATGTTTTGCTATCGGTGTCGGGTCATAAGTTAAAAGAATTACGTTACAATATGTATACTGCATACACAGCAAGTGGTAGCAAAGGTAAAAAGAATCTGGGGAATAAAGTTTTGTTTCCCCTATATAAAATTTTTTTTCATCCCCTAGATTCTTTCAAAAGTCGTCTTACAAACTTTCGAACATTCTCATAGCCTGCGTAATAACGTTCCGTGGTATTGCTCTAAAGCCGATGGCTACTACCACGTAGTGAGAGAAGTCTATGGAAAAAAAAGAAGAATTTAATTACAAGCTATTTGGCAAAACGAGAAAAAAAAGTTGTGTAAAAAGCCATGAGGTTAAGGGAAAGTTGGTACGACAGTTCCCGCAGAGGGGGGTTCTCCCCTGCGCACCCCTAGGGCATTCCGTCCTGTATCCCTCTTGCGATGCAACGCGTGACGGGAATCGAAAAGATACGAGGGGTAGGAGACTCCTTCACAGGGGGTTGGTGTAGTCAACATTTTTTATGATCCGGACGGGACTGTAAACCCTGATGGCACTTCGCATTATTGGTAGAATTATTAAAAATCTGCCACTTTACGATTCTTTATCGAACCGTAAAAAAAAAAAAAAAAAAAAAAAAAAAAAAACTTAAACTGTCACTAAATCCGCCCCTGACGCTTAAAGGGTAAGTATAAGAAGCCGTTTTATCCCCGTGCGACCCGCCACCCTCCCTCGTCCTCGACTTTGGAAATACTTCGTAGTGTCAATTTTTCGTACGGTCTCCAAGATTCATTCGACGCAACCTGTAATCGCGGCTTAATAAATTTTACATACTTTTATATCGCCCAAGTCTCGCGCCAGAAAAGCAACCACCCCCTAACGAAGTGCCATCTTTGGATGAAAAAAAAGAAACTCGAGTACTCTCACAGTGTTTCCTCTCGACTTTTCTCAGCTCCACTCTTTCTTCGTTTTCTTCCATTTTTTTTTTTTTTTTTCTTACGCATTTTTCCCAACCATGAAAGTACTTATCTCGCAACTATATTCAACCCCCGTTACCCTCTTGGTTTACCGGCTTGATATACGAGCGAGATGATATAACAATCTACGTGCTCCAACGGCAGCGCCATGCGGAGAATTTCTGAACTTTGCACACTGTAATTATCCAGGCTAGCGTCATACGATGTCCCTACTGGAAACATTTAATTAATAGTAAAACGAATGTCAAGATAAAGTATACATTAACGAGACTGCAATTATACTTTGTCCTTGTACTGGCTGAATCTATATTTTCAAGCTTTAAAAGGTTTCACTTAATTAAAAATAGAAACCTATCAAGACAATATCGAGTCTACCCGTCTGACTCTCTTATATAGCTGAGCATAAAACTAAATAATATCACGTGCACGGTATTCGAGCTTTTTCACTTCGAATCAAGTTCGTCGTACCTACATTAAATATCCACCTACAAACTAGTAATAAAAAAAAAAATACCTAACCATTTCTACCTCCACGTTATATATCAACATGGCAATATATTTACATGCACTTTCCCCCATTTCTCTATCCCACGATCCATATGAATACATATGGCCATATAAACCCATCAGTTGAATTCATATTTCCATATAGGAAAAGTCGGCGCAACTCGCGGCCTCTCATACGTATATTCCCACATATTGAAGGTTCCGACAAGGTAGGGAGGGGGTAGGCTTTCGAAAAGTAGGTTGGTACCTGCCATTACGATTTTGCATAACTTTGCATATCTTTGAATATTTTTATCCCCGTACCCGTTTCGTGATTACCCGTGAGAAAAGAATTTTTTTTACTCCAAAAATCACCCACCCCCTTTTCTTATCACCTTGTTGTACCCTTATTTATGTCGTTTTCTTCCAAGTCTTTTTTTTTCGAACTCAAAGGCCTACGCGACGGTGCCCCGGTAACTACGAATCGTTGGGGTAAACCCGAATCGCGCATCATTCCCTAAAGTCCCGGTGTCACTTACATAGTAAAGCGATTAGTACTTGACGAGAATCGTAAGCCAAGAACTCCTGGGAGAAATGTCTTCAGGGATTATATACTCTGGTGGAATATTATTTCTCGTAGCAGTTTGTCACTGGTGAAACTATGTACTATCTTACTGCGACTGGTGCGATAGCATAGATAATCAATGGTATAACTGTGATTTTATTTTTATACCTTCTACTGTACGTAGTCTATTATTATCCAATGAGAATATACTGGCAGCTCTTACGGCAAGAATATCACCTACTGATTTACTGACAGGTGCATAGATAAAAATTGTCCATCTATATAATCGCGATTATATATATGTATTCTTTTCTCAAATCTATCCCAACGCGTCTAGGGAATTTATTATGACACTCTACAGCGTCAACTTGAAATTTAATATACCAGTTCTTAACGTTCGGAGAGAGAAGGGGAAGATGGGTGAGGCGGAGGATTATCGTTAAAAGTAAGTTAAAATCTTGAAAAATTTCACCGTTCCACTGTGCTTGTACTTTATAGGGTAAATATGTACGGAGAAGAAAATATCTGTACTCGAGGGTAAATGATCTTTTTTTTAGTCAGTCATTTTTTTTGAGTAAGCAATTTTTTTGCAATTATTAGAAATAAACTAATTTCACTTTATGGTAATAAGCATCGGGTGTTAGAATAGAAAAATTAGTATTTATCGTTAAACAGTGTTAGCTTTTGGGAATTTACAAAATTGTGAAAATACATGGGCAAACCTCTAAATGCCTATATCTTTCGTGACCCGGCACTTTAATGGCCGCTTCTAGTAACACGGCCATTAAAGCTCGAAAAGACAGGACCATCTTGAAATGGAAATGGCCAAATGCAAAATCGATTCCGAATGACCATATGTGGTATCTATGTATGACCCCTTTCGTCGTGAAATATGTTTTTGCAAATTTTCATAGTACGTCATGTCACTTGTGTTATTGCCAGGTTCACTCATAAAAACGCGTCACGTAATGCATAGGTACCATTTGATACTGTTCATTTGGCTGTCTGTAAAAAGACGCCTCTGACGTATTCAGAATGAAAAGTCAGTTTGAATCAAAATAATAATTTAAAAAAAAATTAATATGCTATATTATTGTTATACGGGTATTATATCGATTGGGAATCTTGTCGAATATGAGAAAAAGCTCTTTGACTATAGTAATCGATTCAGTTAACTACGAAGTGACCTGATAATCCTATTCTTTCTTTCTTTCTTTCTTTCTTTCTTTCTTTCTTTCTTTCTTTCTTTCTTTCTTTCTTCTTATATAAAATCTTTGACCAGTACGTGTCTAACGTACTGGTTCCGTTTACGTATTTGCGAGGTAGATGACGGAGAACACTTTTACTTGGATAAGGCCGAGTTATCGTTCCGTCGTAATTTGGGATTTCGTTGAGAAACGAAATCGAGTGGAAACTGGACTTTGCGAGGAGGCTGTATAATTTAAATGGTCCACAAGGGGTGTAGACCTCTGCGAAGGAGTTTCTGAAACTCTAAGCTTCAAAGTTCTAATTCTGCTGATCACCTTGTCCACAATGTGGGTATATGCACGGGTATAGGTATTATGTATACGTATATATTAAAAATCTTTAAGTAGTATATAAAAAAAAAATAATATACATCGAATATACATGGTATAGATATAGAAATCGGAGTATTTAAAAAGTGGAAATCTTATTATTTTTCTTACTTCTAAGTACTAAAACCGTTTTAATAGACGTTTTTTTGTTGACTGATTCACATTTTATCAATTTAGTCATGAATTTATATGTGCAAATTTTATTAAAAATAATGATTATTCGTACCTACGTTAATTAAGGTACACGATACTTACCCTCACGCTGATGAGGTGCGTATATGTTAAGATAAAGACAATCTTCACTTTGATTACGTAGATAAGGCAAAAGTCTCTCCAAGTACTCGTACCGTCCGGGTTTGACTTCAGCCCGAAGATCAGGAAGCACTTGCGGACAAACCGGTGCAAAATGTTGGCATTGCCGCAATCCTGTCCAAGGTTGCGGCGATCTTGGCGGTGAGAATCGAAAAGATCCCACAGGAGGTTCCGCGTACGGAACACCTAAAAATAAAGAAAAAAATTCTTTATAATCATTAACACGTATCGAAACTTCAAAATTCATTGGAATTCCGCAGGACTTCGATAAATCCTAAGGCAGATGTGGGTTTTGCTACGCGAAAGGGAATAAAATTTTGCCAGGGTAAAGAAGCAAGCTCAGAGATCCCTATTCCATAGAGATACGTAACGCGTGAGAATGGGACGATCAGCTTCAAAGAATCTGAAAGTAGTGTGGTATTGTGAATTGAGGATTCAGAAAAACGAATCTCAAAGACGCATATACCGATTTCGCGTCCTGAAGGCAAATATCTATCGGACTGTCTGTCCCTTTGACTCGTGTCGATTTGACGTCGAGGAAAGTCACTCCTAAAACATGAACTCGCCCAGCCTTAAGCACAAGGGCAGAGAGAACATCTCGAATCTAGAAAATTTCAAAAATGGAATCCTCAGCTACGGTTATACCAGGAACATCGACAAAGCCAGGATTCGGTTAGAAAAGATCCTACAAGCTTTTCGGTAAAATCCGAAAAGGAGTTTATTCCTTGAATAACCCATAATCCAAGTGTTCGCCCAAGTAGTATATACAGGATTGATTTAAACACAAGGTATATCAATGGGTTTAGTAAATCAATATATCGATAATGGATAAAAAAATTCTGATTCTAAATAACCTCAAAATCAATCCCAACCATGAGCACCCTAATTTACACTTATCCTATGCTTTTTTGCCTGTATCTATATTATAGTGAAAAAATTATATTGTAATTTACCCAAAAATACGTCGATCAATGGCAATTCCTGACTCGTCCTTGGTCGCACGACAATTCCTCGTAATCTTCCCTGCTCCACGTGCACCTCCCGTGTCACTTTTTCCTCCTGCCATTGCTGATGTCTCTGATGATCGTACTGATTGTAGGATCCATAAAAATCCCGATGCTCCGTGAGTATCTGGGTACATGCCAGCAACACGAGACCCACCAGCTCGAGCCTCAACATTTTGGACATTTGCCTGGCTTCACGAACTCCAGGCTGCGCTCTCTTTAAACTCCAACGTTGAGAAGAGTTTACTCGGCCGCGATGCTCGCCGGCACTTTTCGAAGTGGTACTGTGTTTTTTTTCTTTTTTTTTTTTTAATACTCTTCCTTCCTTCTCCCTTTCTCTGAAATACGAGTGTCTCTCTTTTACAACGAGGCCGGCTATTGTATCTAGCGGGCACTATAACGAGTCCCCTTGAATTTCGCAAAACCACGCGATAACACTACTGACCCAGATTTACCCAGATTAAACATGAGTTACGTACTTTTTACAATGTCAAAAGTTCACGTAGTACATAATACCATTGATAGGGCTCAATTTTCATACACGACACACGTAACACAATATGTCAAAGTGCTTATGGTATTGATACACTGTTAGGATCAAACACTGAATTTATTTTATGTATTCAGTGTAACGGTAAGAGGAAATTCTTGAGAGATTTGACAATTTTCCAAATATCTACTCTCTCTCTCTCTCTCTCTGAGCAAAGAGAGCGTCTTTCATTCGCGTTTTGCGTTCTTGCGTACGTCCTCCCACATCTTCGTGCCGTGGGCGTGGGCAGTTTCCTGTGCGGGGTTCGTCGCATATGTACATATGTGCTTTTTAAGAGGCTACTGTCCGAGTATCGAGCTGTCACGTGGCGGCTTACTTTTTTTGATTTCTCTCATTGAATTTACAGTTATAAAAAAGAAGATGAGTGGGAGACCTCGACTATTTTTCTACGCTGTAGAATTTGGCGATGACTCCATTCTCTCTCTCTCTCTCTCTCTTTCTTTCTTTACTTTTCACATTTTTATAAAGGCGCCCGCACAGACCAACCAAAATCACGTTTGTCAATACTCAGCGTGCGATTTTACTATGGCCGAAGCCTTTATTCTCGGCGGAGACACCATGTTTTTAGGTCCGGATTTATAGTTGGTATAGATATACCAGTTAAAAAATGAAGACTTTCACAGTGTCCTCTCAGCGATATTCTTAGCTGGGCAAACAAGGGTGAACGTACGTACGTTACCGTCCCTGGATCGCACTACACTGCACCATCGCGACGCAAATAGAACGTGTTGGTAAACTTGGTATTTTTGCAAAAGTTCTATACCGGTTTGGAAATTTGGAATTTTCGTTCGAAATTTTTCCTTGGACTTTAGAGCAGTGGGTTTTCGGTGTTCAATTATCCTTGGCTTTATCAATGCTCGTGGAGTTGGCTTTCCGTGAATTTGCCTCTTTAAATTCTATCGTTACGTGAACAAAAAAAAGAGAAAAATTTTTTATTATTATTATCCTTAGGGTTAACGCTGCCTTTTTTTCGGACGATTAAACTCAGTTTCTAGTACGATTATTTCAGCTTCTAGTATAACGATCGATACGATACCAATATTTTTCCTTTTCAAAATACTATTTTCATGGGATATTAAGGACAGCGTATGAAAATATTCTATACATTGCAAAATCTGTACATTAGCCAAGGACGGGAAGATGCAATTTCTCAAATATCAGCAGCACCGAATTTCTCTTTTGTTTTCAACTCCATATAAAAAGTCGACAAACTTTAGGCAGCTACTTTATTATTACACTAAACGATAAACGAATTTTAACACGACTCGATAACAAAAAAAATGAAGAAAAAAAGAAATTGTAAAAAAATTAACACCGCAATTATTTCACTGTGCAATCTCGTCACGTCAATCGTTTCCGATAGTCGTTCTGTTATTTCAAGTACGACGCTCGGCACCGGGACGCACTTTGAATGCGTCGCAATGCCTATTCGACTGCCACGCGTACATAAAACTAAATTCTATAATTATATTTAGAACACGCGCGAGCGCCGCGCCGCGGCAACATCTCGAAGTAGAACCTTTATTTTTGGAGAAACTATGTATATACAATTCTAAGATCAGGGCTACCAGCAACGCAAAGAGATCGAACCCAACGAATACCATAGACAACAATCAATAACCTGATCAACAAAAATTATTCCATGAACGTCCATAAATCACAAATACTAAACGTATCCCGAGTCCTTGATAAAATTGAAACCCCTACTCTCAAGTGATATTCAAAATATGTTATTTATATTCGCCAAGTCATATTGTCCAAGAACGTAAAACTTTTGTATCCTTATAAAATCTTTGAAAAAAATGGCCATGAAGTGCCTATAGATGCACTTATAAAGCGCAACGAACTGTCGAACGACAAGATAAGATTTTCGAGTGGCACTTGAGATACGAGCTGTTTCGAATGAGTGATTCTAAGCACGATCTCTTACCCTACGTAAATACTATTCCCAAGAGTCACATAAAATATAATAATAAAAGTACACAATCAGCACTAAGTATTGTTTTTTTTTTTTTAACGGGAAACCAAATTTTGCCAAAATCAACTTTAACGTCTCCTGAAAACACGTCTAGTTATAATATCTTGAACAGTTGAGAAAATTTTTATTCCGTTATCACGGAAGCTGATAGATCCCCTCGTCAAAGTAAAAGTCCAACTAAACACGATTATGTATTGTGAATATTCACGAAGTCTTCCGGTACTTTAACAGCATCAGGGAACAATCTTCGACGCAATCATCTCATTAAGTCGCTCCCGTGCTTAATTTCACACAAGTTTTAATCGCATCGAAACTTTAAGTCAGCGAGGTATGAGGCTTGCATCGTTAAGTCGGTACACTTTGAAATTTGTCTTAAAAAACATTTTAACGCGCCATGTCAAATTGCCATGAACTTTGATATACATATATATATAAGGATAAGTTTAATGTATTATATAACATATAATAATAAAATATATAATATAGGACGAATAAAATATCATCAACTCAAGGCTCAAGATTTATTATTATTATAAATTTTATTTGTAAATTCTTATTCTCGTTCCGTATACATATATGTATAACGGGGTGTTCTTATGACAGGCATTTTCAAAATGTAGTCATAGCCTCTTATCCTCCTCGTTAAATTTTACTGTGATAACCCCTTCTAAAAGCCATCCCTTACTTCAATTATGAGCTATAAGTTTTTTGCCTTATCGTTAAGCTCTTCATGTCTCTCGGTAACGAGACATTCGTTGAGCTGTGAGAGAAACAAGTTTGTACTGTATAGCGTTAATGTCTTCGGGTTGTGAATTCGAAATTACGGTGCTGAAATGTGCCGAAGTGTGCTGAGCTATGCTCTACAATACTTTGGGAGAACGAAGGGCGTTGAACGTGATTTTTTAGTGACTCCATTGCGTTACCCAACCACTAGCGTCTATATCTATTTTTAAAATAAGGGCTGCTCAACTATTTCAAACGTTACCTAAAACCGAAGCTTGTGAAGTAAGAAAAAAAATCTATTTTAAGTACATTCACGAACGCCATTAGCGATGCATAGCAATCGTACCATAGGAGCAATGGTATTATTTCTTTTTTTAAATTGGTTATATTGTACTTTTTATAGATTCCGCTTTTACCGACTTCCCTTCGTTTCGAATAACCACGTATCCTATTCGTTAGGTCTTTAAAGAGCTGTTCTAAAGTGGGATGGTTATTGGGTAAAGACTATAGGCAATGTCCAGTGCTTGGCACTGCTGTGTTGCAACGTAGCATCGTTAGGTTGGTCACAAGAGAAGCTATAGTCGTTACCGTTTAAAGCACCTAGGGGATTCGACATTTTATAGGTTACGATGGATAATGATATTTTTCTGTGATTGCATTTCCGTTTCATCTCTTATGAGAAAGGATAATGAGCGAGTACGAAAATTTGAAATTGCGAAAATAACGTAAACGCGATAAATCAAAATTAATGTTTTAATTTTTTTTCTCCTAAAAATTATCACTTTTCGTTTATCACATCTCTGAAAATGCACTATCGTTTTTACACAGAAAATCTAAATTCTGTCTCATGCAAAATCTCTATATCTTCGACTCAACCTAACCTAACCCATCGATATGTATACGTGTCCTTCGCAGCAATCGGTAAACGTTAAAGAAGGTATATCATCAAATTCTATATTTACTCAGACGTTTCTCTCATCTCACTTCGAACAAGTTTGTCGTATTTTCAATCTGTAGTAAATCTTTGAAAATCCATCTATCCTATTGATCCAATATCGAATCAATTGCGTATCCATAACTGTATCACGGATACAAATATGAAATTTTATTTTCACGACATTCGCGTCCTACGATATTTTAGTTCAGTCAAGTAAAAATGCACTTTTTGTTTTAAGTCCCTCGGTGAACGAGCAAAGGGATAAAAATATTTATATCTTTGATCAAATTGATAGTAAAAATATATTTTCCCCGCTTCCTACCTATCGCAATTTACCTACGACCATCGTTTGACAGAGCTATTCTGCGTTACGTCATAATTGGTTTTTTTCATTTCCCAAGTAGCTACGAGGTAAGACGACCTGACGAATACATATCGAAAGTACTTTGGCTTGGATTGGTTCGAACGAAAAGTGGTGGAAAAACATTGAAAATCAACAGGGAGTGTTCGCTGGCCTGTGAAATAAATACAATTGAGATATTTCCGTTGCCGGATTGCTTCTACGAGATACAGTAACAAATACCGAATACAAATTGACAAGAGGAGAGCAAAAATTTTGAAAAATATCTCAACCACAAAAACAGCTCCTAGGACTAAAAATTTGTTTTTTTTTTTTTAAATTTTTTTGATCGATTACACTAAATATATGTCAGAGAGGACTGGGTGCTCGGCGGGCGTTAACGCCGATATTATTGTTCATGTCGCTGTTATCGTCAAGTTAGGTTAAGAGTTTGTACTTTTGATAACACCGTAGTGGGGATGTTGATATACACTGAACGTAGCCGGGATCGTGAGATGGATCGTATGGGAAGGCAGTGTTCGGTGACAATCGACCATCTCGCCAAGGGTCGTGAATTCGTTCCAGCTTCAGTGTAATCAATTCAGAATAAAAAAAAATGGGTGACCATCCGAATCCCCTGAACCTGACGTCATCGGCTTCGACATACACGCAGTACCATGATTTATGAAATTTTCATAAAAATCTCATATACAATTTCCGTATAAAAATTTAATTATGGAAATACTCGGAGATCGATAATGATTCGATTTTTTTGGAACTTCCGTAAAGAAAAAAAAGTTGCATCATACTCGAGTGAAGCAAAAGCATAAAAGTCGAAGGCTTCAATTAGAATCATCCATCTCTTTAGTCGAGGACGTAGCTCAGAGAGTTCCAAGTAGGGAGGGTTGTAGGGTGAAGGTGGTGGGAATTGGAATGAGGTAAAAAGATGCGGAAGACCAAGCAGTTAGTGTGGGGTGGGGTGGGGGGGTAGAGGGGGAGAAACGAAGAGGGTAAAGAAGATTGAGAAGGTTGAGAAGGTACCTGCCTGGTAGAAGGTTAAGAACGGGGAAAAAGGTAGAGAAAACCTTGGATACCGAAGTACGAGAGAGCCTTGGGTGTTTCCATTTATTCCATTTGCTCGTAAGCGAACCTGAAGTCTTAGCTTACCAGCCCACCCTCTATATACGAACCACTTCGAATTCCCCACACACCCTGAAGATTAAGAAAACACATTTATCTGTGACAGACGTTAGATTCCTCGTCGATTGCCACTCGAATGCTTGTCATTATTATTCATTATTTCGAGGATCAGTCAAAAAAGTTTGCCGTCAGCTTACGCGGGGACTGTCGATAGGGAAGAAAAAATAAAATTTGACGTACGCCAAAAATATGTCAAAAAAATGTCAAACACCGAAGCTCGATCCGTCAATTTGGCAAATATTCGTGTAGCCTTGCAGATATAATTACCAGCTACATTTGAACAGGCAGATTAGTTTGGTAAGATGTACCGTGTATGATTGGGTAAAGTTTTGTTTGACGAGTATCAAGTTAACTCACAGTTTGCTATAACGTGTTATACATATCCTAGATAATTTCAAAAACTTTTTTATCTGAGAACCAGTCAACGCACATAGAGATTTTTGAAAATTTTTCAAGCTGTCAAATATTAAATTTTACTAATGACCCTGTTACTAATGACTTCCTTTTTTTTTTTTCAAAAAAACCAATACCGTGTGAATTACAAAATTTGCGTGGGGATTACAATCGGTTCGCCGAACCGTAATGTGACGCAATAATTGAATTACAAAAAATGCCGATTCAAATTTCAAAAAAATGCACCCCCACTCGAAAGTCGCGATATCAATGAAAACAGTAGACAAGAGGAAACAGTAACAAAGTAATATAAGTATAAAAGAGGCAGCAGGAAAACGATTGGTCCCTAATAAAAGAAGACAGCGAATCTCTGAGATAGGGAAGAAAAAGGAAAAGGAAGGGAGAAAAAATAGAAAATCAAGACGATAAACTCGACAGAGTGTGACGCGAGGACTTCGTGCCTGGACTGTCTAGCATTGAAATTCACGAAATCGATAAAGGATCCGAGGTCTAGTATAGAACGGCAAAAGAACCAAGCCGCGTTATACTTTAGCTACTTTACAAGATTCCTCGTGATGATAACCAGCATCCAGTCTACGTAGCAATGTCCTTCCCTTATTTGAAGTCCAAGTCCTTTACAGTCTTACTATACATATAACGTGACACATCCTAGGCGGATCGAGATCTAACGTTGTTTCATACATATATAACATATAGTATATAGAAAATAATATATATATATATATATACACATATGTATATACTACAGGCATCCAAAGACAGACACACTCCCAACCTGTAAAACTCCCGGAAAAAGGATTCACGGCCGGAAGCAGCGCGAGAGTCCACCCACCCTCTAAGCGTTGTACAAAGAAAAAAAAAAAGAATTGAAAGAAGCTTTTCTCGTAGCGATGGAAACGCTTAACGCTTTGCTTGGTTGCCAGAGCGGCCGACCATCAAGACCAGAACTGCAATCGACTATGGGTATATGCATGGTGCATATAAGGTCTATCAATTTTCAGGTTTGAAAGCTCATCGATGCGATCAAACTTATCGATCTCAATACTAAACGTGTGTATAGTAGATATATATGTGTATATAGATATATTGGCTTGAACGGTTTGAGAGGGTGCGGTAACTTCACCACAGCCGGACCGCCGTTTAATTAACGTATGGCTTAGATTCCGGAAAACCTGAAAGCAAATTAATGACTGTCATCGCTGCGATCTTCTCGGAAACTGAACTCGGTCAGCGATCGGAATGCGGATTTTATAACATTCCTAACTTTCGATATCGGTTTATATATGTATATACAGTGATATATCGTGTATACGCTGCTGGCTGGCTAAAACCGCATGAAAAGAATTTTCCGGCTAAGCTTTGCGATTTCTTTAGGAACATCGCGAAAGTTGCTGCTCCTCTCGATTCAACGAAGCGCGAAGTGCCGTTCGTTCGTTCGCGAAAGTTGTTGCATCCACCGAACCATTGATATATTGCATCTCCATCTGCGAAACTTCCGGAAAGGATAAATAGGATAGCCACACCATACGACGATGTAATGGTACAAGTTTCTTGGGTGGTTCGATGCAATCGTGATTCTACAAAAATTACGTCTTCAACCGAGTTCCTTAATATCGAGAAAATAGGAACGCTTGGTAGCCGCGTATCGGGATCGAAGATTTATGGAATTGAGAACTGTTAGTTTGAATTAGGAAATTTTATGTATTCACAATTTTTTTTTTTTTTTTAGAATATTACAAATTTGCATTCGACTCTACGTCAGTGGATAAATTTTTATTTTATACATTTGAAATTTGATAATTTTTATTTTTTATCTCTGCACCTTCAGAATTGGAGAGATGGAAGATGCTATTTTACCTATGGGCAACCTTTGGCTATTTGGTTTTGACCATTGTGTTCTTTTTCCAGTCCAATAGGACTGTTTCTTTAAGAAATGTGGTATTACTGTAATTTGGCTTGACTCCGGCGTGCTTCTTACGAAAAACTTTAATTGCCCTCTAAATCTCATCCGCTGATTATAATTTCTTCTTGGCTCTTTCGCCGAACGGAAGGCCACAGAAATTCGACTCTGCCGTACGTTGGAAAGCGCCATGATCCGAAACCCAACGGAAAGCAGTTTGTCTTGATTCCGAGACGGATCGAAATACTAACGCGAAGGATTAGCCCTGATTCGCAAAAGGTGCCCTTGTATAGACTCCACTACACGGAGCGTATGGTCGCTGGTACGCGAGAGAATTCCGTTGCTGGGAACGACTTGATCTGGAAAATTTATGGTCCACGAATTGTATTGGGAACGATTTACTCATTTCTTTTCCCTTTTTTATCCCCATTCCTCTCATTTCCCGATATAGTCGCAAAGCCAAAGTTATTCCAGACACAGTCCCGAGAGGGTGAAATACGCTTAAAATCGCCAGAACATTGTAAGTAAATAAAGGAAAAGCCGAGGAAAAGCGTTCTCATGATTTTCTCAGTACGAATGAACCTTCGAGAGAGGTCGGTAAGGTAGATTACATTCAGCATTATACCCAAAATCCCTACCTTCGTAAACATCGAACCTGTATGGAGAAGGTTAAAAAATACAGAAAAAAAAAAATTCCTACCACCAAAGACTATTAAGACTTACTATGTCCCTCTTATTATAACGATTGCGTAATCTTTATTTAGTTCTCTATAATGACGGTTGTACAAGACACTCCCTCCTTACATACAGACTCGGAGACGGAATTTCGTCGCATAGATGCCTTCTGGGGCATTCGGTGCAGAGGAGATAAGCCACCTTCGAGGGGGTCGGTGGGAGAGGAAGGTGGGACCGAAGTACAGAGTATTTGCTACTCTATCGTCTCGCTTCCTTATCGCGATTAATGAAAGCACGAAGTTTCTCTCGTTGAGTTACGATAAATCTACATTTAATTGAAAGCGCCACAGCTAATCCCACGCCATTGGTCCGACTTCAAAGTAACTCGCCACGTCTGGATCATTTTGAAAACAGATAAAGACTCTCGGTGGCGACGTGCAGATACGTTAAATTAACCCTATTCATAATTTCATCGTATTTTCACAACTATGATCACTTGGTCCAGGAATCCTTATAAAAATAAGCAGATCAGTATTTTCATACGGTAACCAAGGATTATTCCCGACTTTCTCATGAATTTCGTATTTTCAGCCGAGAACACGTTGTGCGATCATTGGCGTCGCCTTCGCATAATACGAAATATACTTGGTGAGTTTCTTCAGAGCGACAATACCGAGACTAATGACGTACGTGACTTTCTCGATTTAACATAAAGACCGAACCTTGAAAACTTTAAAGACAGAGGGTTATACCCCGTGGGACAGGAAAAAAAGAAAGCGATCAGGAACGGATAAAGAGAGAAGTACCTCCGAAGGCGAATAGAGGCAGCACCGTCGCTTCTGTCTACAGGAGTAAAATAATTCGAGCACTTGGTATTTCTCGAGTGGCAACACTCGTGGTACCCTTAACGAAGATGAATACGTTACAGCGATTTGAACTTCCCCTCTCCCTCACGGCTGGGATTCCCTGGGCCACCCCTAACTCAGGACATATGTCCTATAAATCATAATTACAACCACTGGCAAAAACAACGCCCTCCAACCACCTTCACGAACGACGGATACCCGGTTGCTGCTGCCTGGAGAACCCATTATTTTTTAATGCAACCCTCCAAGACCTTCGCTATACATTCCTTTCTTTCTTTGCCGCTCCCTTTCACCATCGTCACCCTTATATCCTTTAAGGATTCACGTTTGCCGATGTCCTCGTTGTAATTGCAAGACGCGTACAAAGGGTTTCTTGATTTCTCAAAAAGATGTATTTTCCATGTCGACCGTTGCGCGGATGACGTAATAATTTTCGCATGACTGAAAAAAAGTTGAAAAAATTTTTTTATTGTAATGAAAAACGCATCTGTATTTTTTAAATTTTTTTTTTTTTTTTTTTTTTTTTTTTTTTTTTTTTTTTTTTTTTTTTTTTTTTTTTTTTTTTTTTTTTTTTTTTTTTTTTTTTTTTTTTTTTTTTTTTTTTTTTTTTTTTTTTTTTTTTTTTTTTTTTTTTTTTTTTTTTTCTTAATGATCCGCGATGTCGGCTTATTATTTGGTATGGGTTTCCTGTATAATTCTATCTGTTTGCCTTATACTTCATCCCTCTACCCACAGTTTAAAACATTCCCGCCATTGTACGAATATGGCACGCTTGACTCCCTTCGCCTTTACTTCGCATAATAGCATTGTGTGCGTCGGCCGGGTCACGCGCAGCGTGCTTAACTTTTCAAGGGTAGGTATTCTCTGCTGGATTTTACTCCAATTTTTACCCACCCGACGAACCATCCAACCATCCAGCCTCGTTTTGCGCGCTCGATGTCTCCTCGCAGTGAATTCACGTTCTGTCGCGGCTGCAACCGCTTGGCCCTTCACCAGACGGAACAACAAAAAAGCGATAAGTCTATGTAGCTAATTTTTTGAAAAAGAAAAAAATTTATGCTGAAAGAATTATAAGATTTTCGAATTACGCTTCGGCTTACGTGGTAAAATTTCACGCATTTTCATATCGCTTCTCTATACGCCCTATATCCATAGGGTGTTCAAATTATATACATCGACTTTTAGGTTATACCGTGCATGCTCCAGCAGCGCAGTCGCGATTTGTACGAAAAAAAAAAATGGAGAATACGCGAGTGAAACAGTCCGAAAGAGTCAATTTATTATTTCGATACGAATTTTAGGGCACGTGAAAGTTTACGTGTGGGTATACCCTTAGTCCTGAATTTATTATTCCTACGTTGGAATTCTATTCGGCTTTATTCTAGAATGTACAACTGTACCGTACTACCATTAACGCTCACCAGGATAATCGATAGAAACATGATACTTGAAATCGATATTCAATCAAATTAAAATTATTGAAACGTCAGGAAGGAGAGGAAAATTATTAACATTGATTGAAATTATTGTATTACCCATTTTACTCAAATTCAAATTACTATAGTACACTTCGGGTAGGTGACGTAAATTAATTTACCGTTGTTCCTCATTAAATCATGTTATCAAATTGACGAGGGCCTAAATCTTGAGGAATTACAGTTATGATAATTGAAAATATTTAAGCAGGTCTGCTTTGAGTACGTTTAATCAGGACATCCGATAAATTGGAACTTGGTAGAGTGCTATGTAATTCACTGAAATATATGTGGTATATATGTATATGCTGTGGAGAGTGTAGATGAATGATGTTAGCCTAGGCACACGACTAAGGGTTAATGATATTGCCAAGGCAGGCCAAGGGGTGCCGAGTAGAGCCTGGTGAGAGTTAAACGCGTTATAGTTTGCGCCCGAAAGAATTAAGTCGATGGCTTGGAAAGGGTGCCCGAGTTCTTACAGCCTCGTTGCCTCGACGTTAAGTATGCCGTGTAGATACCCCTCTTTTACGATGGCATCATCCAATAACAGTATCCTGCCCAGCCACCTGAATCATCGAAAGACACGTACCAATTTTTTATTTTAGATTTTTCAAATGGGAAGAAAAATTCGATACCGATCGAAGTAATCGGCTGAAGGTTTGTTGCCATTAAAATTATATACAGATCTGAAGATCATTTATAATTTTATAGATAATAAATATTAATATCCATACTCTTGACAGTTCTCAGGTAAAGGTATAAAGCTTTTTTTCAGATTCCCAATGTTTCTCACAGTGATGTTAGCACAAACAAAAAGAATGAAAAAAAGATACGCGAAGCCTCGCGATTCCAATCCCAGACTCGAACCAATTTCTGTCTTGTAATTTTCACCCTCCTGCCGTATCGACCGTTCGTAGTTACCTCCCTTTCGTGACTGTGTGTGGCAAGAGGTTGCGCAGCGCATGCGCAACTCGCAGACCAGACTCTCGTCTGACGCCAGTTTGTCGGGGGTCGAACTAAAAGCAACATCGAGCACGGAACTTCCTAAGTCTCAGTGTTTGGCTGTTTCGTATTTCGGTAATATAAGACGGGAGTCCTGTTTGTTCGTGTGTTTTAAACTCGTCATTATGACTTGATAACAGTGTCTGATTATGGAAATACTTCAATGAGAAACTACGGTCTGTGTGTGTTATCAGTTTTAAGTGTCCCAAAAATTTTATTTCCCGTGAGGTTGGCCTACTCTTCGACAGAAACTAGTGCAATGTAGGAGTGATACTTGATATTCCTTGTCTTAAATGTATCTCTCGTGCAATGATTCCATTTTATTTTTCACCTCAAGGACATTGCATAAGGTTCGCTTTGATTGTCATTAACGATTCCTTTTGTATACCTATAATAAAATACGGTTGAATGATCTCGAGCAAAGTTCGTTACAATTGACGACTTAGGTAATTCAATGGATTAGCGCGGGCGTGATATTCTTGTTTACTTTTCAACGATGTTGAGCTCGAAAGGTATTGTTAAACAAAGTTCGACAACTCTTAGTGATCGAGTTTCATTAATAATATTACGGGGATAATACGATATCGAGAGTACCAAGCAGTTGGGAAATTTTTTATATATATTCAATGGGAATTTTAATCCCATAAATGACGAGGCATTATTACCATCAATTCAAAAAATATTCTTTTTTCATTTCTCTTGGTCAGTATCTATTCCATCAAATTTTAAAATAATCTGAGAAACATGGAATACATCCCTGTGTGTTGAACTACTTTAGGCACTAAATAACAGATCAGACATCGAATTTTCCAAATGCTTTTCAAAGCGCGATGTGCCTGCTTACGATCAGTCTTTTGCTAGGGTTAGTTTGGCTTAGAACTCTATTGCAGAAAACCCTAAATTTTCACGCTTTTATATATTCTTAGCTTCCATGTATGAATATCGTATTATGTGCTCGGTCAAAATATATGATTGATACATTTACAAATACGTACATATAGAGTTGGGGTGGCATCAGTACCTTTTTGAGGGTCAACTTTATACGGATTAGAATGTGGAGTCCTTCAAATGTGACGTTGAGGTTGTTGTCCGGTTAGGGTTGTCATTTAAAAAAAAATTCATTGCGACGTTCACTCGCGACTTATAGCTTCATGATTCCTAATGAACATATATGAAAATTTTACTGTAAAAAATCTTGGCACCTCGAATATCGTCCTCGTGACAATATTTTTAATCACGCATAGGTCAAACTTCAAGTGATACATTATTTTGTAATTTTTCTTTAAATCCAAAAAAAATCAGCTGCACTTTAATACCTTATTTTTTATATGAATTTTGTGGAAGCTCGTATACAAAAACCCGAGTGCTTGTAAAGTAACAAGTTTTTGAAATGTATAATCCATGCTCTCTATATGCCAGTTAACACATGGTAATTTAGCATACTTTCAACATGGCGTTACAATACTACACCGTCTGCTTATTATATCTTTCGCGCTATTCAATATGACGTCATCTTATGATACATTTCATAACGACTGTAGCTCCAGTTATTAATATCGCAGCCAGACGTTATTGATTAAAAAGTAGCTGGAATAAAATTGATTGATCGGTAACTAAAAATGGCAACTGGGGTTTAACATCCGCAATATTATGTATAGATTACTTCAGTCGCTAGCTACAAATTTGGAGTACGATATGTTAATCGCTAAATTGAAGTTTGACCTGTGACCTTTGGTTACGATTATGTGTTAATTTCTACGTGATTTATATAAAACCTCAAACTGCTCCTTGCTTTGTTATTCGATCAAGGATCTCAAGATTCCATAAGAACGTGTCGACATACGCATAACGTGCGTTAACAGTGAAAGACGCGAGTGCTACAATTCTTTGTATCGTTGAAGCTCCACGTGCTCGGATCAATTTCATCAGGATACACATATGGAATTAATAAATTCAAGAAGATTCGAAAACTTGTATTCGTCGATCCTGACCCGTCGGCAAGGATCCTAACACGATCGATGAATCCGAAATACACAATGTAGTACAGTTATGAAATAAATATAAAAGTGAATGAAAATGAAAAAAATAAGGTTCATCAATAAATATCCAAAAGTCAATTTTTGTTGTTGATATTATCAGGGCCAGTGCTTTTTACGTATACCGGCACGTAAAACACGCCATACGAAATGAGATGGTATTCGTGTGATCAGAATGACAAGATCCCACATGCAAACAGAGCTTAACAAAGCTCCGAAACGACTAGTAGGACCTCTTTGGATTTTCCAGTGAATAAAGTAAGAGAGAGAGAGAGAGAGAGAGAGAGATAGTCCGACTAAAAGATACGGATAAAAGGGAAAGAGGAGGAAGTACAGTCACGTTGGGTAGTACCTTGTGAAGTAGTGGGAATCCTAATCGAAGGGTTCGACAATGGGATTAGCTCAAAGGACAATCTCCGAGTAGATCCTTTCGAGAATTGCCTTTAATCCAGTGAAAGGGTTACCAAGCCAATAGGTACCTACCAAACGTGTTACCAGAGGGAAATCTAACAGTTTTCCTAGTGACAATTTACATAGTTTTTCCAATCCCACCAGCTCAGCTAATCTTGGTTAAGACCACGTTGGGTCCAGGTTCCAACCACTATATGTGTATCCAAGCAAATCAGCTTGCACAGCTTCCGGAGAGGAAGTCCGACCACGCGTACTGTTTGCCTTTAAAAAGACGGCTGACCAGATAATGACGTCACGGAAATGTTCCCGCGTGCCTTGACGCACTCCCCATTGAGATAGCGCGGAATGATCTTTGGTCATCGTACGAAGTGACGACTGATAATGGTCTCAGGGATGATCTTGTCATAGAGAAATGAGATCGGAATGAGATGCTGGATCTGTCGGAAGCTGCGAAGGGATCCTTGCGAGATGTGCAAAATTTTAACGGAGCCCAACGAGCGGCTCCTCCCTTTGCATCGTCGTACGTTTCTCCAGTTCGCGAGGTGTCCCGGGCTATGATTGAAGTGTCGGAAATGTCAGTACCCAGGAAACACTGACGCGGAACACAGCCAAGATGAAGCTCTCCACTCTCGTGATTCTTGTTGTCCTACTGTTTATCTGCACTCTCGTGACGATGGCCGGCGCTGAGCTCAGCTCCAGGATAGTCAGGACAAAGTACGGTGAACTCTCGGGGGTGATTGTGACTTTGGAACGTTATCTCGAAAGTGTCGAAGTGTTTCGCGGTGTTCCTTACGCGTCGCCGCCAATAGGTTCCCTTCGATTTATGCCACCGGTTAGCGGGGCACTTTGGCACGGGGTCAAAGTTGCTGATAAGTTCGGACCCGTGTGCCCCCAAAAATTACCTGAACTCACTGACAAGATGCCACGGGGAAGACTGGAATACTTGAGGAGGTTACTACCCTATTTGCAAAATCAGAGCGAAGACTGCCTATATTTGAATATATATGCCCCGGCGCAAGGTTGGTATCAGGAAGTGACAATTTTCCTGAAATCTTCATTTTTTTATTATTCAATAATTCAGGCCTACAAGAATTTTTTTATTTTTTAATACGAACCATTTATCCTGGTTGGGCAACGAGGAATACAGTATTAAGGTCTTAGATCGGTAATGGATCTTAAATACACGATAAATAACAATCCGACTGATTGGTTGTCTTTTTCAGGGTTTCAATTCGATCCTACGTATCTCGTAACAATTGACAATAGAATCGGTTATTGTATTTGCGAGTACGAAGAGAGACTTTTTCTTTATTTCGTTCTGCTGTCTTCCAAGTGACAGCCCTTTGGGTTTTATAACTCGATCTACGATGACCTGACGAAATACGATTTGACTTGGTCAATTGACGTCGATAATATTTCCGATTTTTTACAGAAAGTTACATTAGTCGTCTTGACACATACCATGCGCGTAGGTCTTATCAGATAGCAGGTAGTTTCGTGAAAAAAGGTTTTCGAGAAACTTTAAATTTTAATATCATGTTGCGTATGGTATATTTATTTACTATATGGTATGTGTATCCAACTACCCTTGTATAACGAGCCACCTACCTATGGGGGCTACCTACACCCTTCCCAATCAAGATTTAAGGAACACGCGTAATGCCTTTTTCAGGGGCAGAAGGGGGTAGGTGGAACTTTGAAGGTAAATTTGCGAGAATGTTGAAGGAGAGAAAGACGTTTTATTAAATCTCCATTCCCTCAGGTTGCCATACTGCCACACGTACCTCCCTACCACCTACTCTTGCTCCATTTTCTACCCTTCTCTCATAAGCTACGACCTTAACTCCCTTCCCATCTTTTCCCTCTTGTGAGACTTATGCAATTTTTCTCTCGTTAAATCCTTTTCAAAGGATCCACATGTATACGAATTCTCGAAGAGTTCTTCACTGCAGGTTATACAATATACTCGCTCCTAGTGTACTGTCGACTTAGAGGACATTATGTAATACTTTTCGCATTTAGCAAGAAGTGATTGATGGCACTAAAGAAAAAGTTAGATTTTTTTTATCAAAATTGTATAAGCGTGCTGCAATTGGCTAATTTTGAAAAAGTCTCTTAACTGTTATCGTCACTAAGTGTTATGTAAAAAAAAAAATCCATACTTATCAGAAATTAGATATGTTACAAAATTTTTTTTTTTTTTCAAAATTTTGGACAAAAATTTTTTGAAACAGTCGATTTTACGCAATTCCCGTTCGATTATCCGAAAGTCGTAAAACTACAGGTCGATGCACCTGGATGCACATCAACCTTCGCCCTAGACTTCCCCGCACGTGCTCTCTGGGACCGATGAACACGTTATTCTCCAGTTACCCATTTAGCACGTAGGTAATCTAGGCTTAAAGAACACGGGACTTGATTGTCGATCCAAACATTTTCTGACCGTTGGATACTGATGGGAGGATAGTGGTCCATCCCAACGTGAAAGAGGATAAGCTCGTACCAGACCAACGAGCATGAAACGAAGAAGCGTATCCGAGCCCAATTTATTGGTCCACCGTCAAAAAAGCTCGCAGCTTTTCTGCAGTCTCTCCAGAAATACCATAACACTCGCAGCGGCGCACTATTTCAGAATAATAACTCAGCGAGGCATTGTTAAGCAATGCAAACAAAGAATCCATGGAAACGACCATTAATTTGCCGATTTGAATGGGAAGTGTTATTTTATAGCCAACCATTTCGCCTCTCATAAATCGTTTCGCGCGGAATGCACGCATCCTGCACCTATATGCAGGTGCACCAGTGCATCATACCCACCGTGTATATATATGTATATATAATATATAATATAATCGACGGGATGATAAGGGGAGAGAAATAAATCTTTTTCACTCTACCCAAGTGAATATTTCATCGAAGAACGACGGATTACAGATTTTTATTCTCATTGAATGCAATTGCAACTGCATCTCATTTCGCCGGTGCAATTACCGAGTATAAAAGTTACATAAGGACGGTACGCAGTAGATAGTCTTTTATACCGAATTTCACTGCTATCTCCGAGCATATTATACGTATTACGTATTTCGAATATTTTATTGGATATTCAATACCTTCTGTCTTTCTTGTACAGTCTGCTTTACTATATAACTCGCATTTTCAGCTCATTGGACATCGATTATTGATTCGTTGCTGCAGAATGACAGGAGAGCCTGAAAATGTAATTCTCGATAAAAGAATTGTTTTCTTTATCGTAAACACCTCGGATTTCCTTGGTATAAGGAGAAACGATAACAAAAAGTATTAAAGAGCGTGGAGAAAAGAGAAATAAAATGGCAGTCTGACGGCTTAATCGTGAATTTTAATTACAAAGAAAACGAGAAAATAGTATGTCAATTCGAATTGCGACAAACAAGGCAGATAACAGTCTTAGGCATTAGGTACCCAAGTAGACAGCCATGATTATTACCTAATGAGAAAAAGTGATATTCGAAAAATTTTTTTATTATTTATACCAAAATATGATGCATACTCTATATCAAATAATATCATGGCATCTTGATCTCAGTATATTTAAAATAGGGGAAAAAATGAATATCTCGTAAAAATAGTACGGGAAGAAATACAGAAAGGAAAAAGTAAAAGTGATGCATCCACCATTTCACATGGATGCACCAGGTGTCTGACGCTCGTATACCTACATAGCAGTAGACTTTATAGATTTGTCACGCCGAAGGTAACCAAGCGATTCAAATCGAATACCCTTCTCCATTGCACTAGGTCAGTTACGTCAAAGAGAATTTCGAAAAATTTAAACAAGAATTTACGAAATTGATCTCTTGACAAAATCAGCAGCCTGACTGCCTTTCACGTAGCAGCCGTGGAAGTGCCGTTGGGCAACCGTTTCCCTGGCTGAAAAAAAAAAATAAAAAAAAATAAACGCATAATCAACATCATCAAACAAGGTATAGATAATTTACATAGATAACCATATTTGCTAGAGGGTTAAAATGAATTTGATTAAATTTAATTTGAATACAAGTGTTTGCTGATGATGGAAAATATTATATATAAACATATTGTATATCGCTCGGGTGATATTTCACGTATTCTGGCACACGTGCCGTTATAGCGGACGGGTGGGTGAAAAATACGAGATAAAAATATAAATCAAGATGTACGTACGCTTTGGCTAAAATGACCCGTGTAAATCTGGAAAGGCTAAGAGCCCGTGGGACGGCTCTTGCAATTCTTGCGGAAAGATTCCTTCATGCAAATAAGCGTACCTTTCGCGTTAAGCGCGAATACGGAAGTTATTTATTATGGCGGATATAGCTGGGAAATTGTGCGTGCAGCCGCATGCGTTAAGTGAATACGTATCGTTTGTGTATTTAGATACGCACACGTGTCTCAGTTCGTATACAGTAACAATAAAGTATTATGATGAATGTAAAGGCGAAACGTGAACGCGGTTGACACTTGTTGGTGGGTAGAATTAGGGTAACTCGAAGCGGCTTCCCATCGGGGAGTTAATTATTAAATTTAATTAAAGTACGTTCTCTCTCGACCCATACGTTATGACCAGCGGCAAGAGACACCGTACGTACTGGTTATACCGGCTATATTTCCAAATTCGCAACCAGGTACCATCACGATCCATCATTCGAATTGACATTGCTTATCCTGGGGTCGTTGGGGATTTTGACAATTTTACAGAAAAAAAAACAAGGTCGCTTTTTTATCCCGGGAAAACTGAAAATTTTCCTGACGTTCGCGACAGGTCGATAAAAAGTTGAAAGAACGAAGGGTCTTTTTGTAGCGGGAAGAAAAAAATCTTTCTATCAATTGACGAGAAAAATCAATCATGATTGGCAAACACGTTTCCCTGCTCTGTGGGAAAAAGTCAACGGTGCCATCTTGCACGATTTGTCGCTTTCACAGGAAATCACGAAGAGCAAGGACAACGATAAGGAACGAACGAGATAAGGAAGCATACTTGGGCAAGATTTCATCTTGAAATTCTGGACCATTTCTATACGTTTTGTCGGACTCCGGCAGAGATTATTATGACGGGCATAACACGTGCTCGATGTGTCAAATAATTGTCGCTTTGACGTGTGTGATGCGATTAGGTAATATTAATATATTACGTAATGAAAAAAATATGGGAGAAATAAATTAAATGTATAATGTAAATTCGATTACTTTTATTAATATAAACAAGCATAGGTACTGCTTTTAATTGCACATTCGTAATAACAATAATCAAATGTACATATTGATTTATAGGCGTGAGCAAGCATCGCGTAAAGGGACAACTCAAAAGCATGGGTGAAACGTGACAAGGATTATTTACAAAAGGAACAAGGCCAACGATAGTCTGTCTTGCCAAAGACTCCACCCTCCCTCAAAGAGCATTAAATTTCATTTGAAACTTCCAGGCTGTAGAACGAACAGCAACTGTACACCCGTGACAACCCCAATTTCGCGAATTATTCGCAACCAGCATTATTCGCAAGCTAGAATTGGCAGGTATTACCTGTGTAACCCATAGAGAGTGGAAAGCCTGTCAATAACATTGTATACTACTAGGTGTAGTCGGTCTACGAGTTCAATGTGTTTTTTTTTTTGACAGTTCGCGAACAATTCAATACTTAACAAATTACACGTGGCTTTCTATACAAATTTTGAAAGTATATGCTAAAGCAGAAATAACAAGATATAATTAATTGGAAAACCAGGCATATGCATACTTTATCAGAAAAACTCGAGCCACGTGTAGCTCGCCATAGACTCCATTGTTTTCGATCTGTCAAAAGACCGCATCGAACACGTGGACCGACTATACAGTCACCTGCATCGAGGTAGAACGTTGTTAACCCTTAGGCACGTTTGCACGGAAATTACGATAGTGTCTTATGCGATGGCCGTAGCAAAAAACGCTAGCGAGTAATTGCCCGTATTCGAAATTTCGGACGCACCATTTGCGATCCGATCGACTTGAAATTTACAGGAGTTGTCATTAAGTTCTATGTGGTTCCGTATTTGAGGAATACAGGAAACGGAATAGACGTAGGAAAATGGAACGTGGGAGCGAGCATATGCGAAAAGCAAGTACTTCCGGTATGCGTTGAAAGTGAATTTTCCCTTCGAGTAAGAGTTAAGTATTTGTAATGTACAGGGTGTATATATAGTATCGTGGAATTTTCGGAAGGTTTAGATTTTCAAAATTCGTGGCTTCAGTTACTGTGTGACCGATGCTGGTGATAGACATATGTTTTCGTATTGTAAATTTTCTATTGCTTTTTCCAGTCTCATACAGTTTTCTATAGTGTATCGTACCGTATCCTTATCATTTGAGGGATCCAGTATCAAGAGAACTGTGCCTGTGGATATTTGGAGTGACGAAGCAGTATCACCGTATATACCATAAAGAGTAGAAGGTTCCAGCTATTTCGAAATAGCATTGAGTAAACGATGGGTCTCGATGGAACAGCAATGGCAGATTCGGGTTCTTATTTCCTTATAACCGGGCAACGAAATCGCTTGGCGCCTCATCGCCTCTATCGTCGGCAACCCCTCGTTTCGACGGACCCGCAGCCACCCTCGATTCCTATGGAGCCCTTCTTCCTTTGATTCCTCCTACGTAGCAATACTTACTTGCCACACCCCTCTACGTTAACCACCCTCTTTGCAACCTTCAGTCCCTTGAACCCCTTTGGACCATTTCGCTGACCTCGTCGCGCCTGCCCCTTACTGCTTCAACCCTTATAACACCAACAATTTGCTTGCTGCTCCTAGATAAGTCTCTCGCCATTATTAGCAATGGCCGGCTGAGCCACCTGGTGCCAAATTGCTCAACCGGATCCTACTTGGCAGAGATTCTTCGAATGCTAACTGCCTCGACCATGAATACCTTAAGCCGTCCTGTTCGTGACTACGTGTTCAATGTGACTCTCGCTATGCGATTTGGATGCTGGGCAAATCTTTCGGAATTTCTGAAATCCTCCGAGATTTCGTTAACTAGTTTCATCCATCCAATTGGGAACTGAATTAGAGTCTATTTCTATAGTTATCGAAGGAGATGTTAGAAGTAGTATTTGTCTTGCAATTCTTGGTCCATACAGCTTCCGACACAATATTGAACGTTTGTATAGGTTAAATGTATTCTGCGAAGTATGCAACTTCCGACTGGGAAATGACGATAAGTCACGTGCTTGCAAAGCTCGCGCGTGAGTATCCTTTAAAAAGGATCGTTTCGCTTGTGCTGTTATCATTGTTTTTTGTTACTAATTTCCGTCAGGTCGTAGCAAATTTTTTATTTACACCAAAAATATGTGCGATATCTTCGAAAATTAGGCTGAACCTCGTAAACGTGTCTCTGTGTAAAATTATCAAAATATTAGAAAATAAAATAAAACTTGAATATATGAAATACGAAAAATCACGTTTAAACGTTAGAAAATGATATTGCTTGAAAAATTTCGAGCGATTTAGAAAAAAATTAAAGTTATTCTGGTAAAACAAGGTATTGGTTGTTTTAATGTTTTTTCTTTTATTACTTTCAATCGTCATCCAAGACATGCAAAAAGTTGACAGGCCCAAATATTCGAGATCGTTCGTAGGATCTCGCCAGGATTCAATCCTAAGGCAACACACGATTACGTAAAAGCTCCGTGCATCGTGCTACGGTATAACTATATACATTGTACAAAAGCAAAATCGTATCCCGCAACCGATCAAACGAAAGGGACCAAACGCCTTTCATACCACCACATCCCTCTTGGTCTTTTTATCCTCTTGACACCCTTCCGCTGCGCTGGGGCTTTGACCGAAAGGCAAACAGCACCGGATATCCTGTTTGAACGAAACAGAGTTTAACACCGTCAACGATGGCGCCGCCACATACAATCTCTCTGCCTTTGAAGATTTCCCGACTTAACGTTGTTTATAGGTTTCTTTTTACCCTAACCATATATCTGCTCGAAGTTCTCAGCTGTCGATAGCACGGAAGCACCTGTATAGATTTAACATGAAATATCGAACCACCGATAGAACGCAGTATCCGTATAAAGTAATCAAGACAATTAAAGAATTTACTCGTAGAAACTTTGTAAGCAACGCTTCCTGTATAATGGACGAATCTTGCTCGAACCCGAATCTCAGCATGCATTTGAGCTTTCCAAAGTGAAACTGCCAGAGTTAGATGCAGCAACATTGGACTTTCGTTCGTTAACAATTTCATTAAGCAACAATTAAGTCTAACGTGCTATTATCGACAACTCAAGACTATTCAAACCTTCTCCTGTTACTCGCTACTAGACGACCCGCTCAAAGGGTTCGAAAGACGCTCGCGTTACTGCAGCAACCGCAGCCCTCTTGCAACCCTCCAATTTTCTCTTTCCAACGTGCTAATTTGCCGCAACGAGACCGACTACGCTTTCTTCTCCCCGTTCCTCGCGATTTACAAGCGCTTATCGTGGCCCCCCGTCATCTTACAGGAAGAGTTCGGAAATGTTTTGGAAATTCAATTAGAAAAGTTTTGCCAATACCGATATCTCGTGAAGTACCGAAAATTTTTGGTAATTTTCAGAGAAAACACGGATTACCGTTAAACGCCGATTAACAGTTACACTTGACGTTAACGATGCCGTCGTTAAAGTTAGGTCACCATTACTGTATAGGGATAGCTTTAAAACCTGAAGATCCTTGGTACTTGGAGTTAAGTTACAAGAATGACCGTAATTTTCTCCCGTGTCAACGTGCTCCGTGCGAGTATATTGTCGTACTTGAACTTTTTTTCTTTTCTTTCATTTTAACGAACGATTCACCAATGCCCTTTATACTTAATCGGGTAATCAACATTCGTGGGTATAGCCGGTACGGTGTTACTTTTCAACGGGAAAGAGACTGTTTAGAGACTTACGAATATTGTACCAGATTTAAAAGCTCGAGCTTTTATCAAGCACGTTATATACTGTGTAACTGTCTAACTCATACCGGTCAACTTACACTTACTACTGCCATTAACCATAAATGTTTTTCGCGAGAAAGTACAAAAGCAAAGTAGAATGGATACGAAGCTGGTCGTGGTGATATTTTTATTTCTGAAAACTTTTTAAATTACGTTCAGCTGCAAAAAAATTACACTTCCCTAATGACTCTTACTTATTTTACTCGAAAAATTCTTATCCGCTTCCTCTTGCCTTACGGCGGGAAACGTTCATTAGAAGTCTCGTCTCTATCCGACTTTTCCTCCTTTACTTCCTCTTCTGCCATGTCCGAGAAGACTTGGCCGAACTTTCCGAGAGATTCTCCGACTGGAGAAGGTCAGTAAACGATTATAGAGTATCTCGACAAAGTGTCCATAAAATGCAATGTTTCCTTCCTGAATTGCACGATAATTCACTTTGGATGCCACTTACGTGTACAGTGCAATTCCTCGAGACCGAAATTAATGATTTTCAGAATATAATCAAGTGTGCTTAATTTCAATATATTTTACTATAATTAAATAATATCTTTGAATTGCGTCACAGAGCTTCAGCATGGTCTGGTAAATAATTATTCACACATCGGTATACACGAAACGACGAATAAATACGAAAAAGACCGTGTTTCTATCGGAACTCATCGACGTTAATTGTAATTACGTGAAGAACAATTAAACTCAGACGGTATCCATTGTTATCGCCAGTGGGTGTAGCGCTAATAGTACAGCAGCCAGGTCAATGACTATAATTCAAGAAATGACCTTATTGTTGGCACGTCTGATGGTTCCCATTAAGTCCGTAGACCGTGCTTTCGCCTAAAAGGCCCAGCAGTAAAAGACTCCAGTCCAATTACACGCGTGCGACGCAGGTAGCCGCCATCGTGCATTATTATTTGGACCCGAGTGTGCACGTACTAAAACGTAAGTGCCTTTCGTCGAGTTTCCTCCCTATCTGACCCCGCTCCCCTCGTCCGACCTCTCTTCGTCCGCGTCTACCGAGTTCCGGTATAAACTACTACCACGTAGCGGTAGAGAGTGATTTTGGTCAGCCGGGACTGGCGCTGACCGAAAGTCCAGGTTTACGAACTTGAAAAATTAATTCCTCGAAAATTGGACGTCTTTATGGGACCGTGGCACATGTAAAAGTAGGGAACGAAAAATGCCAAGAGCGAAACTCCCAGGGCGAGTGCCCACTGTAGGGTTGGCTAACAAGTCGACAAGTCGTAAGTTGACCGGAAGTTGAGGGGTGAGTTTCACCTTAATGCTTCTGTCCTTTTTGAATGTATACCACCACTGCTACCAACCTTACTACCCCCTAGCGATACCTGCGGCACTCGAAAATTTAGCGACCTCACTGTTTCCGGTTCTATCTCGGTCAGTCGATACGTCTTTGATGGCCGTCGGGACTGGCGCCTCTTAAAGATTTCTTTTTTCGGCTAAGGACACTTTATCTTTTCGTAATTACAAAAAATTTGCTTTGCTTATTGCTCAATGATTTTTCAAAGTTATCATCGTCTTTGCACGTTGCGGTTATGGATTGAAAATTTTTTATGGAATTTTTTCTATCGCGTCATTACGTGCTAGTGGCTATACCCGGTAGTAAAAGCGACGGCAAGGAAGATGAGTGGAAGAGGATAAAAAAAGTTAATGTGTATATACCGGAAACGGAAGAGTCAACGGAGTGGGGTGTACTGGGCTGTATTACTTTGACGAGATAAATTTGATCAAAGTACTGTCCAAGTATCGTGAAAATACTTTGCCGGACTTTTTCGTAATAGGAATCGCCAATTTGGATTGTCTGACTCTTTCCTGCCGTATCTACTGTCATACTGCTTTCTCGATTAAGTCTTCAAGCTTCTTACGTATAAAATTTTCTCTCTGTAGATTTCGTCTTTGTCGTACTTCAGCTGCTTCTAGATTTGTGTCTTATTCAACTTTGGTTTTTATTTGTGGCTTTTTTAAATATTTGTATGACGTCACTTTTTTTTTCCGTCACGGAACAACGTTCACTAATTTATCTTTTTTTTCCCTTTTTCTCTCTCTCACTCTTACTCGTTATTTCAATCAGCCGCACTTCGCGTATCTGAATTTCATGCGAATTCTCCACTAATCCGCTCAACGTGAATCCTTCTCGTGAATTCAAAGCGGACCGTAGCGCCTATGACTCGGTCCTCATTCTCTGCTACAACCGGGCTCGTTCTTTGTCACGGAAATTAACCCTCTCCGAAAGGATTCATTTGCCTTGTCATTCATTCAGAATATTGTCGCAATTTCAGAATGGATACATGAAAATATAATTTCCATTTCTCGAGACAGTCATTTCTATTTGTAGCAGTCCAAGATGTCTTATGACTGTCAACTTGTTCCTTTGGAGCTTTTAATTAGTCGGATTCTGATATTGCGCTGTAAGATATAAGGCATTGTCGGCGTTGAGAATATTACCGGCCTTTTTTCCTTATACAATTGCCAGGGATGTACCATTTGAAATGTGGAACACGTTTTGGTCCGTTTGTAATGAGTACGTGGATGAGGTTGCTTAGATTTAGAGATTTTTCCTGGAGAGTTTCTATACGGTATATTTAATTACAGTTTAATCAGCTAGCATGATATTTTGTATAATATTGAGAAACGAAGATGGAAAAAAAATATCTATGATAGCATCGCTGTACATCAGTGCGAATAAAAGTTGTATGGGATGCCTTAAATTTTCAGGGTGTACTGTTTTAATTACCATCACTCAATTTAAATGCAGCTATGAAATTCAAATTCTTATTTTCGTCCCCCCCTCGCTCTCTAGCGCCATCGCATGGAACTTTAACCAATTTTCAGAGTTAAATCGCCCGTTCGTGCTGGGGTTGCGAAAAGAAGCCATCGGACTTCATCTTGAAGTTATACTTTACTTGAACGTATAATTTATTGTACTTGTCACATTTGCAAGGAGTTCATCACTCAGCCACGATATCACGACAAGAGAGTGATGTATGGTTAGTGAACGAATGACTTGTAGGAAACTTTGAAAAAAAAAAATCAATTTTCACAACTATTAAGGTAAATGGATAAATTGTCCTGTCAGTCTATCCAGTCCCCTTTTTTTTCCCCCTGTAAAAATACCTAAAAAAGAAAAATTTGTGTGGACATAAATTTTTTCCAAAATTACAAATAAAAAGTATATAGCCAATCGAAATACACTTAAAGAAACGTACCGCAATAGAAACGCAGTGCAAACAAGAATCAAAGTAATAAAAAAATAAAAAGAATAAAAAAAAGTTGTAAGTGCCGTTTTCACTTTTAAGGGTCTATTGTATCGGTATAGGTATACTTATTCCACCATTATTCACTGATCCTTCTAGCTCAACGTTCCAGGTTAAGGGTGAGTCGTTAAAGCGCTACGAAAAACTTTTCAAGATCTTTGAAATTTTCGAAAAACTCCAAAAGGAACTCGATAAAGATTACGTAGGACGGTTTTTGAAAATTTCTTATCGAAACTTTGCTTCGTCCTGGAATAAGAGCAATCCTTGAGATATTCGTGAAAATTTACCTAATGTCGCTGCCCAACGTTAAGTGCGTCTGACGTTTTACTACTTTTTCTACTTTTATCCCGTATACTGCGACACACGGCTACTGCTATCGCTCGTGTCTACTACTAGGTGACAGCTGCAGTAGTGCAGCCCTTGCGCTGGTCAGCCAAACGCTATTCTCATAACAGTAGGTTAGGATACGGTTTAGTAATAGTCAGACCGTAAGCCAATTCAATAGGGCGAACTAGGAGACGGTGTAGCTTGACCTCGGTAGCATAGAATTTTATGCTGCGAACATAAGATTAAATTACCTCAGTAATTTACTTTTCTGGTAAACCTGACTCGTTTTCAAAAGATATTCTTAGGGGTTGATTCCATTGCACCTTAAGGATTTCGCAGTGGAAATATACGTTTCCTTAATCAATTTTTTTTTATCATTTGATCCTTTTATCTTCCTCTTCGAATTTTTACTCTCTTTCCTGTCACTCTGACTTCCGGTAAGACTTCTTTAACTCTACTTAGTATTATCGGGTAGTCCAATTCTTGGGAAAATTTCATCAAATCACTTTGAAGACTCGCTATTGGACATTATTACCCCAATCTTTTGTTCTCCACGTACAAAGAAGACGGGCTTTACCCTTGATCTTTAAAAGTGTATTCTGATGAAGTGCTTCTGAAAAATGTTTGTAAGGTTGTCGCAGCACGCGACGACGGTAATGTATGTACAAGTGATATTTAATACGTAGTATCTTTTCGGCGGTAATTTCAAATTTAATTATTTACAGAAGTGCCCGAACGTTAATACGTGCATATAAATTTGCTCGGTGTATATTGAATATTCTGTATGTAAAATAATTGGTTTATGAACAAGCATAGGTTATACGTGCAGTTCACATGCAGCGATTCCTACTGCACTCATCGGACTGCAAACTTCATACTATCCGCGTTCTCTATTATTTCCAAGCTTCTGATTGCAAATTATTGGACGCACGTACATTTCGCGATGTCTTCTATTGCGGTGAAGAGTATTTCCAAAAATTCGATAAAAATACATCGACAAGTAACAGTAGTATTAAATGACGTTATAAAAAAGCATATATAGATACAATTTACAAAAAATGCAAAATACCGCCTTCGGACTATAAGCTCTGTATCATTATTGCTCCCATCAGTTGCGTCGATTCCAGTGACGGCTCGTAGCTAGAATTAGTGGGGGTGCTGCTCAAGAAAATTTTTAGCATTTCTTTTAAAATTGTATAAAATGAAAGAAAGATGTATACAAAAGAAAATTTATTCAAAAACTTGAAAAAATCCTAAAAGAAGAAAGTTAAAAAATTTTTTATTTACTTTTACCTACATTGTTACAGTTCAAGCTTGATCTAGGAGGTGCTGCAGTTCCACGGTGCCTTTACTCGAGCCGCTACTGATCGGTTCGTTTTCAAATGATCAAACACGCGTTTACGCAACATGGCGCGAAGTTCAAAAAGTTCATATTCACGTGACGAGGCATCGACGGTAACGTACGAGTATTTCCAAAACATCCATAGTACGTAACTTCGATGACAGCATAGCGATCATAACGCGTTCGCCCCATTTTTGTTTTTTCCTTTTTTTTTTCATCTAAGTGGGACTAACGAGGAAAGTTCGACGTTCCACCCTCGCCATTATCTTTTGTGCCACGTGCTCCATCGATAATCTATAAACTACCCAGCCGCAACAGATAGCAGCCTCCTATCGAAAGCAACACCTATCGCGTCGAGCATTACCTGTCTCCTAGAACTTATGACGCTGCCGCCTGATCACCATAACCCAAAGACCCAGCTTACTTATTTAAAAAAAAACCTACCCCAAAAGTAATTTAAAAAATCAAAATCCTAACAGCCAAAATTATATCCACCCCTTGTACTTGTTTACCAGTTACGGAAAGTAGTCAGGGTGTCTCACGAACCAGACGACTCACAGAAGCCTAGTACCTATAGTTCGTTCGCGCTAATGCAGTACTAAATCAAGCTTAAAAGCTCTTCCAGACAAGCAGACATAGTCTGACGCTTAAATAACTCTCTGTTACCCTGGCGAAGTGTTTTTAAAAGAAAACCTCTAATCTCCACACTCCCTCCCCCTTACCCTACTTCCTTTTACTTATTACCAAACATCGAATCTCCCATATAGTCTCTTTACGAAAAATTCTCTTCCCTTGCGCAATATCAGACATTTTACTAGGCTTAGGCCTCCAGTCGCTTCCTACGAAGCAAGGTTCAAGCACGCGTATGTACGATGCGTCGGGTTCCTTTTTACGAGGCCACGTGTTCCTTGGGAAATCGCTTACGAGAAGCTCTGCTATATGTAACGCTAATATAGTAGCAAATCCAGCTTAAAAGCTCGTATAGGTGTATACGGGGGGCGGCGGGGTCGACGCTCAATATTTTGACGCTATTGCCGGTATTACGGTAGCTGTTGAGCCGTAGGAGGTTATACACGGTATAATAGTCGATTGTGTACACGTCGTTACGTGAAAGCATCATGAACATTTTACTGATAAATTATACCAATAGTAAACCAGATGCCTTTTAATCCCCTGGTTTTCATAATGGCTGCTATTTAAAGGGAGTATACGAATTTTATATCATTACATCCCCTCCCCCCAGACATTTACATATATGAGTATATATATCTATATATATATATGAAAAATCCTTCATGTCAAATATCGCACTTTAAAACGTAATAGTTTTTCTAATGACGTCACTTTATTTCTTATTACACGGGTAGGGTACTATTTATTTTTTTAAATCCCGCGAGCATGATTACGCTCTTATTGTTCGGTGCGACGGGGCTCATCAATTTATCAGGCGGACGTGAACAATGAATCACCGATCCACTCGCCCCTATCAATTGTTACTATTTGCGTCGTACGTCATATTTTTATAACGTACTCCGCGTGGGCTAACGTCGTTTCGTAGGTTTGAGTAATAAATGAATTGAAAAAGAAAAAAAAAAGAAAAAGTGTAATTTATCCAAGCGAGTTCCAGGAGATCGCAAATAGCATCGTAAAGAAGAAATACTTGTACGAGTATCTCTTTTTGAATTTTATAGTTGGTACTAGTCGCTCGTTTACAACGCAATACATATCCGCTTGATAGCTCCACTCGACGTGCTTCTACCTTATTGATTCTAGCTTGCGATTTCAACTCTACGTATCCCACGGACAATGGAATAAGACTAGAAAAGTGCGAGAACGAACGTGCCGCAATTTTCACTTGTTTCGTTGCGTTACGATGGCTTGTCTATATATATGTATATATCTATACGTATACAGTCCAAGCATTATTTCTACTGCCACCAGCGAGACGACAGTTTTTAATTCCAATCACGTAAATCGCTTCGTGCTCTTGACATACGATTAGCTACGTTAATCACATTCTGCGGGAATATCGGCAAAATATGCTTTACGTTAAGGAGGTAGGGCTGAAATTCAAAATAAGTACGTAGCAAGTACAGCGTCTAGACGCTATTTTTTCAAACTTTTTAAAAAACAAGTATCGTTCGTACCGCTTTCCTGTTAGTCCCATTCGAAAGAAAGAAAGGGGGTTTATGACTTGTTTCAACAGTAGTACCTTCTTAAGTATGATTTAATTCGCAGTGCTATGCCGTGCTGCGTTCTCACATCAAACGAGCCCGATGCTTTTGGTTTTTCTTGTCCACCCGTAGCCGGAGAATGAGGTCGGAACAACGAAGGCTGCACCGAGAATCAGTCTTATGGAAAATACAGTTCGCGCCATCTATCGGCGCAACTCGGTACCACATCGGCATCGAAGCTTTCCCGAAGGCCTGTTTGTCTATCTATATACCCGCTTTTAATGAATTTAATGGAATTTTTATCTGCACGAAGAATTAAATCCCTGTGATTGGGAGCGGCCGTAGCCCAGTGGATAGGGTAGCGGATTCACGACCGAAAGGTTGGAGGCTCGCGTCTAGCTTCCAGCGGCATTCACCAATGAGTTTTCATATGAAAACTTAAATGGGTATTTATACGGATTTCGCCCAACACTGTTCGGATTCGGTGTATAAACTTTGTAGGTCCCCTCACGCTGAGTTGAATAAGGCCCGTCTCGCAAGGTACATCGCCATCTATTGTTGAACTTCCAACCTTGATTATTAGGACCAGTTACTGGCACATGTCCCCCATTGGGGATACAGCCATAAGGAAAGGAAGGAAATCCCTGTGATAACAAAGGACTCTCACTTGGCTTCGAGAACTGTCAATATTTAATCATCGCTTCCCCCATTAATTCCCTTGAGATTATTCTTTTGTTTGCAGCGACTTCTCTTTTTCCTTTCCTTCGGTAATTTTTCGATTCCCCCAAATCACCCTATACCTTCCACGTGTACTCTGGTTAGCGCTATTTTTATTAGACCTCTCTATTATAAGAACCTACCCTCAGTGTTAACCAGGGTCTTGGTATATATATTTATACCATGCGTGGTTATGGATGGTATCTACCTTCGCATAGAATTTACACGTGTGTATTTGGCAATATAATTGCCCCCTGCTGTAAGGGTGGCTAAAGGGTCACCCCATGCTATGGTTTCCCACTGCGGCCAGTGCGCTTTAGAGTTTCCAATTTATCCCATTACTTCGAGCACGTCGCCCCAGGATTTCACTAGGGATTTATTGACTTTGAGAGCCACTGAACTAAACCCTTAGATACATATAGATATAGTATAAAAGTATACAAACCCTTTGCACATTGTGAATTCTACGGTAGAACGTAGTGCATGCTAAATTTATACACTCACTGGCTGAATGGAATTGCAATAGGATATACGTGAGTTCGGTGCATTACGTTACGTAACACGGACAAACTGTATATTCTTATAACAGCGTAGAGGATTTGAGGGATGATTTTGAAGATCTTCGTAGAAATTTACAGGGTTTAGGATTTTATTGCGAAATACGAGGGAAATAGATTTTCTATGCATACAGAGCTTTTATGGCATCTGTATTACCATGTTGAAAAAAATATTTTATCTTATCTTTCACGATAATCAATAGGATTTTTGGCATACACTTTTTTTTTACTTATCCGAATATTTATTGCGATCAATAACTGTATAATAATAAAACTCTTGGTTAATCTGCCTGTCGTGAAGATACAGGCAATTTTGAAATTTATTATAGGTGATAAAAGTTTTATGCAAAAATCCATGTCCATTATAATTTACGTAAATTTGAAATAATATACAAACTCATACATCTATCTCGTTTGGTAGTTAAAGAATTTCTCCCTCCCCCCTCTCTCTCTCTCTCTCTCTCACTCTCTCTCTCTCTCTCTATCTGCACTATCATTGTCTATCTCACTTTCTGTTTTCCTCACTCTACTGTCTCGGTCATTTGAGCGAAATAAGAAAGTACTCTCTCTCTCTCTCTCTATCTGCACTATCATCTATCTCGTTTGGTAGTTAAAGAATTTCTCCCTCCCCCCTCTCTCTCTCTCTCTCTCTCACTCTCTCTCTCTCTCTCTATCTGCACTATCATTGTCTATCTCACTTTCTGTTTTCCTCACTCTACTGTCTCGGTCATTTGAGCGAAATAAGAAAGTTAAGAAAAACTTAGTTTCTCACCCAAAAATGTATTATAGCACGTTGAGTAAGGTTGCGCGATTTTACAAACTTTTCCATGCAAATGGGTAAACGTTACCGCGTAAAGTATTCAATGCCGTGTCGTCAAAAAAATCAAAGTGCGAAAGCACAGTGAGTGAAAGCTAAATGCAAAAATGACTCAATGAAAAAAACTTTTGTAAAAATGAAAAAAAATTCCTCCAGCATTCAAAGCTTTTCTCTCTTTCTCTAAATGGAAAAAGTTGCCTCATTCGGGAGATATGCTCCGATTACGTGAAAGAGAGAATACACGAACACAGGAAAGAGACAGAAAGTATCGGTATGCAAAATAAATAAAAGCCTCAAGGCAAAAGTGCCAATTTTCAGGGTCAAAAATTAAAGTCACGAAACAACTTTTAAATCGTAGGTCACTTTTTTATCCCATGTCTCACTCACGACGTACCAAACCCAATATCTAGCGAGCTAACGACCAAAAACCGTATCCAGAATTTAGGACTGCCATTTTATATGATCAACGCGATATTTGTCCCCGTGAAAACTTTGAGTCCCTTAGAGATTTTCCGCTTCAAGAAATTTCCAGGATAATGTATGTCTCAGTTGGATTTTTTTTTTCCGACAATATAGGTATACGCATACGTGACAACTTTTCTATTAACGACCTCTACGTCCTCTTGTCATGTACTATTAAATACGACTTCTACACTGCCAATGGAAATTTTTTCATCATAAAATAAAAGCTTTCTATGACAGCCACGTCGCACTTTATGTACTAATTATACCGGTTTTTTTTTATTTTTTTTTTTTTTTTTTTTTTTTTCCGAAGCGCAATAACGTTCCTTGGACGCGTTTGCTTCTTCTTGTGCTTTCTTTGATAATACAAAGCTTACCTCCGTTTTCTTTTGTTACGAGCTTAATCCAGCCGTACCTACTTCCTGGCAAAGCCAGAGAAACCTCGTCTTCGTGGCTAAACGACCGAAGCTGTACGGTAGATGAGAAAAAGCATAATGGAAAGTAGAAAGCTATTGCCGAAGCGCAATAACGTTCCTTGGACGCGTTTGCTTCTTCTTGTGCTTTCTTTGATAATACAAAGCTTACCTCCGTTTTCTTTTGTTACGAGCTTAATCCAGCCGTACCTACTTCCTGGCAAAGCCAGAGAAACCTCGTCTTCGTGGCTAAACGACCGAAGCTGTACGGTAGATGAGAAAAAGCATAATGGAAAGTAGAAAGTATGAAGACAGGGATAGTTACCAAAGAAGGGTGGTGGCTTTGAAAAACAATATATATTGTGTATAAATATACATAAACTGTACGTACAAAGGTAATTTCGCGACTGGTATGTTCGGAGAATTGAAAAATAAAATTTAATAAAAAATTTATACATCTTATCAAGCGAGTTATAAAGTTTTTCGATTTAGAAAAAAAAGCACGATGCTGTGTATGAGGATTGCGAAGAAATGTTGAATGGTCCGAAAATGCCAAGAAAGCTGCACTCTCTTGTGGGAAGTGTGGGAGAAAATTTTATGACGATCTTAAATACGTGAGATAACCGAGTATCCGGGACTTTATTACCGAGAAATAAAACTGACCTGATATCAGCGGACGTGTATTCGATGTTATCTCATTGGGAACTGTTCTTCTGCTTCCGAGTAAATTTCGTGTCTTATAAATGACAGCATCCTTTCAGCAAACCGAATCGTTTCGGAAAAAGCAAATCTCTTTTTTTTTTCCATTTCCGTTTATCTCTGTGTTTTCCTACTTCTTGCGCCCCTCGGGAGTTTACTGGTGAAAACAAGTGAAACCGGACCGAAATTTTATTCGTCTTTAAATTTTTGCATAAAAAAAAGTGCCAAATAAAATTTCAATTTTATGCATTCCTCATAACTTGAATTTATCTCCCACCTTACTATTGCACAACGTGAGAGATCCCGAGCCTGATTGCCAAACCGTATCAGACTGGAAGGTGTTGAAGAATGTAAACTTTTAATACTAATAGAACTTCCAGCACCCTCATTATAACCACCCCTGACTTGAATTTCAGAAGGGATGAAACTTTTGCCGGTCTTCGAATTTCTCATCGAGCACTTTTCCAAGATTAGCCAAGACGAAGGGTTATTATCGCGTGATGAAATTCCCTCCGTATTTTCAAATTTTCATTTTCTGCGGAAACACAATGAAATTGCAAAAAAAAATATCTATTTACTGTAAATACAATTTTATCCATGTACAACGTATACCAAGGTTACGAATCCTTATCAGCCCCTCGTTATCGGTCTTTAACGGGTCCTCACGTTCGTATGACGCAATGACGATATCCTACGATTGCCTCATTGTGGCTTTATAAATGATAGTAGGTACTTTGACACACAGGGGAGGCCATGAGGATTATTGGCTTTTATCTCCTGCCCTTTGCGGTTCATTCATCGCGGACCTTCCGTTTCCGCAAAGTGTTCGGGGGGTGAATGTTAAAGGGCTGTGTCAGGCTGGTTTTCCAAGGGAGACTTACCGTAGTAAGAATGTCGTAAAGCCAGCTTTGCGAACATTGTTCCACCCTGTAGTAATGATGTTCGAGAACCATTCGCTGTGCTTGGCAGATTTTCAACTTTTGAATTTCACGTAAGCACGTCGCGCTCATAGTCAAACGAACGTTCATATTAATTATATCATTATACACTGTACCTATATCTATATTTACATACTCATATACGGCCATCACTAAAATCAATAGGATTGGGATTTCGACATTGGTTTCCGTTCAGCATCCGAAACGTGGTCCAGCAACCACATACCTCTCGTTGGAGTTTCGATATTCGCGCTTTGGGTCGTAGAGATTGAAAAAAAGAAAAATAAAATCCAGATTATGATTACGATTTTAGTTCAATCAGATTATCAGTAATTAATGCCAACAATCTAAAATCCGTTTCCATACTATTATTACTAGTAACGATTATACCCCCGAGAGAATTTGTCTCCATATGGTTCAGAGGTAACATTAACGGTTTAACATTAGTCACAATAATATTTCATCCCTTTCGATTTACGGCTACGTTTAACCAACCGTACGTCGTCGTCGAATTGTCGGCGACCAAATCGGCTCGGAATTTATGACGATCATTCTGGAACAGTAGTCATTCAAAAACTATATAGGTATACCATTTAGTCAGGTTACGATATTTCGGTATCGTTTGATTTTATCCCAAATCGTATACACGCACCATGAATATCCATATGTACCAATACTCGTGTACCAAAAATCGTATCCACCAATTTTTTCTCTAGTTATATTTATCCACAAAATTTGTTATAGCCATCTTTCGCATCCCTATGGTGCTTTTATTTTTTTTTCGTTTTTTTTTTTGTCTCCTTTCTTCCTGGGCGATTCAACCCTTACTTCTCGACATGCCCCTGTCATACGACGAGCGCGTAAAATGTGCTTCGGGTGAAACTGGATACTTTGACGTTCCTGGATATAGAAGCTCGTTGGATGGAAGCAGTCGAGTGGTTGATGGTTAACAAGTTTTGCGGCGGCGGCTTTGGCGAGAAAATTTCGCCACCTTGTAGACAGGTATAGTAATAACACGGGTATAGCGTACGATACTGTAGTAAGATTTACTGGATATAGAAAAAAAAAAGTCCCTCAGACCTTCCCTTGTATCCTTCAGGCGCATCCACGAGAAACGTTTAATTTATAAGTAAACATTTTTTTTACACCACCCTATATGAATTCTTAAAAGGGTCCCGACGGCTGCTGCGAGTCTCGAAATTTATGGCGCACGACGACGGGGAAACTTTTGTCCGGAATTAAGAAATAACATGAAAACGTCAAGGCGCCTCCTCAGCGCTGTCTTCTGCGATATCCCCAGACGGTTGATGGGGTTGAACGTAAATTTGTGGCAGCGGCTTTCCACTTTTCTTATTTATTTATATATTATTGTTATTCTTTTTTTTCATTTCTCCAACCGCGCGTCCCTCTACAAATCTTATTTCCAACCGCGCAATCCGACGTACAGCGTCGGGGGAACGATTTCTCAAAAGAAAATTGGATCACCGCCATTACGTCTCGCCCATAATCACATTCAAGTCTTTTTCTGGCTTTATCTCGAGCTGCAACGTGAACTTGCATCTCGAAATGGCAAATCCTTCTATATGCTTCTATTTCGTTCTACGTACAGACTGTATCAGCTAAGATTTACGTTTGCGATGATACGATGCACGATTTCCAAAATCTTACATGACAACCATTAAAAATTTTTTGTTATTATTATTATTTCGTTTGTTAACTTTTCGAAAATTAAATAATCTTGTTTGCTATTTCAAATTATACTGAAAAGAGTTAACTGCAAAAGGTCGTAAATTTCGAAAATTTGTAATTTTTTGAAATTTTCTTAGCTTTGTACAGCAGCTTCACATCGATTCGAAATAAAAAAATATTCAACAGTTGTCACATCAGATTTTCCAAAAATTCACCGTTTTATTGTAAACCGCAAACGTGCATCTTAGCTGATACACACTCTGTATGTCTATAGTATAACTATATATATATACAATTGTAAATGCATTAAGCTCACAGTATTACTGATTCACGTAATGCAGTCGTGTATAATAATATTTGTCATCCTGTGAAAACTGGGACTGCTATCAATTTCAATGAACGTAGAACAAACGTACCTTGCGTCCTTCCGATTCAACATTTGCTCTTGGGTGCTCGAATGGACAGCGCGGCAATTTAAATGACGAAAGTACAACGTGGGGAAAATTATGAAAAGGAAACGGGCACGATTATATGACTTCCTGTACGATTAGAAATGAATAGCTACATATATAATACTAATAGTATTATATTTACGTACGTACATATAACAGTATGCAATATAATAATAGCAATATATTATAGCGAACGTCAGTCGAAGCCAAGGCGTATCCAATAATCTAAAGATATTTTCAGTAGATTCCGTTTTTCTATTTATGGATATATATTTATGGAAGGATATCTTATATATGGGTAAACTTGAGTATTGGTGCTATTGGAAACGTCGGGGTAGTTCCTCATTCAGTGACCTCGAATATGGTATATACTAGGTATGGTGCGTTTTGGCTTCTAGATATATAGTGTGTATGGTATAAATATTTTATACGGATGGAATATATATATATACAATATCCTGCGTACACACAAGGTCTGTATAAAAATGGTGAATTGGTATGGGTTTTGTGCCTATATCCTATTTTGGATAGAGCTCAGGAACTGTCGTAGACGACACAAGGAGGATTCGTACCTCGCGGAATCCGAAAAGATCTTTATGCAAATGGAGCCGAGCATATAAAAAAATGCCGTAAAAATGTCTTTTATGCCGCATGGGGATCCTTCGTTCATGGTCGCGAACGTTAAAATACGAAGCCTGCGTCGTCTTCGACTTTCTTTACCTTTTTTCTTCGCCCCTTGCCTACGTGCGCACAATACTCGATCGCGTTCGCGAATAAACCCTTATGGTATTTGTACGGACTGATTTTTTTTTCCTTATGGGGAAAATCAAAATCACCTATCGCAGTATATCAGTGTGACGGATCTTGTATTATACTCTGTACCTTTGAATGCGTTATAAGTCTTTCCAGTTTTATTTTTATCCTCCTATATCCCGAATGACACTGGCCGATATATTCCCATTGGGGGAGGTGGTTATGGGCGATTGAGAAAATCGTTGACTTCCCATATATGGTTTTGGCGTTTTGTACATAAAAGTCTATCGAATTCTACCCTAAAGTATTATTATTGTTATTTGGGATCGTGTGTAAGTTCGTGCTGGAAATTTTTTTATATTTTTAAAAAATTGTTATTTTTCTTATTTTTTATCATTTTTCTTTCAAGGCCCATGTATTATGCGCGAGAGTGCGGATTTTGTGAATATAGTATACATTTATCAGATATCTCATCGCGCGGAAAATGGGGTGCTGCTCTTATTGGCTCATTTGGTGATATCAAATCTACCCTCAAAAGTACCCAGACCCAATGGTATCAGAGTAGCGACAGGATTCGCGAAACTTTTCTCTCGTCTTATGCGCGAAGAGATTTGAACTTTGAAGACCCTCCAGGTTTACTCCAGGGGATGAGATTTTCGGTTTTCATCTTATATTCAGAGCAAAGAGCATTTCCGAGTCAGCCAGACTGACATCAAGTCGCGAGGAAAGTTTTTGAAATACACTACTAAAAATTTTTCAAAAATTCCAAAAACATATGCTTTTAAGAAATTCTCATGAAATTCACCTAATATTAAAAGTCGTTCGAAGATTACGTTAGGATTCGTAGACGTGACTGAAGTGAAAGGACAATTTAAAAAAAACTTGTTTTTTTTTTTTTTTTGGAAATTTCCAAACCAACGATAAAGTTTCCAAATGGATGGTATCAGAAAGCTTCCAAGATTCTCTGAACTTTTGAAAACGTATCCTAATCAGGGAATCCAAGCGGATATCCCAGAACTGCATATCCTCACGGTTAATTTCCAAACTAACTTTTCCGGGAAAATGTCGAAAGTTCGAACAAAAAGTTTTCCAGAAAATGACTAGCAACTAAAGTGCGCGTTGCTCCCTCGCCAAGCAGGGATATAGCAAAGTTCCTTAGTTTTCCCACGACCCTCGATATCCCAAACTTACATTTTCCGGAAGAAGAGCAGTTTCCGGTATCAGGCACAAGGGCAAAGTTCGATCACACTCGACAACCATTTCGAAACTTGCGAAAACGAATTTTTACCTGAGGAATATTAAAATCCGTATCTTTGAAATTGTACTATAATAATACAACAAAAGGTAAGTCAATTATATAGATAAAGAGATAATGACAAAAACGCAGATTAAACAGAAATAATTAATCACAGGAATATCCGAGTTGGCATACTGCGAGCTACTTACGCGTGACGAAACTTCTTCACGTAACTGGGTCGCCATTTTCAATTTAATTATGACGACAATCAGGTCTCAAATACCTTAAATTGTATGTTGCACCCTGCGCAGCCAGTGGTGCATTAACGTTTGCTCAAGTGGAATGACTTTGGAATTAGAATGTCCGTGTGACCTAAAGCCACTGGGTTACTACGTGGAGCTCTATAAGGATACCAGTGAGGTTGCGCAAGAGAGTCGGGTCGGCAGAGGCGATTGGTTCAGATGGGGTGGAAAGGGCTAAATTTACGAGAAGCCAAGGGAAGTTGTTGCCTGAGAGAAAATTCAGTGCCGAATCGTGTGGACTAATGAAACTAATAAAACATGGGCTTTTTGCTAACCCTTGTAAATTTTCACTGTGTATATTTTCCACGGCGATACTTATTATAACGTGAAACTTACGACCAAGGAGTCAGCGCTCGAATTCCCCTAGCGGCGCTTCGACGAACTTTTTGAGAGTTCAGTTCTTAGCCCGTCATTCGAGTGGTAGACGGAGGTGAATTTTAAGTACTTGAAACACGAAGGCGCTAGGTGGCGTCAACCTAGCTAATCGCCTACCGACCCTCTGTTTCTATATACAGTACCGTGACATTTCAGGTTGTTTATTTGTCTAAAAGATTGTCGGACTCTCGCCCGGAAACTGCCCCTAGCATTTCTACTTGCTGATTGCCATATAGCTTCACGGGGATAACTCAGCTGGGACATATAAAAAGTTTGCGAAAAAAAAAAAGTTCGGGGAAAAGGAGGAACATACAATTATGGGTTATTTGCGGGAAAGATTGTCTGATCTAGTGGAAAATTGTAGCAAAGTATTTCCAAAAATTTTTATCATATTTCTTATCAATTTTTTTTTTCTTCATCTCATCGACATATCTTTGATTCGTACTGCGCTCTCAATTTTTTTTGATAATCTTTACCGTCAACTTTTTCATGTTTATTCGTACTCCGAAATTCTACATGAAGTAGATATTTAATTTAAGAATTAAAAAAATAGTCTACGATTACTCACCCTCTGTTTCTTCAATTCCAAAAACCGAGCGTGTATCTCATCCACACTGACTTCTATCCACATAACGAGTTTATCCGCGAAAGAGCCAAAGTGCTCTCAGCACGTAAATCAAATTCCAAAGGAGAAAACACTTTCCCAAATGATCCCGCACCTCCTGATCCCCGGGAGCGTGAATGGACCAAGAAAGTTACCGTGGTACTTTCAATGGACAAGAATTGATCTCCGTTCCCGCCGAATTACCCGTTATAAACAATATCCCTAATTCGTTCTTGCTAAAAGTCTTAAGGAAAAAAAAAAAAAACAATTACAATATCCAAGTCAGAATCACAGCAGGTAAACTCAAACAATAAACTCTCGTTACTCGGATACCAAGTTGGCCATTCGCCTTGTCCGTGGTCGGTGGTCTCCGTTCAAGTCCTGTTGGCCAGGAGCCAACAAATTTTTGATATTTTTTGGCAACCATTCAAATTTCATATAACCGACTAAAATGTTTCACTACCACCCTATCCTTTTACCCATTTTCCTGTATTTCGCAATTTTACCCCATGCCATCTTTACACGAAACTACCTATAGGTTGTACTTGGTACATAGCTACCTGTCATACACAACGGATAAAATTTTCAAAATTTCACTATCAACCCTTATCGACCTAAATACCTCAAAATAGTCTCAAAGTCAATCCCATTTCTCGGCACTCTAATAACTCAACTTTTCAAACAGCCTCGTATAATTTGAAAGAAAATCGCATAAAAAATATTTTCCCTTGCGTATACGAAATCGAAAAATTTGATCCAAAAAAAAAAGGTATCTCATTTTTTTTTTATTGGCTTACATCACTTCGCACTCAGCTCAATAAAGGTTAATGCACTGTCCGTATAAAAATTTCAAGTGCTCCTTATTTCGTGTAAATATAATTAGAACGAGTGGATGCCTCAACGAGAGTGGAATGCACTGTAAAAGTGTGTACAATTAGTGAGAAAATTTGTTCTCCAATTAATTTCAATTAGACTGACCTTAATATCCAAAAAAATATTTGTATATCGCCCTATTCCGACTCGTGAAAAAAAAAGAGAAGTTAGATAATACATATGTATGTATTGTCTCACTACACGTAGTTTCGCCCTGTCCTACTCTGATAACCTGTTTTACACTGTCGTATCCAAACGTTGTTTTTTTTACGTCTCCATCATATTCAGACACGAAATTTTTGGTTTCCTTTTCAGTCGAAAAGAATAACAGCCGTCTATTTTTAGAATTGGAAACCGCGAGGGTCTCGCTGACTGGATATGTCTGTAAGATATACCTACGTTATACCTTGTCACAGATATGTTCCGAGGGAAAGTTTTTCTTCGTGATAACCGGATAGAATAAACTTCCCTAATTTCCCATACTGTACTGGCGAATACAATGTAAATATTATTCCCTGAGAAACATAGGAAATGTCACGTAACTGCGACTAAAGTATAAAGCAGGCAATTTCATTTACATACGTATACGCGTGTTTATATACATATATATATGTATATATGTATATATAGTGGAATATCAAATTTATTAATAGAGCAAATCCCATCAGTATAGCCTTTATTGAGAAGTAACAATCGTCGTGTCAAATATTTGCAGTCAATATTGCCGAACTGGTTCGGTTCCATGCCGCTTGATCCTCCACTTCAATAATGCTCTCTTCTTTACATTTCTCTTGGCCTGGTTCTCGCTGGCCTGTGTAGAGCTCGTCCCGAGGCACGACAATGGTATTGTAATTTGATAATCATACCCTTTTTCGATCTTCCACCCAAGAGATATAGCAGAGTGAATTTATTTCGCAGGTCAAATATTTCATCGTTACCGTGAAGTAGTTGAAAAAAAAAAATATTATCAAAATTCATGAAAATCAATCATTCAGTTTATGGTAACAAGAGCAACCAATGCTGAAACAAGCATTATTGTCGAACAGCTATTCGACTGTAATAACCCATTACGTAACAACGTGAAAGTCAACTCCGAACTGTGGTGAAATGGTGGGACAAAAAAAATTCTCCCATTTTTTTCTCCACAAAAAATATCCAACGAGTGCATTTTCACTGTGACAATTTCAATTCCAGCTGTTGCACTGTTGCCAAACCATCGAGTTTTCACGATGGCTGTGACAGCGTTAGCGAAATTCTAATTAGTCAATTGCAACACAGTATATACTATAAATGTAGGTAAACTGCTCAGTCGGTATGGACGGTATTCTGTTTATCGTCTCATTATCACCTACCCGGTCTTTGTACGAACTAACAGGAAGTGAACTGCTATATGAGAAAAAAAATATTGGCAACGTATAATATGCAGGTTGGAGTCGTATTAATGAAAATTATTGATATGGGTTTAGTTCGTACTAATCCTTTCTATTGGTCGACGTAACGAACCTCGGAACAAATTTCGAGGACTCGGGGGATGCGGTGACGGGTTAAAATTGTCCAGGTAAATCCACAAGATTAATTTACGTTCCCTTTAATTACCCGTTAATTGTTTCGATCGATCCTCCATTCATGCTACTAGTAAAATTTGTCGTAGTCATAATTACAGTAAAAAAAATCATAACGGGATCTATTAATTTTGACTAATTACATAAATTTTAATTAAATCTATCATTACGTACTTTCTCGTTATACGTGTGAATGGACGTTATCAGGATATTTAATAAAAGTCACGTCGCTCACGGTTTTACGGGGGCATCGTAAATTGCACACCAATAGTCTTACCGCCGACCGAACGTAGATCCGCTGGGAAATATCCTTTTCCAGCCACGTTATATGTTTTAGTTGTATTGCCGGATATGTATACATATATCCTTATAGGGAAAGTATAAAAATTGTAGCTGATATATTTATATGTGTATATTTATATACAAGTGACATATAGCAATGTCATGTATTGACAAAATATTACGCACGACGATCAAACCGAGCCAATCACGTCCGAGTGCTTTTGATATATCGCAAGTAATTTATTGATGTCCGTTATATAACTGCACAACGTTATACCCAACGTTTTGAATATGAAGTGGCGACCGTGGTCATAGATATTACGTTGTTACGCCACTGCGCGAAATCGCAGCTCATTTCGACAACTCTATAGAACCGAGTGCTAAATTTATCGGCTTCGAGTTTCATCGAGGATTCCAAACTATGAGGATCTTCGAAATTACTAGCGATCGATCGATCTCGGTAAACCAATACAATGCGGCAATACAGTCTCTCGTATAAATTGTACAGTGGGTTTCTAGCTATAGTATCTGACAACTGATATTAAGTATTTTCATTATTATTATTATACGCCAAGTTAAATTAGTTGAGATTTCAGACCCGAGCACCTGAATTAAATTACTTTAACGATTAGGAACTATAGTTTATCATTTATTTCTATAGTCCGTTCGTGTGTCAAGTTTGAAATTTAGGAGACACTTTTGCATTGATTCACGTATCTTTATATTATATATATTTAAGGTATACTCGCGCAGCTTTAATCATGAAATCTAAAGATCAGAAAATCACTTTGTATTTCTGACCCTTGACCTTACTAAAGAAATCTCTCCCAATTGGAAGTCCTAATCGCATTTCTTTTTTTCTCTCCTAGAAATGCCCTGTAGGACATTATAGGGTTATTCAGAATTTTATATATACGCAGAAGGTCAATCAATGATCCGGATTCGATCAATAACTTCGCTAATCAATTATTATTCCATTAATGATTTCTTCGTGGGAAAGTGAAAGTGGAGGCTGAGCTTATTCTACGAAATGAAATGTATTACCGCTCACGGGGCACATAACGAGTTGGGGTTGGCTTACTTCTGTATAACCCTATCACGGCTAAACAGCTTAGAAGTTTCAGTTAATGACTGTACCCTTCGCTTGGGGAGACCAGTACTTTATCTCGGAGAACTTAAGTTCCAAGGAATCACTTAGGTCCGCCATCGACGAGGCAAGAGTAAGGACTTCGTGTATATATGTATACAAATATATACGTGGTAGCGCAGAAATGAGGGGCGCCACGAAAACGTAACCAACGTGCCGGTACGAAACTACCCGTAAGCCCCGAAAGCTTAACTCACATCCTACCTCGCACTATCCCCTGCCAAAGCCTACCCCTAAAATACTTAAGTAGTTATGCCTATCCGATAGCATGGAAGCCTAAGTATGAAATTGCATGAAGAGTTAAAAACACATAGCTGCGAGAAAAGTACGCCTTAACGAGGTCCTTACTGAATTTTGAGTTAGGTCGACCATTTTTTGAAATATTAATCACGACAAAGGTATAAAATTTTCAAAATTTGGGACTTTTTTTTTAGTAAAGGGACGAAGATGGTGGTTATGACGTCACGGACGACGATATCTGGATTCCAAATAGTTATTCGTAACCTAGGGAATTTTTAGCTGAGATTTTCAATCGTACACAGTGACGTGTACTGGGGAAATTTTTATATAAACTTTTGGTTATTGCTATTCGGCGATAAAATCAAGCGGTTATTGCATAATCAAATATTATCACGTAATGCTTGTATGCGATTCAGTTAAATTTTGGTTGGTAGGACCCCTATCTATACCCAATACTGTACTCTAGGGACATTTTAGTATCTACACCTGTGACCCGAGTATATCTAGAATGTGGCCTAGAGAGGGCGTGCCAGTTGTGCAGCAGTTATGAAGTGGGAGGTTGGTACATATAGGAAGATGGTATAAAAAAAAAAAGTTCAGTAATGCCAACCACTACGACTCGTATTCCTATATTGGAATTCTCTGCATTTTTCCACCCGAATTCTCGCCCTGAGATTCCCCGGAGCACGTTGCCGGCCTATATCTACGCTTTCGTATCTCACACGCGTTCCACGCGGCAGTGAGGTTGAAGTAATGAAAAATTAAAAAAAAATTTTGCTCGTCACAATTTTTCTATAACCCCTTACGTGGATCGCAGACACTTCCTATTTTACGACCTTTTAAATATACTTCACTTTAATTCATCATCCACCTGGCACTGGTTTCACGACCGTGAGCGTCTTCCTCGAAGGTATAAAAAAATGTCTAACTATACTCGAAAAATTATACCTAAATCAACGAGAACGTTGAATTTGACTTTTACGCGGCCTTAGGTATCCAATATCTGTGACGTATCATCGTTGAATAAAATTTTTTATTTCATACATTAAATCGAGTGAGTAATTGGGTAATTGGGTTATTCGTTTAATTCACCTCGTGACGTAACACCGCCTGCGGTTGATAGTGCACGTCATTAACGTGCGCTCCTATCTTTACGAGGTTATCAAACACGCAGTTAAAACAGATGTATGGAACGAACTTTTGTGTATTGCATATATATATATATATTTCATGTATATATATATATATATATATATATATATATATATATATATATAGTACTATGTTACATACATACGTGCTATATTTATCTACAAGGTGGAAAGCGGACCGATATCTCGCCGGGTCGAGACGTAGAAACATTATTCAGACTTAAGGTTTATTTGCATTACAAATGTCGGACTCTGGGGTCTTTCCCTCTCCGTTTTGCGTGGCAAGACTTTTCGCACTTTGCGGTTGGTCCCACTGACGAGGGTAGCTCTATCGGGTGCTTTTACTCGAGCCCTTCCGGATTTTCGCTATTATCGCTCATTCATCGAACCTCAATCTATATAGATATATATATATATATATACATATACATATATGTATATAGGTAATCCCAAACACGATATGTTTCTACATAGATTTCTGAAGTGATTTCTGTATGGAGGTATTTATAGTTTTTATTTATGCCCGAGTACAAATCGATAATACTGGTCGTTAACTTATTTTTTTTTTCTACATTTCTAGTTTTCAAAATACTTATGTATGATCGAATGCATTTTACTTTCCTATAGGATTATTCGCAAAATCATAAATTTTTGAATTAACCCGATTTTTGCTTAAAAATTTTTTTTTAATGACAACAAAGTTTCCCAATTTTTATTCATATTATTTAATGATAATTGCAATTGTGTTCATTGTACCAGTGTGGAAGACAATTCTTTTCACTGGGTATCCAAAGGGCCCTGGAATACTACGTTAAGAAAGTACTACCGTTTTCTCAAGCACTTGTTATACTTTCTTCTTGAACGACAAACACGTGTAAGAGTCAGACGTATACAATAAATACAATCCTCAAGGAACAATGCAAGCTTTGATGCATAATTCAATGCATTTTTGTTATTGTATCTCAATAGGGGTAGACCTGGGGGTATGACTGAATGAAAAAAAGAAAAATGAAAAGGTACAGTCGCATTTTTCATTCACGGGTCACGACGCGAACTTCCCAGGGCAGATTCGCCTTAAAAAGTGTATCGTAGCAACAACCACTCGAGTGCGTCCTTCAAAAAATTCATAAAAACGAAAAAAAAGAACCGACGACATAAAACATCGTAGCGCGTCGTTTGCATTTCCGTGGATTTTTCGAAATACGAAAACATGATTAACCTAAATATACATACAGCGAGTGTCGAAAAAAAAATATAAAACAGTCTTTACTATCGTATACGTATCCTTTACAAACTGATAATAAAATCTCGGCCCACTGTGACACATATCTAAGGAAATATTAAAGTCGATAAAGTTAACTTATACGAATTCACGATCTCAACGGGTATAACGATTTTGAGAGCAAAAGTCGTAATTTTCCTGTAAACGCTTAATAATAATTTCTAAAGGAGCGACAGTAATTTATTGAAATTGCCATTGGATGGAATCACGCCGGAAGTCAATTTCAGGTTGTAAGTGCGAATCGCTGCAGTGTGATGGATTTTGAATTTAAATGGAACGCTCGTCTCTTCATATCCATCGGTATTGATAAGCCAAGAGTGATAAGTGTTGCCGAGAGACGTTGAGGTAGTTGAGGTAAGGTTTCAGAGAGTTACTATCCCCTATTCAGAAGGGCTTAAGGTCGTCTGAAGCATTCATAAATGCAGCCCACATATATATATATATATATACAAGCACCATGTACTACGTACGTATATCCCCCTATGTACAAGAATACATATAGGTACGTCCACGCATTAGCAAGGACCATACGACACCAAGCACCATGTACTACGTACGTATATCCCAGGTAAGGTTTCAGAGAGTTACTATCCCCTATTCAGAAGGGCTTAAGGTCGTCTGAAGCATTCATAAATGCAGCCCACATATATATATATATATATACAAGCACCATGTACTACGTACGTATATCCCCCTATGTACAAGAATACATATAGGTACGTCCACGCATTAGCAAGGACCATACGACACATAATGACAGCCACATATGTACAGTGCAGGATAGCATGGGACATTTAACCATAGAATCTATTTGCCACTGAATAATTAAAGTCTTTTCATGGACTCAAACACGTGGGGACAAACTTCTAGCGATTATGCTCACGTCGCTGGGACGAAAGGATACGCAGAACGGCTCGAGGATGTTGAAGTGTCGATGATATATCGATATATATAAATAAGGGTAGCAAAGGTTCCCAAGGTGGTATAACCAGGGGTTGGTTGGCTTGCCCATGGTATGGATATTATATATGAAGAGTGGAAACTCGATTTGAATTTACCTCGAGAATCGTAGAATTGGCGCACGGTGCTTTTTGAAAACTTGGCTCGTCACCTATGACGAGCCACGACAATAGAAATGTGTTAGCGCGAGTTAAAAAGGGCCGATCGATATATTAATTCAAAAAAAAAAAGTTCGTAAAGGCTTTCGGAGAGATATTTAAACAAGGTTTGGGATAATTTAATGGGTCTGACGTGGCTAGCGAAATTTGGATGATTTTTCGTGATTCCTAAGGGTGAGGAAATTGACTTACGTATTCTGTTAGAATTTTAACTTACCCCAAATTAAAGTTCAGTAATCCCACAAGCCAATTACGCTCCGTCGGGTCGATCGACCCGAGTTTTAATCCTTAAAGTTAACACGCGAGCAACCATGGCGGAAAAAGCTCAGTGTTTTCAAAGCACGCTAGCACGCAGAAGAAAGCTCAGCTTTAAAGGACCGCTGGACTCGTGCCATCGCGAAGTTAAATATGACATTTGGCTGTGGTGCAGGACGAGCACGTACGTCCACGACACGAGTGGTCGTCCTTCGACCCAACTGGTGGGTGGTTTCGTGGGGTGACGGGGGGTGCCATTGAGTAAGGGGGGTGGTAACGAAGCGGATGGCCGGAACTAACGGGTGCGGATCAAGGCTCCAGGATGTTGCAAGAAATTGCAATGTGGTCGGAGCAGCATGAACATGTCCCCCAGGTCGTGGGCGGTGCCTGAAGGGAACTTGCGATTTGCCGACTGTCTAATTCTTTAGGCGTAATGAATTTTCGAGCGGAACATATAACGAGCGTCCTGGCATCCTCGACGCCCTCGCCACACGGATTTTCTTGGCACGATTTCGCTACATTTATTGTTCCAATTGGGTTTCTTTTTTTTTTTTCATATCTGTCTCTCTGTCTCCATAGAATTATTTTCTTTCTCGTACTCGTGGTTTTTGTTCTCTCTTACTTTGACAATTTAGGTTTTGTATTTTACTGGATTTTCGTAGTGTTCCGGATACTCTTTTTTTTTTTTATTATATTTAGACGCGAATGAAGTTTTGGTATTGTTTTCTTGAGATAAACGACTGGACCATTTCTGCGACAAGTAATGATGACATGCAATAAGGTCTGGTTGGGTAAGATGAAATTGGGATAATATTCATTGTAGACTTTTTATATCTAAGATCCAATAGTGTCCAAATGGTACAGGCTCGTTAAGCACGGACTAGCTTCCTGGTCGTGGTACTTTGTACAATTTTGTACCTGGGGGAGAACACGGAGATTATTGGAAAATAATAAAAATAGCCGTAACGCGTATAAAAAAAAGTTCTGCTTGGTTAACCTCGACGTAGAGCAGATATCATCGTGATCTGCTTATACGAGATAAGTGAGAAAAATGGCATCTCTGCCGGTAGCTGATACGATCCATTAGAGAGTCTCAAATTATGTGCATACATACATATAACCACTTAATAGAAGAAGTTCTCGATCGATACTTTTTTATCGTTCTTTATTTAATCAATTTATTTAGCTTTTAGTCTTCTTTTTTTTTCAATAATTCATACCCATCAATATATCTGGTTATATTTTAAAATTTCAACTGGATCCACTTTATCCAGCATCACTACTCATTTATCCCAGACATATATTTTTACGTAAACAACTATTACTTGAATATATATATATTTTTAATATATCAAGTGAATTATATAACAGTGGCAAACATTTCTAAAATCCTAAAATAACTTGATACAATAATGAAGTAACATACGGCCACCATATACGTCATGGTCGATTGAGTAAGTGATACCTGTAAATCTATGATGACAATTGGAATTTGGTAATACCTACACCTGAAATTTGAAACATTTTCAATTATATGCATCACAGCAAAATTCGGATATATCACGTAAATGATTATCGGCTTGAATTCAACTCCATGGAATGATGCATTTTTTTTTTTTTTAATAACGTAAAACGTGAAAGCACTACTCAGAAACGATAAATTTTTCTTTTTCATGAATTACGTATACACGTGAACTTCATGATGATTTTTTCAAATTACGTTCTTATCCTTTTATATATATTATAGAAAAATTCTACGATCTTGTATTGATGATTTATCGCTACTGTCGTATCAGGAGGTTGAAACGAAGTAACGTAAGATAACATCTTGGTTCGACTAAAATATTCATGTAACTGCATTCGCGCATCTCGATGTTTAATATTTTACCGCATTTTTCATAGTGCTCTTATTGTTCCTCCCATAAAGAACGGAATCACCGCTGGAGATGCGGCTTTATGTCTAAACAAAACAGACGTCTTAAGAACCATCCAAGATGCAGTTACGATGCATTTAAATGTCGCTTTAGACTCGGACTATGACTTGTACAAGTATACAAAGTTTTCACTCAGCCTCGTATCCGTCCGTAAAGTTCAAGTCAGTAATTCGGATGAACTATGACCCTTGCTAGTAACTATGAGAGGTGACCTCGAAGTAACACGAATAACCGTATGATTATTACCCTACGAACCCCATAAACCTATCAAGATTTATCAAGCGTATAGTTTAAAAATAAATAAATTTTTTTGAAAATATAAATAAAAAGTCAAATTAAGCTAAGCAAATACAATTTTACATGTTAAAATTCAAATTTAACACTTGACCACCCGAGGGTAGCCACCGATTCGATTTTCGCAGTGACATCAAATGCACTGAAAAAAATAAGTAAACGCGAGAAAATACATGTGATAGAAAATAATGGTAAAAAAAAAGCAGGAGCAAGAGGAACTATTCGCGTCGTGCAACCTCGTTATGCCTATGAATGTTTAGAATTAACGTTAAAAAAAAAATCATAAAATAAAATTGGATCCCCCATACAGTATATTAGCTCTGACCTCTCTCCGACTCCCCTCTCTCAATCTCATTATTTCTCTCCCATCCTTCAAAGGTCTCTCCCTACCCTCAATAGGTCTGGCAAATGAAGTTACAGTGGAGACTATTTTTTCCCTATTTGACACTCCTTCCAGAATCCACGTGAACGATCGCTTCGATTTGCTCGCAACTCGCGACTGGGATTGTAATTTTTTCTTCACGGGATTGCCATCGAACCTACTACAGACATACGGTGCCTTATCTCAGGATGCAAAAAGCTTGGGAGCTTCTCCGGGTGAGCCATGGAAGGAACGGGAACGTTCGAGAAGCATCCAGAGCCCTTTTCGTCTAACCCACGATAAATCGTACACGTTAGCCATGTTAAATTGAAAAACGTAAAATATGACAGTCATCTATACCTCACGTAGAAGCTTTCCCTTATGCGTTGGCTACACTGCACCGGTCATGATTTAGAGCTTTCGAAAATTTCTCGATAGCCACGTATACTGTACATACATGCAGGGCCCCCGTAGTCATAGTCCCTATATAGGTACGTACCTGGTATACCTGATAGAAGAAATATTACTTACAAGGTATAACAGGTAGACATGTATTACGCAACCCAGTGAAATATATATACGTTCACGACATAAATCATTGATCTTTGTACAAGAAAGGATCGTGGGATAAAAATATATAAAAAATTATCTACACGCTCATATATACAATTGCTCGTTTTTTCGATCACAACGAGAGGTTCTTTCTCACGTTTTCATTCATTTCATTTGACAGCCGGCAGATGTCGCTGCGAACCGTTTAACGAGCTTGATGCGGATAGCCCGTTGCGAATTCTCAATTACGCCAAGCAAACTAAAACGTTTACTGTGGCATGTAGTGGGTAAACTGTGCATATACCAGTCTAGATAAACAGGCGTATATCTATATATAGATTGTATATAACACCAAGGACCATTCTACTCAAAGCTATTTCACCGCTGTTGTCGTCATATGAAGAAACGAGCGGGCATATATATGTATATATCGATGTTGATTTTCGGGTAAATGAACGCAGAAGAACAAGCTTAATGAAATTTATGCTCGGATTATAACCTAATATCGTGCATAGCAAATAAGACAATTTTTCCGAATAGATGGCAGCCCTTAAGCGAAAGTGTCCTGCTTCTTTCAGACGGTCGAAAGGGACGAAGGACCGTTGAACGTAATATAATAGCATTTGCCAGGACCGTCTTTTGTAAATTGAAAATATCCCACGACGTGTGGTCGTCGTAACGAATTTACACTGGCGACAACAGGCAGTCCTGGTCGTTAAATGAAAATTGTATAAATTCAAAGCATAGGACGGCACAGCCGAGTAACGTAGACGAAATAAAAAATATTTTTATTGAGATTTAAAATTGAAATCTTTAAATACATATATACACAATTACGTATATCATTATTGACATTTACAGGTAAAAGCTTTCGAAAAAAAATTTCCACAAACGAATTAGCTTTGACGCGATTCCATAAGCATCCACTTTATATCCATTGTGGCTTCAGGTACAGCCTGTGGGTACTTTCTTTCTTTCAAGCCAGATACCCAATACAACTCGCCTCGTTAACTTAAGCGACAAAGACAGAGCGTCATAGGCGTGGCGCGTTGGCTGCTGACGTAATTATTGATTTTGGAGACAGCCGCGTGTCTCTCTGTTACATAACGGAGTGGTTGGGG
>NW_014332892.1:1088902-1119395 GCF_000341935.2 Cephus cinctus
GGGGGGGTGGGGGGGGGGGGGGCAGTCGGAAGACACAGACTGAGAATAAGGTGGTCGGTGGTAAAGGGAGTAAAGGGGCGGGGAGGTAGAGAGAATGAAAAGCCTAAAGGCATATTTAGTAAATAAAAAAGCAAAAAAAAAAACAGAATTAATTTGCTTCTTGAATTTCTATGTGACGGAAAATCAAAAAATTTCAATTCGGTTCCTTTCGTATCCGATAGAACGTTGAAAGGAGAAAAATAAAGTATTTGGCCCTGAATCGCATTGGAATCCATGTATCGGAATAACGTGGACAAATAGACGGTTTCAATGGGCACCTGAAATTATGTCCCTTCGACCGTAACCATTTGAACGGAGCGTAACCCGTAACGCTAATATGGTCTTCTTTTTTATGCCCCGAGCTTTTTTGGAGAACAGGGTAATTACGAGGACTGTCACCGACAGCCCGGACTTCTTATATACTCCCGGGGGGACATTCGATTCGTTTAATCTTTTCTTTTTATCGATTCCCATCTAAAATGTATGTACCTAACCTAACCTTTTGTAATCTGGTACGTATTTTCACTTTTCTCAATACTTAGGCACGCATATCTATATGTGGCGGCTTTTACGTATGCCTGGTCGTACGAGGCACTCGCGAATTTGGGAAATTAACGGAGACGGCAAAAGCTTCGTTTTACCGGAGTGTCAGGCGACAATGTAATTTACCGTATGGATGAAACAAGAAATAGGGGTGGAAAATCGGGGATCTTGCGTATCGGTTTCGATGTGTAATAACCGCCGTATGGATTATCGTATTGAACTGTGGGATTCGTTTACGTGGGTATATAGAGTAGCTACTTGTGCGGTCAGATATAAAAAATTCTATGAATAGAAATGAAAAAAAATATGGGGTCGCTAAGACGCGGTTAGGACCCTCCGAAAGTCGCTCCGCGACACGATCCACGAGCAGAAGTCACTTCATCACGAGAAAAAAAAAAATAAGGTTGCGCCCGAAGAAACAATTCAATCAAAAGTTCGTGCCTGTAATGTAAATTCGCCCTTATGCTTTTGGGTTCGGTTAGGGTCGACTGTATAGTTTTTCTTTTTCTCTTTGTTATGTCTCGCTCCTTATCTATCTTGCTTTTATATCATGGCTTATATATATATATATATACATGTATTTTTTTCCTTCTCATTCTCAGTCGCTTCTTTACTTTTTATCTCGTCTTCTTCTTCAGCAACGTGCTCGACTTCCTTTGGTATTCTCTGAGCGTACCAACCTGCGCGCTGTATAAACTCGTTACAGGGATACCACTTGTCATTTGCATGAGTACCTGCGATAAGCGAAAACGGGACAACTTGCACGGATTTCAAAAAAGGCGGCTGAAGATAAAAGGTAAGGATGAATCTGTTGTAGGGGAATAAAGATAGAATAGAATACGGGGTTCTCTGTCGGTAAATGCTTGACGGGAATCTGGTATTGGTCGCTACAGTGAAAATAAAGAAAAACGTAACCTGCTATTGCGCACGCGATAAATCCGTTACGTAAGTTCTTGGAGATCCGGAGAAATTACTTCGCCAGCGAAGAGATACCCGTACGTGAATTATCACGAACCCACTATTTTTCAATAATTTCAAATGGATGCAAAAAGAAATTTTCAGCGAAACTATCTCGAAAGTACCAACTTGTATTTTCGTTACGTAATCGTACGGTAATTTTTGAGACGAACCGAATTGATTTTATATTATAAAAATGCATCCCCTCCATAACGTGCATTAAAGGCAATTCCTGTAAAATTTATGCGATGAGCATTAAAGCCAATTAGTGTAGTCTTTCTGTATAGGTAGAAATAAAAAAGGAAGGTTCTTCAACGTAAAAGATGAAAAATATATATAAAGTGGTCCATTGCCAGGGTTTAATCGCGAAATGAAAAGGAACTCTGATCAACATTGGAAACAGTGGACACTGTGTCGTACGGTAAAACGGTATAGCGGGTGGTCCAATTGAAAATTATCAGAGAGTACTAGTCGAGTACTTTGCTACGAATAGTTTTAGCTACATCGCTATATACATAGGTATAGTTATCATATGGACTCCATGGTAGAATTTTGTAAAAAATTCTCTCCTACTATTCAAGTTCGTTAATCATCAACATGGACAGCGACGTGATTTACTGAAAAAAAAAGCTGTAGAGGAGCTGCACGTCGATTTGTGTCTCTCGTTAAAATTATTTCGCGGATTGTTTCCGCGGTTGAGTGACGGTCGAGTTCACGTACCCGAAAGAGAAAAAAAAAATCAATGACACTGCAGTTCAGAGATACGATGACGCATGGGTATACTATATACTGTATAGAAAAAAAAGTGCACACAGGGTGCATTCGGAACTGCAATGTAGTTACGAAATGTATTAACAAAGACTCCAAGAGTCTTCCACCCCTGCAATTTGCGTCTACGACGTACCTGCACGCGAGGTGAAGCGTGTAGCCGTATCACGTGATCAGGCTGGATAAGGGTTGAGGGGTGATACGTATGAAGGATTGAGAGGCGATACGTGTACCGAGACGGTTCGTGTTAATGATCCCAATAACATCATTTCTACCTTTGTTCATGATCATAAATGTCATTGGAGCAAAATATGATTGCTTTGAGCACTATATTGGAGGATGTTATTTAATATCAGGGTAAATGCATTATAAGAACGAGGGGGGGTGTTTGTACTCGAAGTAGTCATACCCATCAATACGAAGGGTGTCGTAGACCAGTTTTTGATTAATGAAAATGAAAAAAAAAAGGAAAAAAATTGTACCACATACTTGCTAGTGTATAATTATTAAAGTATTGTAAGAACGTGATTTGATAAAATTATTAGAAAAATAAGGTAAACAATTGCACTATGCTCTCGTATGCATTGACGTGAGCCTTTACTGGGTGTCTAATAAATGAAAAAGTGGTTGAGGGTAGAGAAAATGAAAAGAGTTGAAGGTATGAAGGAATTTTAAAAAGTACAGAGGGGCAAAAGGGGGTGCTGAGAAGTTATCGAACTTCAGGGCAAAATTGAGGCTCTACTGGCAACTTCAAGTTGCTCCGAGTAATTGCGGTAATTTCAAGCATTGCCGATGTAGACGTCATTGGTGAAATCGTTAGTGCGTATACGGATATGTATAACAGGTTGGTACGAGCTGTAGTAACGATCGTAATTTAACAGTCGTTTTGGCCAAGAGGAAAATTAAAAGAAGTCAAGAGGAACTGGGGAAGAAAAGTAATGAAAGGAAAAAAAATGTTACCACTGAAAAAAATACATTGGACAAATGGTACCGATTACAGGTAAACATTTTCGTCGAATTTAATCGGTCGTCTTGGAAATAATGGCTCGATTGGAATTGTATTACCAACTGTTAAAAAACAAAAATAAATCCAATAAGACGTTTCTGAATTAAATTCCCTATGTTTACGCTGCAATCGACTTACAAGGAGTTGCAAGAGGTTTTTTCTTTATATAGCATTATTATTATTTGTTGGTTATTTTATTACTGAGAATCGTTGATAAATGTTTCACCATTAATGACAGTGTGGATGCTGGGAAGACAGAGAAAAAAGAAAGTATAGTTGGCAGGGGGATAAAAATTGTTCGAAATAAAGAAACAAATTTCATTTGTATCCGATTGTTCGCGCGGTGGTAAAATTGATGAATACCTGAATATCGCATAAAAACATTTGCCATGTTTGATCGCTAGATGGAGACAGTGATGAAATGGCGAACGACGATAGTAAGCATAAAAGTGGTCCAGCACTATCGTGAAGCTGACTTTGGGACAAATTGAATTAATTACATGATCGAAATATTATTCGAATCTGAAATTTGACGTTAATAGCAAAAATCGAATGTACCGTGTAACTACGGTGATACGATATCTAAAAGAAAATGACAAATTCAAAGTATAAAACTAATACACAATTAAGAGGAATTTTCTAAGTTTTCTATTACTCGTAGAGATAAATTAAGAAATATTTTATATTCCTCGTATGATTATATTGCCTGCACATGCGATAAATGGGAAATTCATTTTTCTCCATTCCGTTCCTTCCCACAAAATGATTGTCAAAATAAAGAACCGAGAGGGGCCCGCGGTAACGAGGCTGAATTTTTCGGGGGAAATATTTTCAAAGCGGAAACGACGATGAAAGCGGAGTTCATTACGTGGGGAACGGAAACGAAGTATTGCGCCGTAGCGCGAATTTATTCACGTCGGAGGATTTTATTAATGCTGTCACGAAGCGGTGCGATGACGATGAATAACGATAGTGGTAATTAGTTAGGAAAAATGACACCAGGGGGCGGGAAGGTAGTGAAAAAAAGAAATTTCGTCCGTTCCCTTGAAACAAGATCGACCCAGTGGATATAAAGGCCATCGAGAACAGAAGTGACAAAGAAGTCTTCGAGTTCCTTTGTCTTTCATAAATTCTGATTGAAAAATCACAGGGCTATAGCGTACCATTGGTTTTGCGTGTATAAAAATAAGAAGAAAAAAAAACAAGTAATACCAAAAAAAGTCAACAATCCTATATCGTGAACCAGTGACGTCATCGCGGATTAAGATACGTTCCCGTGACGCAGTTAGAGTTGAGATAAGCCACGTGACCGTTCACGAGGTTTTCTTGTTTTTCCAGGCCATTTGGAAACGCAGCTTGAGCTACGTCGTATGGTGCAACCGTACTAAGAAACGAAACGAATACGTAAGAAGTAAAGTCGTACGAGAACTCTGAGAGATGAGAGAAGGAACGAAAGAGAGAAAGAGAAGGAGATACCTATTTTTTAAATACCTCCTCGGCACAACTCGGAACTGCTCGGAGCTCCGAACTCCAGGTGAAGAGGAAACTCAGGGGTTCCGACTTCGTGACAAAGGAATAAAATTGCCATAAAATTCGTAAAGGCCGGAGGTACCGGAGTTTGGTTTTTTTTTCACTTGGAGATTCAACCCTCTTAGAAAATACGAAAGAAACTCTACGAGAACAATGAAACGCGAAGGGGAACAATCCGAAAGCGAAGAGCGTATTAAATCCTTTCTTGTATTAATTACGTGATTTCACGTGATACATAATAAATTCACGGTTAGAATGAGACGGTTGATTCCAAAGATATTTTCGAGATACTTACGTCACCTGTTATTTACTTTACTCGTATATAATAATATACCTATGCTATACGTAGGTGGAGCTCTGGTCATTGTTCCTTTAAAAGAAATAAAAATGATATCAGCCAAAGCAAGAAACGAGACACCCTTAAACTCTCACGGTTGGCAATACGTTTTCCCTTCGCGTCGAGACGGCAGGAAAGAGAGAGAAAAAAATATCCGACCATTCGCTTCGAGCAAACAAAACGAAAAACCCCACGAAAAACAGACCGCTTACTTGCGCGGCTCGCGCCACCCGTGCCGCTTCCGCGTGCGACGCTTCCGCCCCTCGTGGAAGAAAGTGGAACGAATATGGTGAGGAAAAAAAATACTCTAGGCGCACTTTTTTTCACCTCCCCACTGTCTCACTGCCGCTTGATAAGAAATCGTATGCCTACGAATATTACGTATAGGTATAGTACGTTACAAGACGTTTCCATCAAAGAAGTTATATATATATATATATAACGAAAGCTCCACTTTCGCACGAACACTTCCGTCTTGCTCGAGGAAGCAGAATGCTTGTTGTAATACTTGAATCACAAGCTTGCAGACAGTGAAGCTTCGACGTTTAATTGGTAGGAGACTCTTTGCCGTAATTATGTAACTTGCTCGGTAGCTGAGCAAGATTAAACAAAATTTTCATACGGACCAGATACCACGTGGGGGCAATTAAAGGTTCAATGGATACGGCGAAACTTTTCAAAAATTTCGAGTGAGATCCGAATTGAAATTATTGACAGGAAGGAAGTTTATACTTTTTTTCTTCTCACTTTAAAAAAAAAAAAACTTTTTTTCAACTTTTCGTAATTCCTCTCTCGCGATATGACTGTTGTCGACTTTTATCTCACGCTTTCGTAAAGTGGGATGCGGGACTGACAAAAAAATGTTATATAACCACGCGCTATGTGCATTCCCGCGCGTTGCAATTTCACGTGAGACCATGGCAGTACGTGTGTGTATGGATGCTTTCTCGGTGACTCGAAATCAATTTTGCCCATAGAACCAATGGCGATAAGTTCGTTTCATCTGAATTAGATGACGTCAGAGGCGTCAGGATGGAACTTTGGCAAGAGTTCGTGAGAGCATGCAGGCTTAATATGAGAATGGCGATAACTATGAGAAAGAGAAGGAAGCGAGGGTAGGTGGTGATAACGAAAATGAAAAAGGATAGAAACGTTAGGGAACGAGAAAGAGAGAGAAAGAAGGTCAAAGTTAGAAAAAGAGATAGGAAGGACTTTAACTGCAGCGACGAAATATTTCGGATTTTTTTTTTCATTTCGAAAATTTAACCCGAGGGCCTAGCTGGTCCTCATCTGCCTCTGGGATTCCTTTTGTGCGCTATTTTAAACGAATATTTCTTTGATTTGAAAACCAAGGCTAGACTCAGCCCCCCCCCCTTTTTTTACGCTCTTTTAATATCGCTACCTTTTAATCTCGCAAGCTCATGCGAAATATTTTTGCATACCGTCCTCTTTATTTTGCACCCAGTCTACGTCACTCTTTACCTCACTCTTATACGTATGACACGTACCCAGACAACACGCTACATTGACAATACTTCTGCAAGTACTGAAAATAAAGAATGTCGCCAGCCAGGGTTCTTCATCTTGGAGAAGAAGAAAAAACGCACCCTTATTTCTCAGTTTTTTTTTTGCCGTCAAGACACATTCAGGTTGTATAAGATTCACCCCATTGGTACTCTGGGGTAAAAGATGAAACCGACACATACATATATGTATACCTAGGACGATAAAGGATCTAAGAGGGTAGCTAAAAGACTAAAGAAACACCACCTGAACCACTCTCAACCACTGTTACGTTAAATAATAAGAAAGAAGAATAATTCTCCTGTTAAATCCTAATAAATAATCCAGACCAATGTCAAGGTAACGTTATATCGGTTTCTATTAATAATTCGCGTATGAAAAATTATACTGTAATTTTGAAAAACAGTATTTTGCGTAATTTTCTGATCAATAAAATAAATCTATTTTGAATTTCTTATTTTTACAAAAAAAAAAATATTTCAAAAATTCCTAAAAACTGTCATCCTTTCATTTACTGTACTCTCCTTTTTTTTCTATACAGAGCTATTCGGTAGAAACGCACCACCTGAAGCTAGCGCGCCCATTTGAGTCTTATGTCAAAACCATGTTCAGGCGGTACGCTTAGGCTGAATAACCTGGTATACGTATCTTTCCAACTTGACCCACGCATATCGCGTCTATATGCTGACTCAATTTATTCGAACCTTGGAAAATTCGCAAACGTGTTTTTAGTTAGGAAAAAAAAATCTGGACTATCAGGTCGAATTATTGTACTGGATGGTTGTTTCTCTACGGACAAAAACGGAGGCGTAACTTCCTGTCTGCTGGTGGTGGATGCCGCCTGCCGGGAGCTTGGAAAATGAAGGAAATCCCGTAAAACGGGCAATGGCACAAAGTGTAGGGCGTGTTTTCACACCAACCCCCGAGATCCTCATTGTCGAATACGTCGCTCTGTGCTTTACGTGAATCGTACAGCTATAGGTGCTTCAAACGATTTACGTGAAAATGTCCGTTAAACAGGAAAACTACCAGGAAGCTGCACCGTGCATCAAGCCTGTTCAACCCTCGTTGCCTGTAATATTGTCAGCCACTAAATACTCGAATGACGGATCTCTAACCCCATTCTCACCACTCCTTCATCCCTTCTATTTTTTTCATCTACTTTTTCCCTACTGCCATTTTTTATTTCTCTCCTTTTCTTCATACCACTTATACTTTACACTTTTCTTTTTTCTTTCTTTTCTCCACTTTTATTCCGAATTACTTCTCTACCACAAGATACTAACTTTTCCCGGCTACCTAGACAAGTACGCAGCTGCCTTGGCTTCCTGTATGCTCTCTGTATTTAGACCGAAAATTTTGAAAAATTTAATTCTCACTTCCTATATGCAATTTTCCCACTATTACACACGTGACCGATTTTCAGGTATTCAATGCCAAAAAGTTTAGGGGTTATAAATTTATGGTAGTGGATGACTGATAAGCCGATTTAGAGAAAGGGGAATTTTATATTGATTTTTAATTTTTATGTCTCTATTATTCTATTTCTTGAATTACAAAAATTATCTATAAAGCACACACGCCACGTCGAAGATTCGCGATGGGCTTTTTCTTTCGTAAGTAGAGAAAGAAAACTTTAGTCAGACAACATGTCGCGAGCTCCGCTGTTCCCAACTCGTCATTAACTAACAAGTTGCGTGTTTCTCGTTTCCCTTAACTTGCTTTTTCTTTTGTTCCCGCTGAAACTAGGAGTGCGGGAAGTGCAGAGAAAAAAAATGTTAAAACTTCAGCAAGTAATATAAGATAACGACGAGTCCACGTGGTCAGACTCGATTTATTTCAAAAGTTCCCGCCGTGTAGTAAGAGATGAGTTTCATCGGCAGAGTCGGTATCCAAAGGGGTAGTAAGCACAAGGGTGCACCAGTGGGAAGACCAGCAACTATTCTGAGGTCAGCTGCAACTTACGACATCGAACAGAGAAACTTTGAGATGAATTGTTCTCACGGTATTTCAACCAGCTTTAACGTCTACCAAACATCCCCTTTACAACCTTCGTACACGTTCCCTGGTCGCCATTGATCCCCCCATTTTCTTCTGGCTAATAAGAAAGAAATGAGAAGGTAACACGAAAAGCAAGTAATAAAAAAAAATCATACCAAACTTCAAATAAAAAAAAATCGCTAACAAATTATTTTTCCTTTTCGCATACTTTTGGATCGCCGTATATAAATTTCGTTTTCGACTTCTTGAAAATTTTTCTTAATTTTAACGTGACAATTTCATTTTTTTTTTTTCGCTTTTCATACCAAAACCAATCCATTATTACTCGATTAATCAGTACAACCCCATGCTCTAGTTCTATCTACGCTTACCCTCTTCGTTCCGATTTAACGAATCGTTAATCAAAGGTCGGAGCGAAAGAACCAATTGGCGCGTCGAGGTTTGGTCATTTTTTACAAGCCACCCAGAATATCGTGGCAATCGCTCAACAACATGTCGATTTCGCTGCAGGCCGTTTTGAGAAATAAATTCGTAATGATCGACCATCCATCAATTTGAACGTAGGGAACAATAGATACCTACGTCACGTTCGATAAACATCATCTTCGATAAACGTTTCCGATCGGTATTACTCGGAATAAATGAATTCACATTATGGACCAAGTTCCATAGGGAATTATTTGAAAATTTTTCCAAGCATATACACGTATAATTGACCATAACAATTTTCCTCGATCTCTGTTACATCTCCATATAGTAAACCCGCTCGTACGAAGGTAAACATCCGCGAAATTGGTTGCGTCCCGAGGAAATTGTACAGACCATTAAGGTCGCGATACAGGTATACCGTGGATGCTCCTGAAGAAAATTTACATACTAGAAAACACCAAGGAAAGTAAAAGCAATGAAATGATTACGTAACGTAAGAAAAATTTTCTTAAACTTCATTATCGACCAAACCATACGATACAAGAAGCTTTCTAACCTATATAAAATACATAGAAGCAGTAAGTACTGAGTCCAGAATGACTTCAGTGCTCTAACTTTATATATTTTTAGTAGATTTTTAAAAATTTGAAGATTTTTGATATTTTGATAAAACGGAGTAAAGATAATTTTGGGGTGGATTTAGGTAGTTAAAAAAAAATTTATTATAAATATTACGAAGCAATGACAGTTTCTGACTTTTGAAAATCCATACAAATACGTATTTCCAAACCGGGGTGGCGATGTCTGGGGTCAGAATGACTCCTCTACTTATTCCTTTATCAGCCACCTTTTATGTCACAGAGTGCTGGAGGAGATAGATAAGAGATGTAAGTTCGAGGAGATGATAGAGGGTGGAAGATGCAAAGGTTCGGAAGTTCGAAATGAAATAAAGGACAAAAAATAAAGTATAATAGGCTAAGACAAGAGTAAAGAGGGATAAACGAAAGAGAGGGACATACGAGAGGGTCAAAAAGTAAAAGGAAGAAAAAATATCGCTTTGTTGTAATCCGACCCGGTATATAATACTTGAGGATGTTTATATTTCTGTTCAAGTTTTTAAGTTCGACTTTATTTAATCGGATAGCAGACCCTTCAGCCACCGACATTAACGGACCATAGGCGTCTAGAGATATTCCGAAGATTCGTCTGCCACCCATTGTTACACGCAACTTCGGCTTGTAACGTTTCACGGTGAAAAGCTCCGAGGAGATTCGATCCCTTGAATGGTCCTTTTTTTCTATTCCACCCTCTTCATGCTATTGCCTGTACTTACAGCCCACCCTTTACTCATTGCAATGAATTGACGCTAAATCCTCGGGAGAATCCTCGGCACCCCTTGAAATTCCGAATTTCCTTCGTTTCTTTCAACCACCACACGTACAGACGCACTCTTCAGTATATATATATATATATATATATATATATATATATACACTGTAGTAAGACTGCATCCATAATCTCATTGCGCAAGCTCAGTCTACCCCTGCTTTCAATTCGAACCGAAGTTTCAGAGCCAGCAACAAGGGATACCCTGTCAAGTAATACTATTCCTTCTTTGTCCTCCGTTCATCCCTTACGGCGGAAACAGCATCGGCGAGGGTGACTTATATAGATAGGTTCATGTATACAAAAATAAAGATTGCTAGAGCCCGGGGTAGCTGCGACTTTACCACGTAAATTCCAAATACAATTTGCACGGGTACTTGGGATATAATTGAACAGAAAGCAGAGATTCTCATAAAAATGAAATCTCTCAATCGCTCGTTACAGCCGACATTTTTGTAACGAGGAAGGGCTGTGGCGGCACGGACGATTCAAGAAGGTGGAGTAAAAGGGGTGAAAGGAGGGTTCCAATTTAAATATCTGTTTTAAATTTTCAACCCCCTGCATAATACATACGTATACTCGTATATACATATATATTGCTTATCGTACAATGTCTTAATTGCCCATCGACTCGAATAACGTTTCTATAAATCGACTTCAAAAAAATTCATAGTAAGCAAGCCGGACGCTTTTCTGGGCTATATTCGTGCTTTTTACCCGCCGTGTCGCACTGGAGTGGTACCCCGAAAAGTGGATAGCGGGTCGTTCCGGTAGGCAGAGAGAGGTCAAAATGGGGAGTGAGCCAGAGAGAGAGAGAGACATAGGTGAAAAATGTAAAAGAGAAAAAGAGCTGCCCAAAGAGACGTAAAAATCACATCCAATTTCCGGAGGAAACGCTCGTCCGTAACTCTGGACGGATAATCGCGTCGACGCAGAGGTCAGTTTTCGGGGGGTGCCGGAGCGAAAGGGTTGTTCGCAGGTACAGGTGGATTTGTACGATTGATATCCGTATATTTCATGCATGCATACAGATTATACGTTTATAGCATATCGTACGTACTACAGTATATGCCGTAGTCTATAGTGTAGTACATGCATACATATTATACCAACATACCATATATGAATGTAGCTCATAGCTATACTTCTTCACGCTAACTTTAATCGACGCTCTGGCTAGGGGGGATACGTTAGCTGTCACTCGTTCCACAACGAAGGAAGAATGATCGTTTTTTAATCAATTTTAAAAACCAATTACACACTCGTTAGGACCCTCCGGGGAAATGGATGGGTCGCGATGCCAACGTTAAAGCTCTCATCCCGTTTTACCCTAAAAAGCTCTCGGATGATTACGAAGTAAATATTTGCATAATTCGTACTTTCCCTCAACATCGTCGACTAGCCGCGAACGTGTTTCGCCCTTTTAAACTTTTCCCACGTTCCTTTTTTTCTCTCGATTTGAAGAAAAACCATCCCGTCGTATACGATGCTCTCGTTTTTATGTACAATTTCGAGACTTTTTTTTTTGCGTAATATAACGAATTTAAAATTCTTCGTTTTTTTTATCATTCACTTTACTTTTCGAATTCGCCAAAATCACTCCGATGCATTACACAAAATCGAGAGCGTCGAATGGTATTGGTTGCAAGCTCTGTGACGCTTTTAATTGAAATTTTATACGATGCTTGAAAAGCTCGCTTGTCAAATATCATATTGCACTTTCGTGCGTGTGCTTACATTGACGTTACATGCATATACCATTACGTATCCTTTGCCGTTATTGCCACGTAATTCGTACTTGGCCAACTTGTCCGTCATTTGTACAATAAATTTTATCCGCAACCTGTTCGTGCCTCTAATGAAGATTAAAGAAATTTGTAATGTCTCGAAAGCTTCACAGAGATCGAACGCTTTTACGCCGAGACAAGCATCGGCATCGGCTTCCCTCCTTCGCTTTGTGTATCAAATCCATTAGAGACTTTCGCTCAAGCTTCATCCCTTAGAGCTTAATCGCTCGTAAGCCATCGGCATTGCACGTGTTGTTGGTCGAAAAATCGATGAAGCCTTCCCAGCTGCCACAGACAAGAGCATCGTGGTTCAATGGAAATGCCAATTAATCGTTTTAACTTGAAGCTTTTTGAGAAGGGGAGCTTAATTGATTGAAAAATCGAGATAGCCACATATACACATACATGTAAATATATCTTCATTGAAATACTATTTTCAAAGTTTCAACGTAAACTTCAAAATTATTTTCACCATTCACTTGTCATTCGCAACGTGCGTGCTTTGCAAACTTTCTAAGTACATTAAATTGATGTGACATTTTTGTTTTATACAAAATTTCGTATACACCTTGCAAAGCTTTTCGAGCGATACTCGTTGAAATAAGATTAAAAAATATTTTTGTGTTATATACATCAAACGTATACGTAGATCGATCCAGTCTTTTAAAGGGATCAAAGGATTCACCTCGTTTTCTCAACGTGAACTTTACACGTATAAAAGCGAAGATAGGCCACGCTTATATATGTATTCATTCAGAATCGAGTCCCTTGTAAATTTTTGGCGAATGAATAGCACACAGGCAAATCCTCCTTCGGGTGGAGGTGCTTTCAGCTGGTACCTTGCAAAGTATAAAGGGATTCCCGATGCTTTCGCTTTTCGCATTCGAAATACAAAATTTAATGGCTTATCCAGCGTATCCTTTGCCTATTTATTTATTAACTTGCCGTCAAAGTCCTTTTTGCATTAGTTAGGTGTATATTGGAATTGCTAATCAACTTTTCTCAACTTTCCCATCCCTCTCGGGTATGTTTCGCACGTTGAGCACATTGATTTTTCGTTTTTCTTTTTTTTTGACGTATCAAAATTTTATTTCAAAAAGATCAGGTTAACGTCAAAACGTCACTCGTGATCATTATAAATGTTCAATTGTTCCGTATTAATTCTTATGGACTTTGTGACGTAGTTATCAAAAATATATATATACTTTTTATGTAAAGCTTTGGATTTCACTGTAAACGGTACCTACAAATGAAATTTGATCGAAATTCTTTGAAGTTCAAATTCGTCCTAATGTACCGTATATATTACACGATAAAATACAAGGATTACGCAGCAACCCTTACAGACTTGTATACGGTGGGTATATTATATTCCCAGTGCATTTAATTATTTTTCACCGACGTAGCTGAACCAAAGCAAATAAAAAGCCGCTTTTCAACTTGTCATAATTTCGTTAACGTCCTTAAACGAAATAATTTCCAGACGAATGACGAAACAGAAGGAAATCTGAGTTTAGCGTAATAAATATAAGAAGAAACTCTTCTTTCTCTCTCTCTCTCTCTCTCTCTCTCTCTAATATTCCATCCGCAGAGGTATAATTCAGAGTTTCTCAATTTCTTCGTCTCACGGTAACCGACCGAGCGTACAGTAAGGGTATTAAATAAATGTACACAGGGGTGTACGAAAATAACCGATACCTACTAATATTCCATCCGCAGAGGTATGAAATCTGAGTTTAGCGTAATAAATATAAGAAGAAACTCTTCTTTCTCTCTCTCTCTCTCTCTCTCTCTCTCTAATATTCCATCCGCAGAGGTATAATTCAGAGTTTCTCAATTTCTTCGTCTCACGGTAACCGACCGAGCGTACAGTAAGGGTATTAAATAAATGTACACAGGGGTGTACGAAAATAACCGATACCTAAAAAAATATGTACAATTTAAAATCATTACGTCATTATCACTTACCTATGTCGCAAAGTCTCCTACAAAAGTAACAAGATAACATCGCACGGTCATCAAGTGCCCTTGTATATAATTATTTCATTATATATTTTTGACACCCGTTATACGACGATCGTACATACATATACGCCAAGTACTCGTGTATGCTCGCACGCGACCCCAGAACATTTGTTATCCTTTACCATGAAAAATAAGTCTGTCCAACCGAAGGATAAAATTTTCGCCTAGCTGTTTCACCGCGCCCAAAGAAGACGTAAGTCAGGATAAGATGGCATTGTCGGGTAATCGTACACATAAAAAGATCCATTGTTCCGTTCCTCGGGAACACTTGAAGCTTCCGTTGTCTCGTTTTTTTTTTCCCCTCTACTTTTGACCCTCTTCCCCTGCCAATCCGTGCGAATAAATCCTCCCCCCAACCAAGAGAATCCACCCCCTCCGATCCATCGTGTCGAGTTCAATCTCTCTGTCCCTCTCCCACTCGTCTCTCCTTGGGTCTTTGACATTTTTTCCCCCCCTATTACTTTCTTTCTCCCTCCACGTCACTACTCCTCGCTCTCCCTTCTATTCCTTACCGCCAATTTTTACGCTTCGTCCGCAGCTCAACAATTATCTTTGATAATGCGCGCTAATAAGAAGCGCAATCGGAAAGGGCGCAGCCACCCCTGGGGTCCATTAGGAAATACTATATCTATATATGTCTAATAAACAAAGGCAAGGTGAAATTATTTCTATCGAAATTGAAAATTCGTCTTTCAGTTCATGATATCGGCCACGGGGGACAGGAGGCGCCACTTGTTTGAAGTAATGGCGCCCGAAGGCCCCGAGATTCCTCTTACCGAATGGACCGTTGATTACAGGACCGTAGTGGAGACACATCAGTCGGTCGTCGTAATGGCACCCCCTGAAGCATTTTCCTCGCAGGGACGAAGAGCCGAGGGATCCGAAGGGACGAGTGGTTAATGGGGGATGGGGACGAAAGAATGGGTGGGAGCAGAATGGGAGAGGGTGGCGGTAGGTGGGTGGTGGTGGATAAGAGAACCTGCTGCGATAATTGAACTACTTCCGGCCAATTATAAAAACCGCTGACTACTGCAGACTCGTTAGTTCGCGGACCAGGATGGATACGGTTGAGGGATGCTGGGTCCATCTTCTTGTCTTCGTCTTATGGCTCCCTCCCTGTTTCTGTCTCTCTCTCTCTTCTTTCCTTTCATATAAAATTCATCGTCCACCCCTATCCCGCTCTTGTAGGGCTCTGATCCTCTTCCCTCCCCCCACCCTGTTTTCATCCCCTTTCAACCACTTCTACCCCGATTCTCTGCCACCTCTGTCCCAACCCAACGAAGCCCCTTCTATTTTGGCATAAAGATATTCCGCCATGAAATTGCTGAACCAATTGGACTGTTTGCTAATCTCAAATGCGATATTCAATTACCAGTTTGCGCAATAGCCGCGGATTCTCCCCTCGTCTCTTGCCGTATTACGCGTTTACCATTTTACGTCCAATGTGTATACTCCCACGGAATTTTATGTGGATCAGACCTATTGGCCTTTTCACGAAAATCTATACGATCCTACGAAGACTTTTGATTCGTAGAATCTGCCTTTCTTTTTGACGTCGCGTCGCGTCGATTTTCTGAAATCCCGAAGATAGCCATGGATCCGGAAAAAAAAATTTATTTAATAATTCCCGCGCGTCAAGTAAACGGATGTGGAGCGTAGGATTTTCGTAGATTAAACGAGACTCGCTACTTTTTATTTGCCAAGTTTCATTTACCTGTCACGTTATAGCGCCGCGACGGTATTACGTTGTATTTTCACATTCGCCACGTCACGCCTTATATAACCCAGCCGCAGTTTTTCCACGCGTAAATTATCACCTTTTTTTTTCGCCAACTTTCCCCACACTCTCGCAGTACCGCGAATTATTCATTCGCTAAAAAGTGACAGAGCCCTTTTTTAAAAGATTTTTAAAAAACCCGCCCACCACCCACCGCTGCTACGTATTTACGATCAATAACAACCCCTAACCCGTCATGAAATATTACTTACAATGACGCTTAAGCTGCTTACCCACAATAAGCTGCACTCCATCCCCACAATGCATTGCGCGTAAAGACATCAATCCGGCGACACTAGCGCCGCGAGTAAAATATCACCTACTTCATTGTAGTACAGTCACGTAATAAAATTAAAAAAAAAAAGGCAAATAGCATCAAGTACCAACGACCCTAAAAATCGAGTGATCACTCAAAATCGACCTGAGATATGTAAATTCCTTGCGGATCCATTTAAGGCCCACGCTGCAGCCCCATTGAAACTAGCAATTTTAAGCCGTAACTAGACAGCACGAAATTTACACGAAATAAAAATACACGCGAGTCCGAGGAAACAACAAAATTTTTCGTTTGCAAAAAAAATCGCACGCTTTACGAAACCCAAAATATGAATATAGGTTAACCAGCATATACTGCATATAGTAATCTACCTATGACGTTTCAAAAGTGAAATCGAAATTTTATTTTTACCTTTACCGTTACGCTTCTCATATCCTCAGCCAATCCCTAACTGCAGCATCATGAAAATTAATCATATTCCACTGTGGGGATATACCTGGAACTAAAAAAAAAAGTCTAGGAGCAAAATATGCTCCGTGCGCGAACTTTTTTGCATCGGTTCGAATGTACAAGCGAGGGTGGTTCAAGTCCCAACAGTAATTTCTTTCTGCCTGCCCCTCTCCTCCCACTTCGTCCCCACCACCCTAATCCAAAATTCCATCTCAATCCAGGTACACATACGCCTGAACGATAACGAGAATTATTCGTCCAGTAGTGCAACGCTGTTTCCCTTAAAACTTTAAGGATTACCGCGTAGCCACGTTAAAACCAGCCAACAGTTGCAACTGCAACGACGTCGCCATATTTCAATGAGAACCGCGCAGCTGGTCTTACTTAAGCAAAAACCCATGCAAAACCGCATTTCTCACCTTGGGAAAGCGCCGAAGCAACGTATCTGGCAATTTACGAATATATATATGTATACACCCACTACACTATGCAATGCAATGGTAGCGGGGAGCATAATCTGCTGCACTTGTCGTTATAGTACAGTCGCCGATATAACAGCAGCAATGGAAATAGTTACAGTGCTAAGGCTATATCTAAGAAATTTTACTATACCTATAAACATATATGTAAGTTTTCAGTTATGCAAAGTGCATACGGTAAATTTCAATATGTAGCACGAAAGGTGTTTCGTATCGAAATGAAAGCAAAGGGCAGAGCAAATTCTATTCCTTCCGCAAGGATCCTTCGCTACAGCGCATATAGGTAAGTATCACGAAGATGCATTACGACTTCCAGTGTGCATCTGTCTTACTGTCTTAACGTTAATGCATTCTTACACTGTACTCGGTGTTTCTGTGGATTCTTCTTCAAGTAATATATTGCGCAACCATAAATATTTATTTTGTAAAAATTTCAAGTTTGGTTTTATCGAAATTTCGATTCTGGGTAAATAATAGAATTTTCAATTTTGCCGAATTAACTTTCTATTTGAAAGTAAACCAGCATGTAAATAGAGAATATTTTTCTGATAAACTACGTAACTTCTCGATATGTATACTGAACTTTAAACTCCCGCAGGCGTATCGTGATAAATAATTCGTTAAATTAATTCAACTTCTCTGGCATACCAGACTCCTGTAACTTTAAAGAAAATTTCGATATCAAGGCTAGTTTCCAAGTTACGTCGCATGCGAGCACGTTGACTGCTAATGGCAAACAACCTACCACCAGAAAGGGTTGAGGAGGTGGTGGTGGTAGCAGCGTAGTTAAGGCACGTTCGTATGTAAAGTGCAAAGGTCAACGGTAGTAAAGAGAGATTGAACTGTCGATTCTCAGATTTGACGGTCCATCGGGATGGGTTTCTAAGATTGAAGATAACTCAATCCGCAGTGCGAATGAAATAATTATTTTATACGGGCAAGTCCAAAATCTCACGACCACCAACCCCTTCGTCCACCCTTTCGAAAGGGTCAGAATTTCTAAAGCGACCCATCCCTCTGCGACCCATCGCTTAAAATTTAACGATACGCTTAACGTAAGGTCATCCCCTTGGAAAGTGACCTCTTCCCTTTTACGTAACTAATAACCTCGACTATCAGGCACACTTGAGGAAATCCTGAGCAAGCAGTCCTGACCTTTAAGTAAAGTGAGTCGCGTGAGCAAGCAGTGCTGACCCGAGTTTAGTTTATAGACGCCTAAGGGTCAACTCGGCTGAATCGGCATCCTCCCCTTAATGGTTCGTTAATGAAATGCAAAGTAAAAGAAAAAGGGTTGATATCAGTTATAAATAATTATCAAAACGTCGAATGATCACGAATCGGTTATTCTTATCGATAACAAACCATTTTATGTATTGACTCGCAATAATAGTAAAAACCAAAAAATTTTTTTTACGTTTCAAAATTATATTTTTTGGTCAAATTAAATATCAGGACCCATCCTGATTAATCAATCGGATATAAACGTATTCAGCCTTCACCCGCAACGTCACCGAAATCTGTCGCGAAATCCAGGCTGAATCATTACTCGAGTTGTCGTTGCAAATGAATTCATTAGGTTAATTTCAACGATCCAATCGCACTCCTCTTAATCTTCCCGTTCTACTGTGTATACGTTTTCCTATGCTCTGTACCGTGCGATGCTCTCTGCTTAAATCTCCCATGCGAATAGACACAGAAGGGTGATGTTTAGTCGGCACGGTATCACGTTGCCATTGTCTTAGCTGACATAACTAATGGCTTCACTATTCTGTCGCCGCAAACGCCCACAACCCTTATACTCCCCATGCATACTCAGCCCTATCCCAAATGTCTCTTCTGGCCTAATCTCAAAAGTACTGGCAGCTACTACGCGACTCGAGGTACCTCTGCTATTCCCAGCAGCCATACTCGCTTCCGACTGAACCAACAATATTACAGCATAAGGATCTTCAGTTCTGCCGGAATTTCCATCTCCCTCAGAAATTATGTTATCCAGGGGTGCACCCGACCATTGTCCCTATAGCAAGCTTGTGAGAGACGCAGCTTTTAAAATACCACTGGAATACAGGTAGAGTTACAGATAAATTTACAAAAATCAAGGCACACTGTTAAGAAAAAAGGATATGGTTGAAGATAAAATTTTGATTTTGAGTAAAAAATTTGTCACAATATTTGTTTTCTTTTTCCGTTAAAACTCATTTTTTTCTGGGTATTACCATAATTTTTCGACTCTCCTTCCGCTATAAATATGGCAACAGGCCTGCGCCATAATCGTACTCTTTTCTATACCTGGGAAACAGTGTCAGCGCGAAAAAGTTGCTTTGCGCGAGACCGCGTGTTATTTTTAACTGAAACGCCGGTAAATGTATTACGGCCTGGCGGGGGGTGTGTTGCTTGATTCCATTATGCAAAAATATGATAATTCCAGAGGGCGAGGGAGCCCAACAGATAAATGTCCTGCCAAGCCCCTCTGATCAATCCTCGAACCCTCCACTGTCCTCCTCGTTCAAAGTAACAGGGAATAATATATTTTTTATATACACTCCTCTCGCTCACTCGCTCACTATCGCTCTCTCTCTCTCTCTCTTTCCCTTTTATTCCTGAATAGGTCACTGGGTAGTCGATTTATAGGCTGTACCGTGTACATTTATAATGCTATGTGCAGCGAAGACAGCTTTGGAAAAATATGCTTTTCCTGTATATCTTACTGTAAAGGTTCCTCGCCCTATCTCCCTTTTTTCTTTCTTTACTTCCATTTTACTCTTTCACCCACAGCTATCCATTCTCAGCCCCGTGAACATCCGCTTAATCGCTAAAATACATATATGACATACAGCGAAAGGACTGTTACATGGAAGAAAAAAAGAAAAAAGAAGAACGTCGTAACTTACCCAAGTGACGATGACATACAATACAGAAAATTTCAATCATCCATCCGGAAGAGATAGCCGCAATAAAAAACAAAATCCAATCGAAGCGATATCGATACCAGCCACGTATAAACTGGAGCTGTTATTACTTGGCTATTCACGGAAATGGTTATTCTTGCATAAAATCGAAATCCTCAGTGACCCCGATATACGTTCCGTCTCGTGGTCCACGAGAATTCAAGTAGAGAAAATCTGCAAAAGTCTGAACTCAAAAGTATGAATTTCCCGATAGTCAAAACGAATTGTGAGACCGAAGAAAAAAAAAATTTTTTTTTTCAAAATAGTCAACCGTATAAAATTCAATTTAATTAAATATCTGATTTTTTTTTTTATATTCATAAATACTATCTCCACGTTACCAATTACTAGTGTAACATCTCTACCCGTTTCTAGGCAACGACACAGATACACCGATGAGAATAATGAGATAAGGAAATCTCCGAGACTCTAACCGGAAGTCGAGGGTTCCGGAAGGTCTGAACGAATCTCTTGATTCTTTCTTTGAGTGAGAAGGATAATAACGTGGCTCTCGTGGGCCATTCAAGTAAGCAGAAACGTAGCCGCTCGCGCCAATCAGGAGCAAAGAAAATGGAAGCGAATTGCCGCGTGGCTTGTAAAATAAACGGTTGAATTATCCGACTGGAAATGAAGTTTCGTACCAACGTAAATAATGTGCGACGTACCACGAAATAAAGCTAAATTAACTAGCATTCTCGTACCGAGCAACGTGACCACCTTAACGGTACGGCCCTGGATGCGGAAAATTCGCAGATCCTTAATCTGCCGCATGATAAGTTTAATTAACGTATCTTGTATAATTAAGCGGAAAAAAATATTACCAAAAAAAAAGTCACTTAGTAAAATTAAACGAATTTTAATATCGTTATCATTCGTTATCATCTGCAGGGAAATATTTACATTTCTATTTTGAACCTTCATCCCTCTTATATAGATCACGACGATAGAACGTTTCCAATTGAAGCACGTGTATTCCAGAGGCTTACAGCCCTCTTTCCCAGTATTAAAAATCCTCGACAATATAAATGTAAGCGAAGTATCGTAAAGGGATGAAAGGGATATCGGATCAGAATTGTTCCTCTTACTCGTTACTGGTTGTATATCCAGGGCAGTGAAGTATTTCAGAACCCTGCCAGGACGAAGAAAAGGAACGCACCCGATAAAAGAATCGATAACAGACAAAGAATGAAGAATAAAGATTGATTGGTTCTTAATAAAAATAGACAGTCCCGCTGCGATTGGATAAAATTAAACGTAAAACGTCCTGCTACGATATTTTCTACATCAGAAATACCAACCTTAAAATAGCAACCACGAGTAACTTACTGAAAAAAAAAATAAAAAAAATTAAAAAAGGACTATACTCCCTTTGTCATAAAATCCACAATATCGTGTCCTGTATCGAAAATATGTCGAAAATCTGTCACCACTTTTCCGCGATGCTGATTTGTCCCCGCTGTCGTCATCAAATGCCTGTGATTCGCCCTCGGTCCGCCCATTAACGACATGTAGGTAATTTGATGTATAACGATGATTTTAAAAATACAACAAAAATTTTTAATCGCTCACGCCAATACGCCAACGCTCCTTGGATAGGCCATAAAGATTACACGTGTTGCATTTACGCCAAAAAATGCATCCCTAATAAATTCTTATCATCAAAATCCACTCCGGACACGTTCCACTGGCGCACGATAAGATAAGCATCACCGACTTTTGGTCGGAATGGTTGTAAATGAAGCTGATCATAAATTTCAAGAGCACAACATGTTGCTATCAACATCGAGATAAGGGAGAAAAATGAAAATGAAAAAAAAAAATAAATAAATAAAAAAAGGCATTTCACCCGACAACTGCAGTATACTTCGTTATCAGTGGACACGTGACAAATTTACGGGTACGGAAAATCCGTACCCGTAAATTATAATGCCCGTAGATGCACGTAGAAAATGAAAATCAACTGGGGTGCTGGAACGAAGTGACGCAAGAAAGGCGACCTTACGCCGCACCTGGTAATTATTCCGCGTGCCTTCCGTTACCGCGGAACTATGAATGATGTAAGTATTAATTAAAGTAATTACACGAGGGCGACCCTGGCGAAGACGCCAGAGCGTAATGGCTCGTGGGGGGAAACACCTGGGCGTAAATAGTAACAGCGTGGATTAACTTTTCAAAACTAATGAAAGTAATTAGGTACTTCTTTGGGAACGATGTACAGTGCCTTTCAGTCGGGTACGCGGACTACGGACGGTCCCGGAAACACGTATCTCGTTAGGTCCTGGTCGAATAATTTGCACCGACTTCGTTGTTACGTAACGTCAAGTCAAATGAACGCAACATCACTTCCGTCACTGTACCATAATGCTAACGTGTACCCCAATTACTCTTGACCAACGAGATAACCGAGTCCAGTGTATATGTATACAGATATAGAGGTGCGTTGGATGATTCTTAAAAGGACTGCACGGATGGTAAAGTAGATCAGCAAGGTTATCGACCTGAATGAAGAGAGTTGATTCGAATTATCAAATTTCACGAAATCTTTGGCCATTAACTAAGTAGCTGCCCCCTCTTGATAAAGGACTCTTCGGCCTGTTTCGAGTAATCGTTTGAGTTTCTCCATTGACCTTTGACCTTTGGTCTCTTTTCGCCCTATTTTATTTCTAACGTTCACCCCCTCCCTCAACGAAAATCTCATATCCCTCCTGGTTTTACGATCTTATTTTCCTTCGTCAACGACGCTTAACGTCTGTCCCGTCGCTGTCGAGATATCCGTAGATTTTGGAAATGGCAACGCGGCGGGAGATACACGAAACAGAGGGAGTCAAACGAGACGTCTTGACAGCATCCCCTATTTGCTTAGGGGGAAATAACGAGGTTTGCTAAAATTAAGGGAAATCCAATCTTTTTTTTTTTTTTTTTTTTGTAACGGAATACCGGATAACGTCGGTTTGTCTTTCGAGCTTGTTTCTGGGGGGAGGTTAAAGGGGGTCAAAATTGGGGGATGGACGCTGACGCTACTGCCGGTCCTACCTCTACTGTTGAAGTAGCCGCTTGATTTGTTGTCGGGAACTTTCTGAAAGGGATCACCGGGAATATGAGTTTAAGGGATGGGGATGGATGAGTCTGGGATCTGGGACTTGACGTGCCTTCCAATATCGTTGATCGGCACTTGTTTACACGAGCAGGTGCAGCCGTCGGGAAATTTATGCCTTCGAGAAAATCGGGACTTTTCACTCGCCCCGCCAACCCCCCACGCTCACCTTCGGTCGGCGATGGTTCTTCCGTCAACGATGGGAGGGATACACGAAGTATAGGGATATAGGGTGGTTTGAATCTAAATCATGCTTGTTTATGGGCCGGGGGAGTCGAAAGGAAAAATATACACGTTTTTCGGGGAGTGGCGCTTACCCAGCAACGGCCACGTGATATATCGTGGGAATAAACACCTTTTGTATTATACAACGTGTCTCGTCTCATTTGCAACGACGAGTTTACAAATTCGCACCGTTGCAACTTGGAATAACGGACGAGCCACGAGAAAGCGACATAGCGTGGGGGGAGGATAAAATTTGGAAAAAAATTTTCAAAATACACCTAAAAATTTAATCCTGAAACTTTCGTGTTTCAAGGTTATCTTTTATGTGCGTCACCCTGTAGCATGGAAAGTATTAAAAAAATGCTTTTTTTCCCCTCTGCAAAACCCGTATACGCCCAAGCCCAGCACTGCGAGTGGCCGGTGCCACCCGACTGCCTATAACTTGACAGTGGCGTTATTCATTGAAGTTCGAGCGAATGCGTAAAAGCGGAGGCCGAAGGAAACTCCGTGACTATAAATCTGAAGGACCATATCCGCAAATGACTAAGGCCAAAGTGAGGCGTGTATCATCGAGTAAAGGCATCCTCGCCATAGTATTTTCTAGGGTAGAACGTTACCGTTTCTCATGGTGGAAATCCCATCGCGAGATTGCCAAAATTTAACGCGCGTGTCCTACGGCGTCTATTAAGTTACCGGTAAGGCGAAGATCCCTGTAACCGGACGGGAACCGGTAACCGACTCTATGCTTTAGCATTGACGTAAAATATATGTAGCCTATCATGAACTGTCAGACTACTGGCACCTGGTCGGTAATAGGGATCTCTACCTTGTTTACAATCATATCACACCCTTATATTATGGTATTTCACTATATTTGTAAATCTGTTTATATCTATTTGTACTACGTAATCTACTTATATATATATATATATATATATATATATATATCTACTTATATTTATAGGGAACCGACGCAAGGAGTGAGAGAGACGTTCTTATACGGAACACCTCCGATTCGTGATATAAATGGTGTCCCGAGCGAGGGGAAAAGGTTACCCCCTCTACGCTCCGACTTGGCTTGTTTCTAGGCTACTGACTGCCCCACTCTCGCTTCGCCGCTGTTCCCCTAACTACTCTCTGGGACGCCATTAACGCCACGCAGTGTACTATTCCCCGTCCTCGGTAGTGCAATTCGCCTATCATTGGTGACATTGGAGGATGCTACTTGTACACCCTTTGCGCATCTTCCGATTCTTGAACGAAGTGAAAAATTTTCAAGCAATAAACCCTCAGATATTGCCGATCCAGGGGAAAGATGCATTATATGTAATTTGTAGAGTTTTGGACTCCTTGCTCTCACGACTATCCAAATTCATTTTTATAGTCCGAACGAATGACTCTTATTGCCGCGCGACGCGTGTGTAAGAGAGGAAAGTGTATTTCGAAATTGTGGTTATAAATTTGAATACCTCACTCCGAAGCAGCTCGGTCGCGATATTACCGATTCTAATATTTATCGTATTTCTCGATAGCACTCGAGATTAAAACCATTTCTTATTCGCACTCGCACAGCGTGACGCTTAAAATTAAGCGAGGTACCGCCCGCCGTGACGAGAACAATTTTCGATAATGGAATGGCAGTTTTCAAAACCAGCCTGCTTACGCGTAAAGTGCAATATTCCTGGCGAATTGTCTGGCGATTGAATTTTGGTCGCATTAAAGTCTCATATTGAATATTAATAGGGATAAGTTAATTTTCAATTATTCAATTATTATTTTTACTATAAATTATGAACGGACGTATCCTTCGTTTAAAAAGTGTACGAGCTATTAAAAAAAAAAGGTTGAAATTATCTGCATGTTTTACGAATGGTAAAAATTCTTGTATACTTTCAGAAATATTAGGCTTGTTTCTCGTATCTGTGCCAGACGACCTGTCCGCACTTTGTAATTCTCTTTAAGAGGACTCTTAGGCTTATCTTGCCCTTTGCCTTTTATACAGCCCCAACCGTGTCTTAACACAACCCAGCACAAGGGTGACTTCGGGACATATGAAATGGGGGGATGTAAGTGATGCAAAACGAAATGACCCCAGAGACCGTTTCAAACGTACCTTTCTACCATCTTGCGTCAGGGTCAAGAATTATAATACCTAACAGGTTACCAGGCCGAATTTTATTCTCCTCGTAATATCCTGCGTTATCTTCCTTGTCGAGTAGATTTTTTTTTTCATTAGCCACCTAAAGAACATTGCGATTTTTTAATTTTTTAAATATACGTAACTATTATCTTTCTCAATTATGCATAGAAAGCCTTTTTTCGTGCTACAAGAAATTTTCATGAAAAATAAATAATAGATAAAATTTCATGTCGTACTGTCAAAGTGAGATCGTTACGAAATGGATGGAACAGTCAGTATTTACAAACAATAGGAAAACGGTGAGTTTGATAATACAAATGTGTCAGGCATATTGCACGTGAGAAAATGTGAATCACGCGAGTACGATGCATAGCCTGTAAAAGTCTGGTACAGTAGCAGCCATAAAAGTCGACACATCAAATCAGCTTTATCGAACGTACGGAAATAGTATTTCCTGTATATGTACTTCGTTGCTCCATTACTACGCGAAGATTTTTCTCGAGCTTTTATTTCATGAAAATCCATCGACGGTAGGAGACGACGTTACTACAAAGTAATTACAAAGCATTGTAGTATAATAGAAAGAGCAAGTAAAGTACAATAACTATATAAATAAAGTATAATAACAAGAGTAATTACAAAAATTGGTATAAACGATAGTACGGAAAAACAAAAAATTTACTCCTAAAACAAGCAAATATAAAACCCAAAAGAAAATTAGCGATACAAAAAAAATATTTTCAAAAAATTAAAATTTCCAAATTCCCGTTTAATTTTATTATCAATGAAAAAGCTCGACGGAAATCCACGTAAGGACGTGGTGTATTTGCATTAAAAGTGTATTATATATTTGCAAATCCATTAAGGATTATAAAATCTAATCCTTGCCTCCAGGCGACGCTGACATTACCTGCTGCATAATAGTATCGCGAAAAATGAATATAGAGTAAAAGGTAAACCAAAAGCCTTCGCTGCATTAAAGATTTTTAACGGAGAGAAATACGGCCGAAGGAAATTTCCGTAGCCATAACTCGTCAAACGGACGTCGATCGACATTTTCAGCGAACAAACTTATCGTAGCAAAATGTATATTTTCGGTACGTTGCTGCTCTCCATAGCCGTTATATAAAGGTAGCGAGTTCGCTTAGTGTATCAATAAAGTAACCAGTCCACGTTAAAGCATTCAGTGCAAAACTAGTACAGTGTATACCCGTATATACTATAATAATGCAAATCCATATGTATAGTAACGCCATGAAGATTCCAAATGATATTCATGCACATATCGCTGCCCAAAGGCATTTTCATTACTAGGTTATGTCATCGATACAAAAAAAATGTCAAAAATTTCTTTTCACATGATTTTCTTGTATTTGAAATTATCAACGACATGTAAGTTATTTTCTTTTTGATCCCCACTGATGTTATGCACCGGTTAAGGGGATCAAGTGCCAGGAGTTAAGATATCCGAATTTACGAGTTACAGTTAGCAGGAGCACACGTGTTCCTAAAAACTGATGAAATTCTCCGACAGATGTCGCGTCGGTCGACTGCTAATTTCTTTTGGCTTTTTTATATAGGAAAAACGTAACGAGCGCTAGGACCCTTAGAATTGGAGAATGAAATTGGCTTTTACTGGTTGAATTAAATTTCACAGGTCGTGTAGTATTTCAATTAACGATGACGCTGACGGAACAATGGCCGTCACAATGGAATTTCGTACCCTTAAGAATATTCGGCAGGGAAATGGCGGCGTATCGGCAAATTAAAACGACAAGGACGCGTTGTAAACGAGGAAAGAGAAATTTTAATTGACGTTCCGATGTCACTCTCTTTATTACAATCGAGTTGGAAACTCGAATTGGTCTCATACGGATCGGATGATCTGATGCGTCTGCGAGGGTTAGAAAAAATTGAATTTCTATTAAAATATTTTACTGTGACATTCTCAATGCGCGAAAATAATTACATGAATCTGGTATTGACTTTTTCCCTCAAATTTGATCTAATTGAAAATGAATTTTCTTTTCAAAATATTTACCCCCATACCTGTACACCCTCCCGTCGACGTTTTTTCATCCCCCATTAATCCACGAATTTTGCTTTGAAATTCATGTCTTGATCTTACTAAATAGATAATTATTCTATATTATTGTTATTAAGCCTGTACCTCGTATCCTGCTAGTTAGGTTAGTCCTTGTAAATTGAATTTCTAGTATGTTAAAAAAAAAAGTGTAGGTGGTTGTTACGCCAGAGACGGGAGAACCATCTACAAATTGTCGAATTTGAGGTAGTTCAAGTATAACTGTAACGTAAGGAATTTCGCTTGGGAAATGTCTGCCTTTAGTACTTCGCTCAAAGTTACTCTCGGAATAACATGGCGCGAATATAGAGCCCCGAGCACACGGGCGAGACGTAGTTCCCGCGTAGTTTCGTCTGGCATCAGAAGGTAGTCGAGAAATTTTCACAAAACTTCTCACGGCAGTGGCAAAGTCGGGTTTGAAAATTACGAAACACCTTTCGCAGTGGCTCCGGTGCACTTGGAAAGTTCTGCTTGTCCAGAAACCAATGTAAAATTCTGCGGAGTTAGCGCGAGTGGAGACAAAGGCGAAAAGTATAACGTGTAAGGGTTCGAAATAAAAAAAATAAAAAAAAGTTAAAAAATAATCCTCGTACGAAGTCATCAAAATGCCATTATCATATTCGAGGTCGAGGTCACGGTGAGACAGTTTAAAAAAAAATGCAACACCCAAAAGTCAAAAGAATTTTTGACCAAAATAACGAATGGATAAAAGAACTTTTCTTCAGTTCTTTCGGTAGGAAAAAAAAAAGTGCATAAAGAGGCACTAGCGTGCACCGGCAATTCGTATTGGAGCTTAATCCTTTGAATAAAGAAAAGCGCAACCTTATTTGCAAAAAGGCGTTAAGATAAAAATTACCATGAATAGCTTTTCAACCCTTTCTACGTCCCCTTTGACGTTAGGTATATGTATATGTATATTGTATGCTACGTATAGTATGTATACATATAGTGGGTACTAGAATGCTACATAAGTACAGACCTGCTATACCCTCTTCTTGCGCAAAGACTTCTGGAAAAGTGTTGACCTCTGCCACCCCTTGAGGAACGGTTCAAGTTTTGACCCCCGTCAAGGTTGTATTTTAGGCTTAGGATAGATTTTGGTGAACCCGTGGGATTAGGACAAGCCTATGAAATCGGAGTCAGGCTTGACGTCCGGATAACAAGACCCGTTCAAAGGACTCCGTACGACTTTAATCTAGATTTATGTATTATAAAATGACCGTTCGTTCTTTACTGCCCTTAGGATCAGATTTAGGAGCGAACACTTTTTTGAGCTTATCCAATATTTTATGTACGACAAAGTTTTTTAAATTAAGCACGTCGAAGATAAGCATGCTGCAACGTAACGCAGTTTCGCACGTGATAGTTTTCGGAAAATGATATTGATTTTGATATAACATTTTTTTATCATTTTCAAAATTTCGTAATATTAATCCAATTGGCACTTTACGGCGACCTGTCCAAGCGTTCAATGTAAAAAATTAGTTCTCTGAATGGACGACAGGGGATTTCTAAGGAAACCATAAAAATTGAAACTATTTCCTGATAAAACGTAATTACTGAATTCCGTACTCTCTAAGATTTTTCTCTAAATCTTGGACCCGAAAAGGGATGCTGTGCCGCAGGAGATTGCACATCCGCGAAAGCAATCATGCTCGAGCCAAGGTCCTGCTATAGGTGAGTCTGGTGATTGGTTTTTGCTATGAATCGAGAGAGCCTTAAAAGCATTTAGAAATGAGAATGACGTTGAAAAAAGAATCTGTTCGAATTGAATTCCGGTTTTGATATATTTCACTGAAAATAATTATAACGCCCGTACCGAATTTTCTGATAACGACTTACAACGGGTAAGTACAGTCGTGATATCAAATTCGCTCCTTGTATCCCTAACGAACCAAACGAGGTCGAACCTCAGGAAACACAAAAGGCGAGAATTGAGTGTCGCAAAACAGGTGTAGGCCACGTTTCCAATTACAGGTAAGAAAAAGTAACGGACATTGTTGCTGTAAAAGGATATCACGTTTCACTAAATCTCATCTAGTCAAAGGTTTTGGAATTATCTAACGCATCTAAATTTAAAAAAAAATCGTAAAAAACCATAATACAAATAAATAAAAAAAAACACTCCTCCGACAATAAAAAAATCCCACATAAAAAAAAAGAGAAACAAAAAAAAATTTATATTAATAATTTTCAAAAAAAAAACTCGTTAGCATAGCTTCGATAAACAATTTTACGAACTTCTCAAAAATAGAAAAAAAACATGATACGCGTGTTTCGCCGCGATAAGAAATTATTATCTCGCCCATTAAAAGTCACCCTTAAGTATTATAATTACCGACAGATTCGACAGTGACGATTATCCCAATGACGAAGCCAATGAGATCCCGTCATATTTACATCGGATACAAAGTCTGTTTAAATTACGTTTCGCAGTAGGTTGACTTTCTAACTTAAATTAGGTTGGCCCACAGCAAAAGGGCTCGACGTGCTTGCTCACTTGCTCGGTTGGTTGGACCTGTGTACGTGCGCAGTGCGGCTAAAGCGCGTTGACGCTTTTCTGGATAAAAGCAAATTTTACCCAAATTGGACAACCGCTGCTCGACGGCAACCGTCTATTTCGTAGTGGCGGGACGTTGAACGAGATTTACCCGTGAAATTTAGCAAATTAACTTCTTATTAACCTAA
>NW_014332892.1:1119694-1173886 GCF_000341935.2 Cephus cinctus
CCCCTGGCCACTCCATCCCCCTAAAATTCAACCCAACAATCCAGCCGCTACTTGAGAACTGCGGGAGCTCCTTAGAAAAGGTCGAGGGTACGCGTTTTAATTGTCACTGAAAATTTAACGTCAAACTAATATGTCAGACACGAGCGACACGTGCTGCCACCTGGGTCAAAAGTCCCAAACTACATCGTACAGGTAATATTATGGAATCAGGTCAAGCTATTTAATAACGATGTAATGTCCAGAAGCGACTTGCAGGGTGCAACAGTCTGCCAAAGTTAGGCAGAAATTGTACGTGTGCATAAATAAATTTTAATTAGTTATAAAGTTATGCCCACGTAGTATAAGACAGACCAATTAACCACCCTCGGACTAATTGGCTCCGATCAAAGCGACGGGAATGACATATAGGAGCCTAAGAGCGTTTCCACGCTAGACGTTGCTTCTCCTGAAAATCCTTATCCCTATGGACCACTGACAGCCCTTAGGGAACGTTCCGTCCTTTAGTCTATCTCTTTGCTCTGATTAAGCACCGTCTGTTCTGGTTAGGCTGACTAGGCAATATGCTCCAGGTCTTGGCCAACCCCTAACAAGCCTCGTTTCGTTCTGTCTGTCTGACCGAATATTACATTCCTACCCCTACCGCGGACGCTGCCATTCCATAGGGGGAAGACCCTTTATCCTAGACCAAGGGTACTTTGCTACTCTATACACATATACCAGAAAGACAACGTATGGATGGAAGGGTAGTTATTTTCGAAGAAAATTTGATCGCGAGTGCACACGTGACTTCTATTTCAAAAATATGAATAATAACGGTCCATTGTCATCCAGACAGATTCATGGCGCCTGAATCTCAGGATCTATATTTTTTTTGTTCACCCTGTATATTTATAATACCACCAGTGAGCGTCCCCTTATCTAAAAATTTTTCAAAATGGCTTGTTAAAAAAAAATAGTAGATACTTATTAAATTTTTCTTAAGACTACGGTCGGATCGCGTAATACACTGCGAAGGCAGTCAAAGAGCGCATCTTCATGTGGACGACAATGTATCTTCACGTTTAAACCGTGCGAATAGACTCCCAGTGTTCGTCTGCGTGTCGCGAAGCTTCGCCAAGTGTATTTACGTTTCGCGTCATCTTTGATCTTGTACCGGGTAACCGGATGAAACGGTGAATCGCGTGCGCAGGGACTCTCTCAAGGGGGATGAAGACAGGCACAAGGGTAGCTAGTTGAAATGGAGCCTCCAGTAAAATAAGGTTGCAAGTGGTAGAGGAAGTAAGGATAAACAGATTCGTCGTGTCAGCCAACAAAAAAGTCTCCATCCGTAACGCCCGAGCTTCTACGTCGCTGGTGAGTCTGAGTGGTGGAGAATGTCTTCTAATCTATAAAGAACCCACTGAGTTCTGAGTGGGACGTTTGGACGGACTGGGGACGGAGGGTTAGGAGGTCGTGCAGTGCGTTTCTCTCTTCTCTTTTTTTTGTTCTCATTTTTCAAGAGAAATTGAAAAGGCTGCAACCCGCTATCTGTTATTCTTGCGAAAAGCAGGACAAGGAGTATCGACGACTATAGGGTATCCTTTCTTCTTTCAAGAGAGAAAAGAAAAGAGAGATCCCTCTCTTCTCTTTTTTCTTTCTTTGGTCGTCCCTTCTCTTGTCGCCAAGTGAAAAGAATGTCGTCGCTCCAATCCTTAGGGATAAGATCCTCGCGCTTGGATGCGAAACTGACTGGTATAAGGGTATACCGATAAGACAGACGTATACCGGGTGGTCCGACCATAAAGTGTCTACGCGAATGGAATACGCATGATGATTGCTTTTAACTGGACTACTCGGTATATACTTAGTATACGTGTATAGTCGTTGAACTGGGATAAAATTAATCTAACAATAGTGTATTTTCGTTTGTGATAAAATCGAGTGTTTTATGAATTCTAAGTATGAATTTTTTTCTGTGTTTCAGGTAAGTCTGATCGTTGATATTGGACTGGGACGAGGTAACGATAACGAAGGAATTTTTCTTCCCTCGGGATTCTACCGGGTATCGGTGACTATGTTACGGATAATGGATAAATCCTTGTGAGAACCAGCGTGATTTTACCCGGAAATATTCCTTTCCAGTTTTCTCTCAATTCTTCGGTCAGTGTCCGCGTAATTAAAGCAATTCCGTGGAATTATCGCGATAAGTTATCGCAAAGGCAAAACGCGAACCGGTCGTTGGAGAACAGCCCGCAGGCTTGACTTTTCACCGCACGAACCCTTCGAATCTAACGAAACTTTCAGCAGGTATAATTCAAAGAGCAGAGAAGAATTGACAAAAATTTCAAGATAAAATATTACTTTTCACATCGAACTCGAATACATCGATATCCCCATATCGCACGTCATTCCCACCAACGATATTTGACCACACTAAAAAATAAATTCCCCAAAAAAATACAGTGTACCTACAATCGAAAAACTTTGAGATCCCTAAATCGTAAAAAAAAAAAATTCCAAAAAACACATCCAATACCTTTCACCTGACTCAGGCGCCAAGTAATTCGAAGATCTCGAATTCCTAACAGTATTTCACGCTTTAACGACCAGCGAAGACTGAAAAGTTTTCACGAGTCGAGTAAACAGAAAGTATAGCTTACTCAAAGTATAGCGTTGTGTTCCCCCTTATCTTATCCACTCTCCGAAAGCTTCGTGAAACAGAGAGAAAAAAAAGAGGCTCCCACACCGAAATAAATTGGGATGGAAGCGATGGTGGGGGGGTGAAAATGGAAGGTGAGACCATAAAGTTCGAAATTTTTCGAAGTGAGAAAAAAAAAGTGTCGAAGACGTATTCCGCCCCCGGCGAAGAATCCCTTAAGCAAGAAGCGTGCGGTTGGATACGGTAGGGTTGAGGAAGTCACAAGAAGGGGGAGTGGCTCGAATATTGTATCAACAGGCCGTTGAGCCACGAGATAAGAAAGTTTACCGTTGCGTAGCGCTCGTGGTTGTCGGGAAAAGTTGTAAACCCGTTAAAGAAGAAAAAGAAAGGGAGAGACAAAGGGGAAAAAAAGAAACAGGAACAACCAAGCCCCGAAGGGGTGAAGGTAACTTGCCGCACGATAATGGCGCAATGAACATCGGAAAATAATGCCATTACTATCAGATCGCAATATCCAGGGCGATAGGAAGGATGGGTAGGGACAGGAAGGAAACAGGAAGGAAGGAAAGCAGCCAGAGAATTGTTGTTCCCGAGTCCCTCCAGCGGGCGGAAGTGCTACCCGGGTAGCAATCGATATCCGGGGAACAATGGACGCCTGTACGCAATGATGCGACAAAACGCATTCATACGTAGATACCACGTTAGGAGGGTTGTATAGTGTATAGCTATCGGTATATCTATATATATTTATATATATATACATATTGTATATATATACACACTTGATACATTAAGTCAGCGCATAGGTGGGGCTACAAGTCAAAGAGCCATTGAACTTCTGGCAAGCTGGTTTATTACGTGGCAAATAACAATGTCTGATTCGCGAGAAGCCAGCGTGACTGACCTCAGCATTCCGAACCGGATATGCGGAGGGAACTTCACGGAGGTTATGATTGATCGTGCCGCTTCGGTTCGGGAAGGCAACTGCTACTGGTAGGATTGCACGGAGGGCGCCGTAGAGTGAATAGGGATGGCGAAGGAGGGAAGCAGGGAAAATCCCTGAATCGTGGCAAAAAAAGTTTGGCGCGTCGGGACGCTTCTTGGGGAACGCTTGGAAGTTAAAAAAATTCATTCTGCTAAGACCTACCCTTAACTCCCGTCCTTCGACCCCCCTTAGCCACCCCTTGGACGTTGTTACGTTGCTTCAAGAAAAACTGCCAGTGTTTTGTGTCGTGCTCATGTAAATTTTTAGGAACGATTTTTTTTATGACGTATCGATATATCGATAGTTGAAAATTCCGAGGATTTGGGATTTGTTTTGGAAGTACGAACATAGGCGTGACTGAGGTCTGGTACGTCGCCCGGGTAATTAGGGGATGACGGGGCGATCATTTTATGGGGTTAAAATGAAAGGAAACGAGACCAACGGACGTGGTTACATTTTTCAAAAAATATATTTTGCGTCCAAAAAATTTTTTAACCGGTAAACCCTACAGCGAAATGCACTTGTACAAAAGGGGGATCGAGCTGAATCCTAAACGACGGTGATTACCGGCAATGTGTAAAGGTGGAAAGAAAAATCCGAAGGGGATGCGAAGAAAAAAATAAAAATCCTTCCTACCGCGGGATAATCTGCAGGAATTCGCGAAACGTTGTACGGGGTGAATTCGCGTAAAATGGCGCGGTACATACTCGGTCGAGTTCACGTGAAATCGCAGCAGGCTAATTCGATAACCGGGCATGACTCGAAATACATGACGTAATTAAACGTTACGCGAAAATAAATTACTGCCATTACCGTATAATAAATCATCGGGAAATTTATCTTCCCGGCAGATTGACGTAAGGCTATGTAAGACTTTTAAAAAATTATAGGAAACCCCGCGGATACTTTTATTCTTCGCAGTTTTTACGTTGCACGTTCGTTTCGTCGATATACAATTTTTCACCCACGTATATACATTACACAGTATATACAGACGATAACCCATCATCCTATTAACCCCCCGAAGATTCTCTGGCTGGAGCAGATTGTCCACGTAGCCTCTATCTAAATTGCATAAGAAGTATCGATCCCATCGCCAATATCGATACGGAGTAGCGTTCCTGTCTTATCGAATTCCACGTCCTAATTGACTGACTGCCGTTAATTGTAATCCTGTAATCACTTCCGCCTGTGACCAATTACGAACGTAGATCAATGTCTTGTGTCGATTAACAGCGAATAGTAAACTGCAGTGTTGCTTTTCGAGCGTATGTCTACATAACGTGCTACACGATTACCATGAAATTCGAATATAGGTATACACAAAGAGGAATCATAAATCAATACTATTTACGTGATCTATGTATATTTTATTTTAAAAAGTATAGAAAAAAAAATATTTTTCTATTAATTCCCACGAAACACCATAGTAATATATGACATGTGTTATATGACACCATATACGTATTTGTTTTGGATAGGAATTTTTTTTTTTTTTTTTTCATCTCCACTAGGATTAGTAACGGGATGTGACTACGCGACGTCTGTTAACAGGAGGTATGGAAGCTGCATTGCAGATTATTTACTCCGTGACGGTATAGATTGCGCAGGGATTTTAGAGCAGATTAAGGTCTGACTATGTCGCGCTATTACTACTGGTTAGTACGTACAGGAAACGTAGCGTGACTGTAAACCCTGTAGTCGCTTTTAATCCCATTAAAATGCTATCGTTGTAACGTACGACGTTCAATATCATCGAAACTGTCATGCGAATACGTATAGCTGGCGCATTAACATCGGTTAAATTGCGAGAGAAGCGAGGAGGTAGCAAAATAGTTATTACCACCGATGAATCGTAGGAAACGAAGATGGCCAACTGGAGGAGAAAAAAATTACTACACGTCTGCTAAGTTGAAGGAGGGAACATGGGGGCGGGGAGAGGGGAGGGGGGGTTGGAAAAGTTGGGCATAAATATCGTTTCCTCCATCCATGATTAAAATCACCGGTGACTCAAACTCGAGCTAGTTTCGTCGAACGACTAATCTGCAAAGTTTTCAAAGTTTCAAAGCGAGGGTTGCGCCTGACAAGGAAGAAATAGTAGAAGGGGGTTAGTAGTCGCTGTTCAGTGCGGAGGGTCGAATCGAGGGGTTGCCTCGTATTTCATAATTTGAGTATACTGTTTATTCGAGTATTTCGATTTAATGACTACAGCTAGACACCGCTTTACGTATTGCGTATCAAGAATCTTCATATACGTCTATACACGTACAGTGCGGATATACTGCTCTGTGGATATATTTTACTCGGTGAATATATTTATGATATATCGCTACGAGAGCTTATATGGACCAAGATTACGTATCTGGTTGAGCAAATGTAATCGTGCATTCCCGTACGCGATATCCAATGGCGTATTTGAATTATTTGATCTTAAGTGGTTTTTGCAAGCTTCGCTACGTCAGGAATCGCATCATAAATTATTCACCGTCATGGGAAAGCGTATAGTGGCGCATTCCATATTCCGTGTGCAGATGCGTGGAAAATACATCGGAGCATGCAAATTGAAAATCGACGGGGCTTCATTTCATTTGGGTCGTCCATACCAGTCGCAGGGATGCTTCCGTCTCCCTTTCACTAGCTTCCCTGAATTACTCTCGTACTTTCTTGGATTTTTACTCGAACGAAAAGCGCCTCCAGTCATATCGATGTATACTGATTTTCGTGGGATTAAAATTTTGGAAAAATTCAACCGCCTTACTCGTGTGCTCTTACGGCATTGAAATTGTTACATAGATGATGAGGCGTCATGGTTAATATAAAAAAAATTTTGAATTTGAATTTCCCGCGCTCACTGACTTACCGACCGAGTACGATTGACTTATTAGATATTCGTCTGACTAGTCGGGTTTGCACTACTGGTGAATTCTAGAATCCATGAAAGAATAAATAGAGGGAGACCAACCCCCTCATCCCCCCCGCGCCCAATATATGGCGCTATATAGGGGTGACTAACTGATCGGTTGGCTGACTTCGTTAAATAATGCACCACCGAACTAATAAGACTCGGGACTTTCTATCCACTTGAACCGAACTAATTGCCAGCGGTGTTCCATCATTATTTTCTGAAGCTCAATTGTTATCCGCCGTTCACCCTTTCCCCTGCCCCAAATAGAATCACCCGCCAACGTTAACCCTCCCCTTCTGGCAGATCTTTTTCTTTCGCCCAGCCATTCTATCCAGGCCTCCGCGATTCTCGTGCGATCTATAGATCGTGCGATGATCGATATTCGATGACGAAAAATCATGAAGTGTCATTAAGAGCATACTCAAGGATACCGCGAGACCCGAGTAATTATGGAGAAATATGGAATTTAGGTCCCTTGATAATGTTTTTCAGCCCGTTGATTCTCGCGACTTACGTAATGAAGGAATTTGGTAGAAATATATTTATTCGTTTCACCGTACGTAACGCGCGTCCCGTATGATGCCAGTGGAAGTAGATACGTTAAAGAAAATTTGAAAAAAAAATTTGAACGAGGTACACCAAAGCAGAGTCTTTTACGTTTCCGCGTATATACGTTACGCAATGCATAATGCATATAAACTAGATCTATAAACACCATAAGAAAACTTCTACTAGACTCTATATAGTTACCAGTGTAAGATTTTTCCCGAGGCTTTACCTCTCGTCGACTTTTACCTCGTCCCGCTTTTATTTGCTGCCTGAACTTCCAGGTTGGCTTCGGTATCGACTGCACGATATATTACTTATTTTTATATGGTTAACCAAGAGGCCACCACCTACCTATGGCTGCAAGATGCGATATCGGTATTACTAAAAATAAAGACTCGCGGGATATCAATGTTTTATCATTTCATTTTTACTCCTCTGGCAACTGCGATACGAATAAAGCAAATTCGTTATTTTATTTTATTTTTTTTTTTTTACGTGAGAATAAAGTTGCTTGGTAAACGAAGGAGACTTATCCAACTTCATTGCAAACTTTCATCAGAATCAGTGTCGTTGCCAATCTTATCAAGTTCAGCTTCGATCCACGTGCTATTCCTTACGGGGCAACCTGCAAGACTCAGACTTTGGTTTTCATGTTTGACTAGTTGCAATATCTAGGATCGAAAAATGGAAAAACAAAAAAAGGCGATAAAAAATGTAATTTCCTTGAAAACATTAAACTGTACCAAGAAAGCTTTCTGGATAGAAAAACAATGTTAATATATAGAAAAACAATGTGTAGATTGTAGACACAATGGTCGTTCCATGTAATCAGGCATTATCTGCGTACCTATTGAAAGTGGTACTGTTCATTATCAATATACAAGTTAGCCAGAGCGTGTGCTGCCATTGTTTCAATACTCGGCCATTTGCGATGCCTTGTCTCTGGTTTTCACGTATATATGTTATATACTATACATAGATATATACACACGCTAGATCTATATAGTATACAGTACCATGACTTGCATGTACAGTAAACGTACGAATCAGCGGTGCACCAACTTTACGTCGATGCGTCATCTTCCCCTTTTTTATTTTACGATAGGAAAATGGCACTCTATCGGTTTTCCTTTACGAACCACATTTGGCTGCCGAAGGACGAATGGCTCCACTTTCGAAATGGCCATTTCTGGAAACTAGTTTCCCGTCCGATACCGTCAACCCTTACGGAAACGATAACTGACCCTTCCTTACGTCCTCATGGCTTTACTAAACCTGAAGCAGAAAACCAGTTCTCGAAGTACCTGGAGTAGAAAAGTAATTTTTCGAAAAAAATATCCTGAGCTCACGAAACGAGGGAGCAAATAGTCAGTAAGGATATACGAAAAATTTCATATTGGTTATTGAAGTTGAAAAAAATTTGTAGTCTCGTTGTTGTTCCATTATTTTTTTTTCCTGCACGAAAACTCACATAATACCCATGACGTATTTTGCACTACATTCTCAACCCACGTCAAGAAATTTATGTACATTTTTTTAACCCCCCAAACCACAGCATAAGTTGGAAACAAGAGGAAGCCTCGCGATTACTAGGACGGTTTTGTCGGTTTTGAGAACACAAGTACGAAAGGGTAAATTACTCCTTTCACGTCGACATCGAAAAGCAATATGGCCTCGGCGCCGCGTAACTTCTTGCATCGACGACAAAGCACGTTGGCTGATATCGTCACTTGCGAATCCGTCGAATGAATTGAACGATGAGACAATAATGCCAGGAAGAACTCTTTTGCCATTCCCGTGGTACATGGACTTTTGTCTTGTCGTAAATTCAAATAAAATAATTCAAAATTCCAAACAAATTTCAATAAAACAACGAAGAAAGGTTCTTGAGTCAAAAATAAATAATAAAAATTCTTTAGTTTAAGAAACGAGTGAAAAATCGAACCCCTGCCTAAAAAAATAATGGGATTGAAAATAAATTTAAAAAACCAAAACTTTCAGACAAAAGTAACATTCGAAATTAGTAAAAAACGAGGAAAAAAAATAAAAAGTTAAGCGAAGTCAAAGTTACCAACGTCAATACCAACTGTTTGTGTCATGGGAAATATATATATATACATACTACGTATAACCTATGCTAGGTAACTTCGAAGAGAAAAACTTTCACGTGTTTATGCGTCCAAGTAAAATTATTGATCCGTGATAATATAACGACTTCGTATAAACTGATTCCGAGGATTTCTAATTTTTCGCTACGTAAACAATTTGCTAATGTTTTCTATCTTAATATCTTCCAATCTATACATATCAATACTCGTGAGTCTATACTTATCAGATATACCATACGGACTTCTCAAGTTATCTATAAATTTTCATCCACCCATATCCTCCACTGTACCAATTCCCCACGAATGCATCTCTGCCTGGAATTGCAACTTGTCTGGATAATTGGATCGACTGCGGTATCATCTAGAGGGCCGTATAGTATACCTATATATATATATATATATATATATATATATATACGTACATACATACCTACCCTACAGCAAACATATATATAGCACTGCATTTATACGTATGACTGGTGATATAAGACAAAAATGCATAAAAATGACTAATTTTCTATTGCATAAAAGAAAGTGGTCGATAGGTAGATAGACGGGCGTTTATTAAACTCGGTAATCTTTAAAAGTAAAATATTAAACATTAATTATCGTGTAATACGTGTTTTAAAATCAACAAGGGAAAATTCCCCAGGCTAACTGGCGACTATCCCACGTTTCGTTGAACCGTTAATAACACGGCATCCTTATTTTATTGAACGAAAGTAATTTCACCCAGATATCAATTCCAAGCAGTGGTTTTATTGATCCTTGACGTCTTCATCTTTTTTCTATCAAGTGGGTACAGCCATACACCAAAAAGCACTTAAACATACCCAATAATAAATGAAACACGTGTTAACAACGTTAAATGACTAAATCGCATAAATAATGGGAAGCAGGTTGAGTAATTTTACCTAGAATTTAGTTTATGTCAATTTCAACCTCTATCAAAGAGCATTCCCGGAGGTGAGCCACAGTATCTACCATGAAAATTTAATATGACGAAATTCCCATGACGACCGTCCAAATTTCATAGCTTAAAGGTTCACCCCCTTAGTTTGGGTTGCAGGTGAAGTTTCTCGTTGTAAGTTCAACATATATCACGTAAAACTTGGCCTCCAGAGTTTCTGCCTAACATTTGTCACTGTAGATCCAGATAAAATCGATAGTGTAAAAGAAAAAAAAAGCACATATAAAAATGAACAAGTTTAATTATTGATATCAGTTATCAGTGACTAATAAGACCTAAAAATTAAATCTCTTTTAATTACATCCACTTCACCTTACTCGATCTTAATTTTGAGGTTATAAACTTCATAACCGTATTACATACTAACCTCTCGACCTATTTGTTTTACCTGGTCTAATCGGTTTAACCTCGACACTCGATTTGATTTGAAATGTTAGCGAGTTACGTAATTGCGTCCGCCGCCTTTAACCCGATGCCAATCGAGACTTTACAAACTACGTTATCCCGGGAAGCTTTTTTTTAACTTAGCCAAATTCAGAACCGGTACGGGTATGAAAGAATTTTTATTTAAATAGGGGGAAAAACTTTGATAATAGATTTAATTATGTATTCCCGCGTAATAATTTGTTGACTGATTGAATATGTGGCGAACGGTGGGGCCTCGTTAGATTTCTCGTTAAAATAATAAATAGAGTAAACAGCTATTGTATGGAAGCCGCATGAAGATACTGATTTACACACTATTATTTCCCTATAGTAGCAGACTGCATATAGAGTTTCATAATTATTTAAATAATAGAGAATTAATCTTCACGTAGGCTAATATTTCCGGATGCTGCACGTACTAGATTCCAGTAATTGGTCCAGGGTCCTGGAATCGTTTAACTAGATTTATTATTTGCTCGATGGCTTTATTTCGAAGCGATGCAATTAACGTTGGGGTCATGAGCTCGTTACATTGCGTACAAATACACGGGGACTAGTGGCTATCTCGATTATTATACAGGTTCAATTTGCGTGTCGATTGTCACTGAAAATACATAATTTTTGAAAAAAGAACAAGTTATACCTTATAAAAATGAAAATTTTTTGTTTCGACAGTCACGTTTATGAACGGATTAAAAAATTAACAAAAATAGTAAATTCTACTGTAATTACGTTCCGAGAATTTTATATCTATTGTGACGAGGCGGCTATCTTGTAACGGTCCTGTCTGGCGGAAGCTGACGGAGACACCCGACCGACGACCCAGTATTAGTTCAGACCACTTTTCAGTACGAAACTGACAAAGAGCAGTGACAGAAGTTTAATTTACGTTAAGTGAAAAGTGAAGCAAAGAGAGATCAGCCTGCCTTACGTATACGTGTCCTTCATGTTTCTTACTAAAGGACTTCTGCGCATGCGTCGTATCATCGTTATAGAAACGCTTAAAAAAATTTGGTCATCTTCAAATTTTGAAAATTATCGCAATTTGTCAAATTGACTGCATGCCGTTAACGTGGACGCCGCACAGCGCATTAATTCGCATTGAACGACAATGGCAACGATCATTCGTCATAGCGAAACACGGTGACGGAATTTCCAGACGTATGCAGCAAATTAACTCTGATATGGTCTTGTACTAAAGGGATCAGTCACAGTGAAACTTCGACTAGAATGACAGACGATTTCCTTTGCCTATCTACCCCGCTCTCAAACACCTAATAGATCGAAGCTCACTGTACCTTGAGTACACTGTACCTAAATTTTACAGAGGATTTTTAATACAGAGCAACTTAATAAAATTCAGTGTACGAATTGCGCTCGACATTCCTCTGCACTTTCCCATCATACTGTACATGTTAACTTCGAAGAAGCTTTCTCGACATTCATAACGAGCTTCGGTACGAGATAATACTCTCCCACAGGAAACTTCCTTCGCTTCTGAGCTCTAAACGGATTACTTTACCGCGAAACGGAGGAATTAGTTTTCACGAGACGTCAATTACGATTGGACGACCTGAAGAATTCAGCAGGGCTTGAGAAAATAGGATGCTATTATATAATTCTTTCTGATTATACGTTCCTGAGTGTCTAATATTGGGTACCGAGCTACAATTTTCCGATGTGTCTTCGGCAATGTTCGGTCACACTCGGGTAAGCTGCAACACAGCATTGAGTTGAAACGGGAGTGTTGTCTGCCTGGTTGCAGAATTAATTTGGTGTTGATTATACGCTTCTACGTGTCTAATATTGGGCGCCGGGCTAAAATTTTCCGATGTGTCTTCGGCAATGTTCGGTCACACTCGGGTAAGCTGCAACACAGCATTGAGTTGAAACGGGAGTGTTGTCTGCCTGGTTGCAGAATTAATTTGGTGTTGATTATACGCTTCTACGTGTCTAATATTGGGCGCCGGGCTAAAATTTTCCGATGTGTCTTCGGCAATGTTCGGTCACACTCGGGTAAGCTGCAACACAGCATTGAGTTGAAATGGGAGTGTTGTCTGCCTGGTTGCAGAATTAATTTGGTGTTGATTATACGCTTCTACGTGTCTAATATTGGGCGCCGGGCTAAAATTTTCCGATGTGTCTTCGGCAATGTTCGGTCACACTCGGGTAAGCTGCAACACAGCATTGAGTTGAAATGGGAGTGTTGTCTGCCTGTTTGCAGGATTAAATTGGTGTATGCGTTAAAAATTGCTAAATTTATTCGCAAAGTTCGGCATGCAAATTTCTATTTCAACCGTTTTAACTGGTATCGCGATTCTCGGATGCCCTTTATCATTTTCCACCACCCCACTCAGCCACCCACCGACGCCGTTATTTTTTTATATGTATTTTTTTATTTTTTTTTCTATTGATTCTAATACACTGGGTATATACACTCTTCTGGAGTCGGTAGAGTATTGATGACGTCACTGGTTAACACTCGCCCTTAGAACTCGTACATTTTGGGAGACGTCTCTGAATGCGGAGAGATGGAAGAAAAAGGTAGAGAGAAAAAGTGAAAAAGGTCTCTAATTGCCTCAGCACTAAATTCCTTCTTTGGAGAGCTGCTAGACGTGGGTATGTGGGCGGTGTACTGTTTAGATATGTATACGTAGGTAAATACATACTTGGAAGATATTCCACGTAAAAAAGCATTGTTCCTCGGGTTCTAATATGATTTTCATTCGTCCGGTGCGCGTGCTCAAGGTGTAATTAAGTTAAGCGAATAATTGGAAAGAGAAGAGCGTGGAAACTAAAAGCAAAAGGTAAAAAGGCTTTGTCGCACCCGAGCGACACATCACGAGTATACAATTTTACGCTATATGTAAATGCAACAGTCACTCTGTTTTGTTTGCGTAGATAATACATGGCGTTGGCTCGGTTCGCTTAAAAATTATTATTATCCTGATTAGCGGGCGTCTGAATTTTAATTAAAGGTCTCTCGACGTCGTGGTCATTTGTTACGCAAGATGAAATATGCATCGAGCATTATAACTACGCGCCGGCTTGATAACATAATTCCTGCAGTGAACGTCACGAAAAGCATTTGGGAATTGAAACACTTGATACTTATAGGACGTACAGTGATAACCGTGAAAATTTAATATTTTATATCTTTAATTCCATTGATGCCTACAACAAAGTATTCTCTACTATTTCTCTCTGTATGAAAATATTGAATGCGCCAGTTTCACTGAACTGTCAGAAAAGGGATTTTGTAAATTGGTATTGAATAAAAGAAATATCTCAAATAAAATCTAACATTTCCTGATACATGTCAGTCGTACAATTTTTACAATTTTACATTTCCCTTTGCGAATGGACCAAAAAAAAACCTCGAATCGACCCATTGACAAGCAATAGTAATAAAATATAAAAGAAACGTCAATAGAGAAGGGACGACGTGTGGTAGATAAAAACAAAATTTAAAGGAATGTACATCCAATGGAAATGCGTAATATCGTAATGTGAAAATATTTCACTTTTAACGTTCAGTCCACTTTTGAATTTCCCGGGTCAATTTCAAACACGTTATACGATAGTCGGAAAAAATTAATATACCTTGTGGCCAGAACGGAGAATCGATAGGATGTAAAGAAAAATAAAAAATTTTACCTTTTGCGCCACTTTGACTTCGGTTGAAAAATGAGCAAGGCTCTTTTCCGGCGTTTTGGCATAACTCATGAACCGCCAGAGTTCTACACAATAGCAACAGTGCCCGGCCAATGTCTGCTACACATTTCCATTTTATCTCGAGACACGACAGAGGCCTTTGTTTCTTGCTGTGGACAGGAACAAAATAGCCCTGTCACTTAATAGTATCCTTTATCTCCTAGTAACACTGACTGCCATGCTGTAGGTCTCTGTTACTTAGTTAGGTATAAATACCAGGTCTAAACTCCCAAACACGATTCGCAGTACCGTTTTAGTATACGTTAAAACATACACCAGGAGAAATTCCCCACGTACCGCGAGACAGTTTAGTAACTGTTATGAAAATCCTATGTCCGCCATGTATTCATATTCAGAGATAAATGTCGACCTTTTTGCAGCGAGCATTCTGAATACCGAAAAATATTCGCTTGAAGCAGGTACGGTTTATTGCTGTCAATTTTTTCGTATATTTTTTTGTCGCTGAATATTGACAATTTAGAGATATTAGTCACTAGATTTTCGATTTTATGCTCCCTGGGATTAATATTGGCTTGCTTTTTTTTTACTGTTAGATACGAATTGCGAGTTGTTCTTTATTTATTTATTTAAATTCTCCGATCGCTAGGGCTTCGCTCTGTCGGTTGTGACGGATTCTGCTTGACCGACGGGGCTAACCAAATCGTGTATCCGACGTGAATTGCTCGTTAGACGCTTCACCTTTTTCTTGCTACTGTATTCCTCGTGTATATGAACAAGAAATGTTACTGCCACGTCGTAAATTCTCCTAGGCATGTAGCGTTTGGAATTTTTGTTTTTTAGGATTGTGACGGAACGAAGAGGGCTCTCTGCTTTTGACAGTTATACGCCAACGCTCTTCTGTCCGATCGAGCGTCACTCACGGTGCGCGCGCACCCGTCAACCGCGTGAAATCGCCAAATGTTATTCTTCCAATTTATACGTTCGAACGGGATCAGGAAACGTGAAAAAAATATTTATTAAGCACGCATCCCACTCCGAGATACTGGAAACACCAGAAGCGTTCGAAAATCTGTGGTTACTATAGCTCAGAATTGATTCAGGCATTATGTCTAGTCCATACTACCAGAGCCTCTGAGCCGCTACATACAATCTCGGCTTTCAAGGGATTTCCGGACAAATTCACGTGTTTAAGTTTTGAACTCGCCATGCCGTAGTGCAGCACGAGCAATCCTCTGACCTGAAGCCTGGGATATCGCGCGTACACCAAAATTACGGCGACCTCAGCGAAATGGGAATGAGGTTTGCGGTTGTGGGTAGCTAAAAGTAAATATATGTATAGTTTGTTATGGTGAGAGAGGTCTACAAAAATTTAATAAAAAGGACCAGGAAGGACGGGAAGATCCCAAAGATCTTCTGGATAACGTTGAGTATCTTATAAATGGGTTTACGCACCTCCATAGACCTATTTGAACCTGGCACCCGATTTAAAAATATTATTTTCAAAATGCGATTCGATTTTACCCCTGTACCTCTTTGTACCACTTTAATTTTCGTTTCTACCAAACAGGTGCTAGTGTTTTTTGGCCCTCCACCCGTAATTCCGGAATGTTTGAGATACAAACGATAATCAAAGTCTTACAAAAAGGTACAAAAATCGAATCGCATTTTGAAAATCATAATATTTTTAAGTCGGGTGCCAGGTTCGCATAGGTTCTCCGCAGCTATAGTCGCCGTCTCAGCGATAACCCAGAGCATTATCCATCACTCTTAGAAGCATAACTGTATCAAGATAGTTTGATTAATTATTTTTGACGGAAAATCCATACGCGTCAAGATTATTTCCACCGTTTTAACGTCCTATCAAAATTCTTGTAAATTTATACTATTGAACACGTGAATAATTTCAGGAATACTTTATGTTAATCTAAAGAGTAAACCCCATGTATATTCAACTTGCTTCGAGGTTAGGTTAGGTATCAATATTTTTATAATGACGTCATATTCGATTATTATGGGTTTCATGTTTTTTTTAATATATCTAGTATACTCGTATCGAAATATATATATATATATATATGTATATATAGATAGTAGATATATATACCACACGTGTATACATAGAGCTTGTAGGTACAAAATCAGCTGAATTATTTGATTTATCTCCCAAGGGATTTATCCTCGAAGACTTTACGAGGGAAGAAAATCGAGGAAGATGCTGCACGGTGGATGAAAACGTTAAATATTTTAGCTATAATCCTTCGTGTGGAAAACTATAAAAATTTCTTTTTATACCTTTACTGGTTCTTCTGTATTACATAGTAATTGTGCCTGGACGGATATGCAAGATAGAAATTGTATTTTTTGGAATCCTACAAAATTTAATAATAATATGCAATCACGTATCTGAAGGACAATACTGTATTTTGTCCGTAATGCTGTCTGACAAATTTCAAAATTTCGAGATGCATTTATCGTAATTGCATCTAGAGCGAGTACAGTCAGCGACGAAATTACGATAAAGCATCTCGAGGAGGCGCGAATATTCAGGATTAACAAGTGCATTGTTAACGGTTGAATCTTATCTAACTGCTCGCGAATTAAGGTTTACTTATCACTGTATATATATATTTAATAGGACGCGCTATATATCTATATATATAGATATATGCTAGATATTCAAGAGTTCTGCTACTGACTACCCGACGAATTTACGGATATCGATTACTCGCAGTCTCGTCCATTATGTATTATAGGTCATTTTTGTCGAGTGCACTTTTCCCAGACGGGCAAATGTGGAGCACATTAAAAATTGCCGTTACGAACTTTATTCCACCTGCACTCGTGTACGCGAAGCATCGTGCAGCATCATCTAACCTAGACGTAGGAAACTCTCGAGTTTTGACTATACTCTCCTTTATTACGATACTATCCGTTACCTTAGAGACGGCTTTATTTCTCTCGCGAGAATAATTCATCACCCGGTACAGTAAGGACGGCCAGTTAGATAAAGCGAATACAGAGTGTGCAATCTATTCGTTTCTATTATCGACTTTTATAATGGAAAATGGCGTCGAAACAAGTGTAAATAAAATGGGTTGATATACGATCTAACGAGATTCCAAAAAATATATATATATATCGATATATCAAATCGACTTTTCGTAACATTGTTCAGTAATGGAAAACACACAGATATATGTCTTTCGGGTCGCAGGAGTCGTAAATTATTAATAAAAAATTTATTTGAAATCAATTAATATCGATTGATAAGAATACTCATTGTTCGATACATCGCAATAGGCGATCGTACAATTTAGCTGGGATTCGAACCCGATCGAAATTTATCTGAAATCGATTAGTATCGATTGATAAGAATACTCATTGTTCGATACATCGCAATAGGCGATCGCACAATTTAGCTGGGATTCGAACCCGATCGAAATTTATCTGAAATCGATTAGTATCGATTGATAAGAATACTCATTGTTCGATACATCGCAATAGGCGATCGCACAATTTAGCTGGGATTCGAACCCAATCGAAACTGTGCATGGGTCGGCGATCAGCGTATCCAAAGCGAACATCCGGTATACTATACTGACATCCGTATATCACCCTAGGCCGTAACGCAGCTTGAGAAGATACATCCACAACCGGAAGTGCATTTACCTATGTAATAGGAAGGATGACGAGTGGGGTGGTTGATGTGGGAGAGGTGGGGTGATATTGGCAGGGTCGAGGGGATGAAAGGTAAATTTTGGAAGCCGGCTAAAGAGCCCAATAGGAGAAATGGCCGTGCGGGTAGATCGAACAAGCAAAAGGAGCACGTTGCGCAAGCCGTCCCGGAAAGTGAACTTAACCTCAATTATTTTTAATTCAATAATTCCCAAAATTTTTGTCCCTCGACTCTGTAGGACCTTTTACGAAGTATTCGCAAATCACCAAACGGGCTGGAATATTTTAGTTCGCCAACCCTTACTGGTTTAAGCCGTTACTGCTGGTGTATGGTGAAGCATGGGAGAACTGTGAATGGGTAAGTGGCATTATAAAAATACACCATACCTATATTATCCCTTAGCTCTCGCAGCTATGTGAACGTCATTTTTTTTTTCTTCTTTTTATCTCACGTATGCGTTTGCTATAGTATCCACACATTCCTAGAGCTGGTATACACTCATCCTCTGTGTCTGGTTTGGTTGCCTTATCCTTTTGCTATGTACTCACCCTGTAGCAAATCCACTCGTACGCCAGAATCCTCCGTGCGAAACTGGCAAAGCCTGCGAAATGGTGGAATAAACGAGATCGCTGAACTAAACGCGGGAGAGATGGGCATTTTTTTTTTTTTATTTTTTTATTTTTTCGAAAGGGATACACAGTGTATTCTGTATTCCATATGTGTGTTCTGTGCTGCTTTCTTTTATCAAGGGTGGATTTTTATTCTCATTTCTTTCGTTTTCTTACGTCGGTAACTGTCTCTTTTGAGAAATACTTTTTTTTTTTCTTTCAATTTTACCGAAGAACTAGATTCGCGAAATATCACGTAACCGCGTAATGTATTGAAAAAAATGTTGTCACGAATCATTGTTTTTTAGCTTGCTTTTTTTTATGTCAACTAGAGCTCTGAAAAAATAGAGTATAGTATCACTGTATATAAATTTTCGAAAATCACAATTTGTCTACCGAACAACCGATTTACATGAGAAATTTTGCGTATTTCCATTTCAGCAAAAATCGTAACGATCCATCTGATTTCTAATGCTATTCGCGAAAATCACCAGAAAATCTGCACAGCAGTAAAATCAGGGTCAGGTGAAATTTTTAGTAAAATGAAAGTTTAATTCAATATTTAGTATGTAACGAAAAAAAATAAACTACCACTTTCAGTCTAAATTTATATATACGTACCTACCCATCAACCATGTTGAAGTTAGTGGCAGTTAACAGTGATTCAGTTACTCGTAGTATATTTTCATTTATAACGTATCCTAACAGTATTAATTAGCAGCAAATTATTCTGCCGTTGGCAGACATAGTCTGACTTCCTTAACTTCCTTCAAAAGTTCTGTTACCTGCTTTAACCTAGTTATCCACTTTAATGCACTTTTAGTCACCGTATGTTAATATTTTTGTACACGGTCAACATTTTCCTCATATATCTGTATATATACAAATGTCTTCCCCAGGGCTTATTAGGAATCTGTCGATAAATAGGACTAGTCAGTTAGCGCCATTCGAAGAGGAACTGTCCCACGGGAACTGTGTCCATCGACCTAAGTAAAATCAATGACTGTAACCTACAGCCAAATTGGTATCATCTTTGAAAATAGTATAGTGCAGCGTTTCGTTGAAGAAAAATCATCATGCATTACGTATACATATTATACATATATAAACCAGCCATTGTAAAAAAAAACATTTACCGTAAGCAAAATTAATTTCCAATCTCACTTGATGCGTAAAAATCGATTGTATCGATTGATAAAAATATTGCAAATAATTGACATAAGGAATTTTTGCAAGTTCCCGTATCGAGCAAAACGCGTATAAAGATTGTATAAAATTCTTAAAGGAGGGTGATAAGAAGAGGATAAATTTTTGTATCATTTAATTAGTTTCTTATTTTTTTCTCTCTAATTCTTATCTCTCTTCACTATGTTGAAGTGGCAAAATTTCCTGTTTAAGAATTTCGACTTTTCGGCTAATCGCTGCAACCCAGTTTCGAATTGGCGATTAGGTAACGGCAACTTCGGGTTTATACCCAGCTAATTTATTTGGTTGATAAGATATTTATCGCGTTTACATTTGCGCGAGGCGAAACAACCCGCTAATCGTGCTGGCATCACCTACCCGTTACCTAGTGCCAACCGGCAGCGTGTTCTGTTATATGTATACATAGCGACTAACTGTAGCGTTATTTAATTAATTGCAAGTACCTGATAAAAATCAGGTATACGTTTAACGAGACTTCGTTAGGTTAATACTATAGTCATGCATGGCACATTAGGCGAATATACCTATATACATATTGATATTAAATAAATGTCCCGTTGATACGTAATTTTATTCATCTATTATTGTTATTTTTCTAAATAACTTAAAACCGATTGTCTATTTCCTTTTTTTTTTTTCTTTTTAATGTTCTTGATACCCAATTGGATAATCGACGACAAATCGCAGAGTAAAATTGACACCCGCGCCAACGAATTTGACGGATTGCAAGTGGCCGCTAGTAAATCGTCCGAACGAGGGTGCCCGTGTTAATTAACGGCAGTCAAATGTCTATTAAGTACATCGTTGATTGATGGTTACATTGATAATCAATTCCAAATGAAATTTAGTTTTCAGCTGAAAAAAAAAAGAATTATCGACGTTTACCCGACTGAAATGCATTTTTTATCGGAAAAAATCCTTATTGGCAAATTAAGGACTTCGATGAGACGTGATCAGGATGACGAGGAGGATTTTACGAGATCGAAATATATTCACGGCACCCAGTTAGCATTTGTATATCGGGTGGGAGCGATCAAGGGTGATTAGCATTGATTGATTGGGGGGAGGGGGGGGTTCAAAATTTGTTCCCCCTATACACGGTGTACCAGAAACGTCATAACTCAACAGTAAAATCCTATTTTAATATAAGTAACGAAAAGTGAGGGAGAATCGCCTGTACTGGGTGAGAAAAAAAAAAAGAAGATTCGAGGCGAGACTCCGGTGGTTGGAACGACGATAAAAACCTTCTTTACCGACGCACTTTCCGTCTTCTCTATTTTTCGGAACATTGTAATAAAAGTCATAGCGCGCAAATCCTATACCTAACGGGTCTACAGACCTCGCTTATTACGACGGCCAGGGGTGTCTTTTTTATTCCGTCAAGAAGAGCTAGGAGGGTTTAGGTACCTTCGTTTTCCAGTAGACCCTCCCTTGTCACCCCATCCTCTTAAATTTTGCCCCTATTCTGCGTAAAATTTATTTTCTCTCATTTCGTACCCACCCGGTACTACCTGCAAGACCAGAAATCCCACAGCTCCCGTTCAACAACCCTTAAACAATACCGATAGATCAATGGGTTCCTGAACGTACAACGGATGAAAGTGTCTCGCTGGACTCTTCCACCCTTCTTCTCATACGATTAAATCGAACACCTTGTATATATCCGGAAATTCCGATACCATTGCTATCTAGGTTTCTGGGTCGTTGGGCGTTACGTAAAACAACGGTACCTTCGTCTTCGTTACGCAATACCGAAGGGTTAAAGTGATCACGTTACATCTTACTTATTCAACACCCGGTATGTAATGTGTCAATCGGTATGGATAATATTAGTTTTGAATTATTTATAGTAAGCCACGTCAGTCGATATACAGTCTGCCATTACTCCTACGCTACGTATAGGCCGTGCAGTCAGCAGAGAGACGTGAATCGCGTACCGGATGCTGGCGTTTCATCTGTCCTGGATTAAATTACAAATTCCATCAAGATTTATCATCCCTTCCGGAAAATTTATATATATACGTATATACACACGTACGGGTCTTTTTGTTCGAACGATATTACGTCTCTCTGCGACTCAGACTATACTTTCTTGCTATTCCCGCGAAACGTATACTGAATTATCTTTCATCCTTCCCTTTATCTTTCGCGTCTCTTCAATTTTCGACGAAAACGTATTTTATTTGAAATTTCAGCTATGCGTAACATTTCATATTGTATCCGCGCGGAAGTAGCAGTAATACCATATTGGATTTGGCAAAACCATCCGTGTGGCAAACCGCGAGGTTTCTTACGCCAATATCTCTTACAGATTGCTCTTCCTTAGTCTATACGCTCAGTTTGTAGCTGTAATGGCTTTGTATGTGGCTGATATATATAACGTTCATCGAACTGGTTCGTACTAGTCTGGTAGAAGCTTCTAGTGAGATTTGGCAAAGCTTAGCAAAGGTTCGCGAATACAAGAGGCACAGTTTATCATGCCAGGACTGGACACGCCAGTAGATATTTATGTTGCTGGTCAGACAGAGTACAATGGATTGTTTTCGGATACTCCCCATTTACCTTTTTTTTTCTTTGTATTTTTTTTTACTCTTTACCATACACAGGCTAAGGATATATATAGGAGAGGACACTAGTGTAGATGTAGGAAAAAAATTGAAAAATTTTATTATTGATTGTACCAAATTTGAAAATTTTTTTTTCTTGCTTCAAACCGAGAAATCCAACTTTCTGGCCTAGGCTCGTAATATACTATTTGAAAATTTGTACTATTACGTTTATTCATTTTACACACTCTTATTTCTTCAGTAGAGCCACGCCCGCGATTCGCGTGCTGTAAGAGATAGCTCTGATAAAAACACAGTTTAGTAGTGCATATTTATTTTAGAAAAATGAAATTTATTATTCAGCAATTTTTTCAAAATTTACTAGACTAGTGATTTAAAGTTAATTAGAAGAATTTTTGAATCAGTCATCTCACGAATTAATCATTTATTTTCTACGTGTAACGAATATTTCGTAGTCGCACCGCATTTCCAGAATCGAAACTTCGATAAAGTGTAACGGCGATTATGAAAAGAGGCCTTATTCGGGATAGGATAGATGCATCACGTAACTTTTATATCGGTTTTCGTTATAATCCTGTATCGGAGGGTTTCTTACCCTCAAGGATCCTTTGACCCTTGTAAAATTATTTAAACCATTCCCTAGATTATCTTTCCGTGACCCGCGTGATCATCCTCCCGCAGATACGACACGCACGCTGAACACAGTCCTACAATGGATAAGACTATTAACAAAGATGCCTCACAAGGCTTATCTAATCTAGAAGACAAATATGGTCCCAGCAATGTCAGTATTGAAAATTTACCTAACAGTCAAACGATGTTTATTATATTTTTATTTAGAAAATTTCATTTCACGTCCTATACGCATTACGCACATGCATATACAGGAATTCGGCGATCGGATCGATTGGATCAAAGTACATGAAAGGTACGCGACCCTGTCATGCTAACAAATACGGAATTATCGTGAAGCCTGCGGCGTCGCGACGCGGTCAAATTGACAAGACCATTCCTGGGATGCCAATCCGTCTAGGACACTCGAGCGTTTCCACAAAATTTTCTACCTCGTTGAACTTAACAAATTGGCTCTCAAGCAATCATCCTGATCGACTACATCGAATATAATCGATATTCTGCGACCGACGTTAATAGCTGTCAGGCTTAGTTTTCAATGAAAAAGTCTTAGCCTAGCATAGATCTTTGGAGGTTAATGATAAGAAATTGAATTCAAAATCAAATTCGTATTTCCATGAAATGGTAAAGTAAAAATAAAAATGTTAAAAAAAAATACTTTTATTCCTCGTCTTTCCCTACTGTCCACTGCCATAAAAAAACTTTCCAGACTCGTCCCAGACTCGCTTTGACGTTATTCACTCCGACGCCAGCTGCAGGCGACCTTTTAATTTAAAAATAAACTTAAAAGTCGCGTCAGTGAATACAAACTTTAAGCCGTTCCCTTCCTCGCTGAACTTAACGAACACAACGAGCATACAAAGCAATCAAAGGCGAACGAAAGATAATTAAAAGGAGTGAAAATTAAATTAACCACGTCCCATCGCCTCCGTCCTGTGCCACTACCCAACTATAACACGTTCATAATTCCCATCTTACGACCCGTCGGAATACTTCTGAAACTTCTGAATCTTCCAATTCCACTTTTCCGAATGTCGCACCGTGAACTACAAATTTACAAGTTTATTACACTCCCGTGCAATTGACTATACGACGTGGCTCGATGCCTGGAAAATTATCCGCGAGTGATATTGCATTATTACACGATCTAGTTGCACGTACAGCGTGCACTCGATCGTTATGCACGCCATGGGAAATATTAATATTTACAGAAAGTAACATGAATAATGCACAAGGAATATGCAGCGTCGCTGCGTAAACAATTTTTTCCTAATGACATTTTTATAAGAATTTTTGAAAAATTGGCCAATTTTACCTTAGATCGTACGACTGTCTGACTTCGTTCGGAATTTCTCTGGGTCCTTGAATATCCTTGCGAAATATGGTGGTCGTGCAGGGTCGCATTAATGTCAGGGGTTCGGTCTAATTGATGACGTCATAATTATTATGCACGATTATGTTGCCCATGCATGCTGGAACATCAAGTTATGATTAGCGATATACTGTCGAGGCACGTGTTATGCAAGTACCTATATGGTTTATGCATATGCACCTCATGTGGTACCAACATGTCACTCAGTTCTGATGGACGTGATCGATTGGCTATCATACGTGTAGTTATGTACAAGCTCATTGATGATTAATTGAAAATTATTTATACGACAGTCCGGCCTAATAGTGATTTTCGTTTCTTTATTTATATTGATGGTTTTTTAAAATGATTTTTAGAAAAAAATTTCATTTTTTTCCCTCGAAGATTCAATCACGTAAATCCAATAAGCTTATCGGTTACCCTTTGGAAATCCACTGAGCCCTCATCTGCAATTATAAAGGGTGACATATTTAGTGACATCAACTGTCGACATGCGTGAAACCTCCGGTGACCATTTACATAGGTACTTGTATCGTAATACTACCAATAGACACAGTCTGACCACTGTATAACATCGTTATCCCATGTGTCTCCCTGACGTCATCAGAGTTGTCAACCCGTGTGATATTAATGGTAAAACTTAGTCGTCGAAAATTTGTAGCATGACCGCGGTTATAGATTACAGGAAAGCCTATCGGCAAGATATCCTCGGCGCTTTAGTCAAATTAGTCTCGAAAATTTTCACAGCTAATTCCATAGAAATTGAGATTTCGAAGCACCGTCAAGTATGATATGGCTACGTGTATACCTGTATATACCGTGAGCTGAGTTATGTCGTATAACATATACACGTTGCATAGGTAATACCGGTAGGTCTATATACTACATTCGGCAACACTTCTCCCTGTCCTTTATTGCTACACTGGTCCTGCAGAGCTTCCAGCTTCCGGCGCTTCGTTCCGCTACAGCCATTTATTTGCTCGGACAAAGTACTGACGTCTCGCGAAATATACGAGCAAGTACACGTAGTAGTACGCCACGCCTAATGTACAAGTATTAAGTCGGTACATCGTGGTCCAGTGATTGAAGCTGCAATGAGAGAGCTGATGATTTTTTAACAGAATTTACACACTTATACGGTATATTATTTTTACTGTAATACTTTTATAGCGGGTGGTCGTTAATGTTTCTAACGAGCTCGTGCAATTGGTCGGATGACTTTTTACAGCGGATCGGTTATTAAAAGGCGTAACCTACGCGGGGGATATATAAAGCTTACATTTGAACCGGAAGTCGGTACCAACGTGATATCCGGTTTTGCTTTAAAGCCTGATAAACTTTACCATAGCGAATTCTGTCTGCATATGCGTTATGAGGCTTTTTAGTCAATGCGAAAAGGTGATGCCGGGTCAACCAAGGGGAATCCCCGACTCGGTGACTAGTGGATAATTAATTTCCACATACGTGGGACATTTGTTCGTTTTATTCTTTTTTTCTGCTTCAATTTCAAAACGATCGCTCTTACAAACGCTGGATGCAGGAAGATGCTGGATCAGTGAAACTGTAAGTTGAGGATAATTCTGCAAAACTCGCGAATCTTATATGTGTATTTTAAGTTTTTAATTGAAGAATCGATAATTAGGGTTTACCTGCAGGTTAATATTTATTACGAAAAATGGAAAATTTTACATGCTTGCACATACCTACAGGCGATTTACAATTAATTTACCTTGCAAAACACCGAAGTTTGAATTACGCAACAACTGGATTTTCGTGACAAACAACTTGATCACCGCAAGTCGAAGTTGGCTGAGAAGCCCGTGACTGACGAGGGTTGCTAAATTTTTTCTGCGGGTCAAGGGTGGTTTGAGGTACCCCGAGGAATTGAGGTGGGGGGTCGTAGGGAAGGAAAATGAGCGAGCAGAAAGTAGAACTGCGACGAGTGAGAAAACGAGAGAGAAATATTATAGGGGTGGTTTCAGGGGGATGACAGAGGGAGAAATGAAAGAGAAAAAAGAAAGAGGTAGATATATAAAAGAAGGAGATTTTGGGAAACAGGTCTGACCCGAACCCAAATCAAAATTAGACTTCATTCAAATGATTCTGTCTAGAATTTCGAATGAAAAGGGCTGATTAAATGTGGCTCCTTTGACTCCCGTCGACCCTTAACTTTCCACCCTTATACAGGCCTCGCGTATATCTACGTACCACCACCTATACATACTCCTACTCCCTTAACCCTATTCTCCAGCTCGGCGTTTACACCTCTTGCAGGGACTGGAGAAAACTTGAAAAACACTCACCTAAAAACCCATTGTCAACCGGTTTCAGGTAGAAAGTGCCAGTTAACTGGGAAATTGTCACTCCGAAAATTAAGCTCGACGATTCGATTAATTTCCTGCGAATAACGGAGCTTCGGAAATGGGACGAATCCTGGTCCACGCTTTGACAAGCACCCTTCGTCACTTCGTATTCGATGGTCAACTTATTTATCTCTCTCGATAAACCATCCCCGTTAACAGGAACTAATCATCCCTTACTTCAATTAGATAAAGACGGCAGACAAATACCGCTGACGGATTCTCGAAAAAAAAAAAACTACCCTTACGTATATATCTGTCCTACTCTATCCCTTTGTCACCACTGTTGTCAAATTCAATAAATTTTCCTATTGACAAGTAACCCGGTCGGAATTATAAATTGGGCAGGATATAGGGCCCGATTAAGTTTACCTAATGCCCAATCGAGGCATCGATCGAGAAGCAGACCGACGCCTCACCTGGTTTCCCACGCATTCACGTGAGCCTCAGATTGGGCAAGCTCCATCGGGCCAGATCTGGCAACGTTGTCTCAATCGAGTAATATTTATGTTTTTCCCATTGGCTATTGTCGTTGACGCACGCCAAAAATTCTTACTCCACTCCGCAGTGACATCTGACTCTAATTTAGTGCATCATATACAGTAACTGCAGGAACGTACGACGATCCGTGCGCCCCCTGGGCTAACAAGAACGTCTTATTAAAACCTGATCAGGACCGTAGCAGTTAACATTATCCTAGCCGGAATGAGGAAACATGGCTTCTTGAAAAGGGTTTCTCGATTAGGCTGTGCCGGAGGATGATACAATTAGACCGTAACTATAATATCCTGAATAACGCCGATCAATGCCCGGCTAAGAAATTATATTGGCACCCTCAGTTCTGGAAGCTCTCTTACGTCCTCATCTGGACCCCCCGACTACATACGAGGAATCTTCCATTACTTTTCTACCCGGAAAGTATATCCAATCCTATTCCCGCTATACTTCCAATCACTGCTAATCCATTAGCTATCACGCAATAGTCGTCGAATAGTATGGGAATTTTATTTCCGACACCCTCGTCAATAGGCAAGCGGCTATTATTCTTTATGGCGAACGATACCGATTTTTCTGCAAGAGAGATAGATACAGAATAGCATTACAAGTATATATATATATTGTTGAATCTTGGCCCTTCTATTAAACATAATTCGCCCGCTTATACGTATGCACAGCCATTTATACACATGGCCAATCCACGCGTATAGTTATACCGTAGCCCCATACACATACTATACACACTACACATACCTTTATCCTTACCAACAGTACTATACCAGCAGATCGATCGATCAATCATCTGTATAATCGATCCTTATGATTTATACTCATTAATTTGCATTTATGCTTTTTTTTTTAATATTCCGCTGGAATACATTATTTACGAGTTATGTTATTCTTTTTACGATTAAATACTTTTACGCCAATTTTTCTTTTTTTATCAGGTATTATCCTCAAAAGTAATTTGTCATACAAATCCTTATCATGTATTTAAATAAAAGATAAATCTGCAGCTTTTCGAAACCAGCAGTACTCGCGATGTTTCATACAGAGAATTGGAAGACTCAGATATGCAGCAACGAACAGATCATTTTTAGTGTTTTGATTTTTCGACCAACCAACAAGAAAAGGAATCAAAGATCAATCAAATTCATAAGTAATGGAAAACAGTTGTACACGGATTCTAGTAACTGTGATGTGAAAACGATACATATATGCCATAGCAAATAGATGCTGGACATGAATATTTTTTTTTGGTATGATATCCAATTTTTTTTTCCATTCCTTATACCTTTTCTCTGCTTTTCTTTCTCTTTGACGTCCGTTCAAACGACAGGCGTTCCATTTTGCTCGTTGTCGTGGCAGATTCTGCTGAATAGCACGGGACTGTTCCTAAACAAATATCCCAGGGTTGTCGATGAAGGCTCCTCCTTCGGGGCTGTGAGAAATTTCTCAGGATTTTCGTAAAAGGGTTGAGGATTATGTCTGCTTAATCTGACTGTTGTAAATATCGATCCTATCTTTGGTGCCAGTTGGGTTCCTACCTCTGAGTGATGAAGACGTTCTTTTCGTCAGGTTTTAGCCATGGGTGGCGGGAGGGGGGAGGGGATAAAGCGTGGTAACTGTTCTCTTCAACCCTTTTCCTCGGTCTCGACCCTTACCCACCGGGCACGGCTTATTACTCGAAAATTCTCAGAGCAGTCGGAAACCGGAGACTAGGGTGGATCCGTCGGCGAGTATAGAATCAAATAACCGAAGCGTGACTCATTCATCAACTTCCATAGACGCTTCGAAAGCTTTCCTTGTTAGCAATATCGGGTTGTAGTGCATAGTCTATATAGAAAGTGGGACTCCACAACCCCATTACTCGAATGTTTACCTTATAGTTAACCCTTCGCTTGGCTGCTGAATGACATAAATCTTCTCTTTCTACATAGAAGTTATATAAAGGTGGATACAGGGAAACTGTATTCTTTTTCGGCTTTCATTACATGAGTTCTCGTAGAGTCACCGTTGGATGCGCAGGTAGAATTTTTTTTAGGGAAAATAACCAGAATCATTGCTAAAAGTTGTCAGGACTTACAGAGCCGCGTGGGATTTGAACGGAACTTCAGGTTTTTTTTTTATTCCATCACACGAGATGCTGACGTCATAGTCACCGCTGAATGCGATTTTAGCATCTCATAAAAGCCAGATCCGTATCTGTTCATCATCATAACGAAATACGGAGAATCGTTTCGTGTCTGTTTTAAATGTCAAACATAACTTTTTAATAGCGTAGAATTTATAATATTATTAATATTTTATTGTCCAGGATATAATATTTTATGGTTACGAAACCGCGCAGACACACGTGAATTACGATATCAATTTCTTAGTCAGGGAACTCTTTTGTATTGATTTGCGTATAAAGATGGCACCTCGATTCATATTTGGGTGATCCCCTTAACGTATCAGCCACGGATCTATGCAGTATGGAGGAAAGTAATGTCAAGATATGGACCACGGTATGTCATAACTTCACGAAAATCCAATAATATCGATCTGATCAACCCTTCGTTTGTCCTTATCGAAATTTCGTTGATCCTCAACACCCAGGAATACGAACGAATCCATTTGACTCTGGCTAACGCACGATACACGTGTCTAGTAGATACAGACTAGCCGAATAGTACTAGCCAGACACGATACCAATGTCGTACGATCCGCCACAACGAAATCGTCACCTGCGGTTACTAAATACAGTTTAGCCGTATTTATACGTTAACACCTCGTTAATCAAACTACCCTAATCCTATGCACGTTGATACGACGAATTTTCGTTCCCAGAACACCCACCTCGTTAACGTTGCCAGATAGTCATAAAATTTGTTACAAGAATGCACAATGCAATATTTAAGTGGAAAAAGGCAGCCACGAGTCAGACCTTAAGAAATTCATCAAACTGTTGAAAATCGTATATGAATCAAATACGATTAAGTAAATAAAAAATAAATTTATCCCAAAATTAATCAGCTGGTAAATCGATGCCCTGACCATTTATTTTAGACGTGTTTGTGAGGGGATAAATCGGGGTAGTTAATTCGTAGAGAGGTATAACATCGTCAGGTCACCTGACGGTTGTTGGTATTGGCATAATTAAAGGAGGATATGGTCACACTATCAAGGGGATCGTTAATGCAGCATCCTGTCACGAGGTTCGGAGCTTAAACTATATTCAAAGGGATGAGAATTGGATCGAGTGAACAGCCCAATCCCACCGCAGCGACTGTCCTGCATCCCTCACAGCCCTTCCACGCCTATCGCGACCTCAGCCTAATCTACCCCCAAAGGCGAAGTACTCCCATGCGAGAACGTATGAATACATATTAAATCGAAAACTCGCCCTCTCACATCAGACGTTATAATATATATATATATATATATATACACACTGTGTATATAACTACGAGCCACGTGATATACTTCCAGTATACAATCCCTTGGATATATACATATATTACGTGTTATGCGTACTGTATATTACAGTTATATATAAACTGCCCGTGAATGAATAAATCGTACGTGGCTCGTGAATGGTCCGCGACGAGTTTGCTTCTCCAAGTAATTTCTTGTAAGTTGGTATATTAATTAAAAGTACTTTTTTTGCTTTAATTTATTTATCGGCCAGCAATATATTCTCTATAGTGGATTCTGTGTTTTTTTTTGTAGCTTGCAAAACAGACAGTTCAAGGGGGACGAATCGATCGGTGTTACGAAAAAAAGAAGGCACGATTTATGATTGCATTAGATTTTTATTTTCTCCGCTCTTTATCTGTTGCCGTTTTGATGTCGCGCACGCTCTATATGTGTCTCTTCGATCCGGTTGGACGGAGGGGAAGGGAGCGGCGACGGGGAACGCCGCGACGCATTGTAAAGAACGTGGGAGTAGGGTAAGGGTGGGGGGAGGGGTAGGAACGTGTTTTATTTTGAAAAAGAAAAAGGCACCGTTGCAAAAATTTTACACGCCCCATGCCACGTATGAATAATCCCATTGTAGCATATCCGGTGTTTGTCAGGGTTGTAGGTGGGACTGTACCAACATCCCCTCACGTCACTTGTATAGCTACAGTCCACCACGTGTTCTGTATGGTGGATGGTTGAATTGTATTGTAAATGTAAAATGGTCAGGCAGGAGCCCACGATGTTGTTTCAGGGTGGAAAGCGAACCGGAAGCGAAGTTGAAACAAAAGTAGGATACTGACCGGAAACGGAAATAGGTACGGTGCCAGTGGCAGATATATTTTTTTATAAGGAAACCGGTGTTTTACTCATTTTATTATTTGTTCTCGTTAAACTTCTTAAGGAATACGCAAACCGGAAAAAAAAACAATTAAATTTTCTGTTGCTTTTGGTTATATTTTTTTTTAACGAAGTTGCGGTGATTTCCGAAAAAAAAATTTCTACCGACAATTTTTCTGACTATTTGTAACCATCCTGAATGTCATTACTGCCGTTTAACGAGAACGTTTCCTACGGCGATAATAGATTTTACGTTCGTGACGTAATTAACGATCCATTTCCTATTGACGTTGCATCACGGCCAGAGATGACTTGCAGGCGCACTTAATTTAATTAAGATTTATAAACCCAACCGTAAGGAAACTCCTCGAAGAGTTTAAATACGATCGGATATCTATTCTGAAGATCACTTTCGCGAAGTTGGTGTAGAATTTAATTGAAATTTGAAAAAAAAAAATTAAACAGCATCCCTACTTTCAGTACGTAACATTCGATCTAATAATTAAATAATTTTAACTCTGTTTTATGAATACAGAAAAAAAAGTACACTGTCTTTAAGTTCAAGCTTTACGAAGTTAGCGGCAACGTAGTATAGGAAGAAGGCTTAAGAAGCTTTATGAAGATTTTTCTTTTTTTCAAATACAGTATCTAAGTTAAAAAAGGTCACGGAGGTCCATAGGCAAAAATCAAAATGCCAATATATCGGTAGATCATTCTAAAGGATGAAGAGGGCCGATTGATTTTATCGTCTATGAATTTTCTAAGAATTTTACAGATCACCTTTGTGGCCTTTGCACGAATAATCTTTTCTAAGGTCAAAGTTCGTTATATCCGTAAGCGACCACAGGTTTACTAGCCAAGTCAATAAGTCTTGAAACTAAAAGTTTGCCGAGCTCTCCGTACTTAAAAATATTTTAATTAAAATTAATGATCAGCCTCCAGCCACCCTTCTTCTTATTCGACCCTTACACGTCTGTATACCCTTTAACGAACCAGCACTCCTTCAACCTTTACTTCGCTGCTACTCAGGCAGCTTCCTCTGCCGTCCTTGCCAAAATTACACGGTCGAGTATATCTACATTGAGGACAGAGCCCCTAAAAATCTGAACCCCAGTCGCAGCCCATCTCTGGCCCTGAATAAAAATCCCCAGGAGTTATAAATTAGTAAATGAACTTCTAAAAAGGGTGTGCCGCTCGCGGAATACAATTTACGAAGGAAAAAAAAAAGAAATAATAAAGGAAGCCATTATTCAGCCGCAATCCTGTATGAAAACTCGCCGCCAATAGGATGGGACTAGGGTAGCTACTGAAAAGCCCCTATAGAAATTACCAGGCTTCGACCACCCGAAGACATCAAACTCCTCCGTCCCTCGCCCGTCTTCCGGAATGCTAAAATATTACACGTGCCCGGCATGACAATTCGAGAGAACGGATTGACGCGTCTTCGGGTTCGCGAAAATGCCTGCAGGACGAGCCACATCCCATTTCGAATGGAGTCTGGCGTAATTGCGAAGCCAACGTGGAGAGCCGGCTACCAGGAATAAGGCAGGAGCGGACGGAGAATAGAAATAGGGAGAACGAGAGGAAGTTAAATGGTAAGGGTACTTCTTTTATACTTAGCGATGCTTGTGCTGCACTGCAGGATGCCGGCGTGCGGATACAGGATTGTTGCAGTATATATATATATATAGATATAGTCTAGTAGAAGGAACCAGTGGCTCCCAGACAGCACGTCCTGAAACAGTCGATGAATTATTAAAAGTTCCTAAACAGTGAAATAGTGAAAGAGTAGTTCGTACTTTCACGAAATTCAAAATTAATCATCACTCCTAATTCTCTTTAAGTACGTAAGCACATGTGTACTTCACACTTGCTATGTGGAAGGACCAACCTATTTACTGTGAAACAGGGTACACGTGTATAGTACAAAGTTGTCATATCTATTTTAACCCTGTTCACTGGGATTCGTATTATTTATTTGTCTTAAATCGAATTTTTGATTCTCGAACTTAGGTGAGAATTTTAAGACTTTTTTGGTATCTAGGGAAATTTGGTAAAAGCTGTCACTGAGAACCACTTCCGAGGTATGAAGCTTCTTTCTCGTTAATTAGACGTGTATTAATATCATAGAACGTGCTCTGCGACGTAACGTCGTTCTCATCGTAACGACAGCCTTCTTAAACCCGCGGGCTTGTCGTTAAGGGAGCATTTTCCTACGGTACACAGCTGGAGCCTTACTTGTGCATAAGTGTCCTTTAACCCCGTGACTTAAATTCTAGCAGGCACAATATGTAGCCTAAATTATGTCGTGACTGAGGTAAGTGAAAATTTTGTTGGAAATAACCGAGAATTTCTAAGTCCATACCTGACGTATTACAGCGTACAGATTTCTTTGAAATGGCCTCGTATCCCTATCGATCTCCATTTAAGGTGATTGGATGTTGGATTATTTCATCTTTTTAAAATCAGGACTCATTTTTGTCGGATTGAAAAAATTTCTTTGAAATTTTTCGAAAATTTTTTGACATTTAGTACTCATAAAATTCGACCACGTATATCCGCGTGATAATTATGTTTTTGGATCAGGCCAATTGTAATTGGAATATGGTGGATTTGAATATATCGTGAATTGGCAGGAGGTTTGGATTTACTTGGGGGCATTGGTCTTCATAGACTTTCAACTTGTCAGCTAAAATTACGATTAGCAAATATGATAATAAATTATAGGATCCCATCATTGATCTTCGAGGATAATCATTACGTGCTATATGTATATAGTATCAAATTAATAACCAAAGCCAAAACGCTTAAGGGCGTGATCCATTGAAAAGACCCTCGTTTCACCGAAGATTTTTTGTGTCGACACTGATTTAGGATGCTGTAATTAATTGCCTGGCTTCTTTTGTTGCATCGTCCCGGAATTCATGACTATACGTGTACATACCAACACCCATCACCATTACCCATGGATAAAGGGTGCTTTATTTTCTTGATGAATTTTTCTAAAGTACAATATTTTTTTTCAACGTTGTATCAAGAAAAACCTTTGAAAATGATCTCTTATTATTCCTAATAGAATGCATAGCAACACCATTAAATATTATCGACGTGCTTTTTATTTTGAAGCCCTTTACATTACCCTCCCCCCTCCCAAAAAAAAAAATAAAAAGATTCTACTGTTTCTCAAATGGAGGAATCAATTGAATCGAATGAGATCAATTCCCGAACGATTAAGCCTATCGTGATCCAAGAAGATGAGATAGAAAATCTCGTGAAGTTTTCGGATAAATTGAATCCTGATTCTTTCAAAGATGAAATTGCTTTAACGGTTCGTCTCATTGGTCCAGAGGCGTAAAACAGGTCTGATTTCGTCTCAACTATTTCCACAGCATCCCTTGGCTGTTTCAGTTATCACCCTATATAGATGCCAGATAATAGATAAAGTTATTGTATTCTACGAGAAAATCAATTCTATGCGCTTCCTGACATCTCGTGTCTTACCTAACCTGTAAAGAATGATGGATGCACGTTCCAACGTAAAACGTTGAATGGGGAAAATTGTTTGTTTTCAAAAGTCAGCGAGAATAAGAATATCCCGCCGATCATTCTTACACGGATACCCGAATGGATGAAAAATTCTTGATAAAAATAAAGATGCTTAATATTAAATGTTTAATATTAAATAAATAAAAAAATTAAATCACCCCTCGCATGCTTCAAATCGTAAATAGATTTAATTTAAATCTCCAATTTAATAATCCTATTTAATTCGGCGGCCTTAATTAAAATTTGGCTATTGTATATCGTTAAAAGGTTTCAATTAGATCTGTGATCAAATGAATTTTCGTAAACGTAGAATGGCTCTCACCAATCCTATACCGGATCCTATTGCCTACTATCTATATAAATATACATGCTCTACCCTTGTATCTCTCAGGGTTGTAATAAAACTTAACAGCACCCCCGTTGAACAGTAAAATCGTAAAGTTACCTAAGATTAACGCAAGGGGTCATGTTATTAAATAGAAAACTATATATATAGAAAGTGCATTAGTATTCTTCCCACGTGATAACTTACAAAAATCGTAAAAACCGTTTATCCCGAATATCCAGTTTTCATATAAATTCATTATCAATAATCACAATTTTTATACACAGCACACTAGGTATACGCTTCTATAAAAAAAAATATATATAACCAGTTGATGACGTTTATCACGCGAACGAGATAGGAAGATAAAAAAGACCGAAAAATCACGTGAGATTTAATAATTTTCACGAATTTTTGGAAAACTAAGTGAAAGTAACTTTCTCCATTGCGCAAAGGTAGACTTTTCGTGAATTTTTCTCACCCAACGATATTACCTTCTTTTGAAGAAAAAAGGGTTAGATAGATACGGGTACTTGCGACAGCAAGTGCTCAAAGCATGATGATTAATGCCCGAGGTATGACACCGGCTATTCAGAAAGGCTATTATCCGCCTTGGACGTGGTTATAGGGAAAACAATTTTTCCCCATTAAAAATTTTACGTTATCGAACTTAGGTATCGGCTCGGCGAGTTATCGCCTTGGGGTGCGAAGGATCGGATGGGATCAGAGAAGCGACTCAATTTGACCTGAATAGAAGCGGTGCAACGAGGAGGACCTGAGCTCCGGGATGGGGTTACATAGCTGTCTCTAGCACGTTCGTTAGCGCGAATGATTAATGCCGGGACTTTTTGCGATTCAGCCCAAAGGATTCTTCTCGACTGGCCGAGAAGCACACTGCCGATCGCGGTAGAATAGGTCGACCTTAAGGTCGCTCTGCTTAGTCACGTTACTGCCAGAAGATAAGAACAAGAGGCAAAAGAAAGCACGCGAACCAAAGAGGTCAAATATGCCGAAGAAAGAGGGTAACGTGGAAAAGCATAATAATGATAAAACGTAGAAAACGAACGAGAAAGTTTGAAAGAAAAACAAAAAATCGCCACGTGTTTCCAGCAACGACGCTTTTTCTGTTCGATATAATTATTATGTCGCTTAGCGATATAATATACACGGGGAAGATTAAAACCTGAAGGCTGATTTTCAATATTGGTTTATACGAATGTTCAGCTTTACTTATGGCTTTCACATTGAAAATCGGCCTTCAGGTTGTCACTCCGAATCATCTTACTCCTGGCGTCGCCATAACCTCAGAGTGAATTTTCTTGCGACGCTGCCCGCCGCGCGAGTTATATCCGCGCGATTTATTCGTAATAGCTGTAATAAATATCTTTTTGCCATGTTGGTAGGACGTTGCTACGCCATTCACTGGTAACCCCTTGCATCCACTTGGCAACCCTTGTCCGCTATAGCGTCCCTTGTATAACCATAGTCCAGGTTTTACCTAGAGACCCAAACCGAGACTTCATCCGCATAACCTTTTACTGCATCCAAGCCTTCGCCACACGTGCGCTACAGCTGCACGTGCATTATCATACCTGTCAAAGTTCAGCTGTCAGAATCGAGTTTGACCAACGCACCGCTTGCTCTCTTTTCTGCCACGATTTTCTCATACCTGCCCTGATGCATCTGTCAGATGCACGTGGATGGAAGATATTCTGGAAAAATACTCTTAGCCGACAAATCGTTCAAAACTTTACTTTTTTTATATATACTTTAAATATGTACAGGGTGGTCTGATTTTTTGATGAAAAAAAAAATCTTTCAAAATCTCCTCCTCCTTTACATTTCTTCGGGTATCGCTTGACATTCTCGTGTTGTCTAGACATAACAAAGTGGATGCATTAGGTCGGGACGATCTACAGTGTGTCCAACATGACGGTAAAACTTTCCTTGCCGTTATTACTATATACATATAGTATACAGGCGCCTTTAGTTTTCCCATGTTTGAGGAAAGTTATGGCGGGTACAGTTTGCCGAATTGGAGCTTTATCGTATACCGACCAGGAAAGAGCTAGCCAATCGACAAAGTTTAGCATTAGTTTGATACATTAGTTTTATACTCAGGATGCTGTTATAAGAGTGTCTATGGAATTTCGTCAGATACATATCTATATAGTGCTATACAGTATCTCATACAATCAGTGCGGCAGATTACGTCTGACCCATTTAGGTATTTATCTACTAATCGAATACCATCGAAATGAGGAACTAGCGAGAATTACCTGCAAATTGCTATTGAGATAATCGTTGGTTTAAGTATATACATTGTACGTATTTGGGATAAGATAGTTGAAAATCAAATTTGAGAAAAATTTTTTTATGTTCAAATCAGCCGTCACTGTCGACTTGTGTATACTCGTATTTGTCATTGATTACGTTTTACATTCGTAAGTCATGCGCGTGAAGGGATCGGACGATAAAGTGCCCAATGTTAAACTAAAATTGGGGAAAGATACGATGATAGGATACTCAAATTAATTTTCACTTGCGACGTTGATTAATGGCAGAATGTATTTGCTTTCAATTTCCCTTTAAATTGGCTCATTGGTCCAATTGAAAGATTGATGTTTAATCAACGCTTTGCGTGTAAATACGAATCTCACTGATTATCAACTGTATCTTATAATTGTGTATGCGGATTATGACACGTGGTCATTGACTGATTTTTGTTACCTGCATTATTACAGCGAGTTTGCGGAATACAGAATTTTTAAATTTTTCAAATAACGCATTCAATAATGATTAAACCTATTTGAACAGTGACGTACGTAGTTTAATTATAATTTGAAAATTCATCAATTTCGTATTTGTAATTAATACATGTCAATCCCACGATATAATTTTCACGAGGTACAGATATATGAATTTTGAAAATTTTTTCTGCACTGATAATCAACTCGATTTTACAGTCAACTTTGAAAAACTTAACATTTGCCTTTTTTTCACGCAAAAACACGATAATATACTGCGGTACAGTAACTTCACAAGACTTTACGTATTAATCACCGGGTATCCCTTATCAAACTATACAACGTGTTTTCAGGATATGACATACGCATACATAGAATGCATACAGTATACGTTACGAACGTTATCAGGCCAGTCCAAAATGCAAACTATGGTACAAGGGAGAACCCATACTATGGTATTAGTACTAATCAAAGAATTAAATTTCGCCTAAATCCCGCATTAGTTGGGTAGTACACGGATAATACAGGGTTATACATAATTTGTCTAATAACTTTACTACGGTTTGGCGATATACAGAATTGCTGTGTCTCGAATTAAATAACAGTTAGCAGCGATTTGGGTGTATAGCAACGTTAAGCCGTAATTAAAATTACAAGAGCCTGTATTATCTGATCCGCAGAACTCGATGGACCAGTTTGCAATTTTGTTTACCATACAGTACAGGAAACTTGATTATACGGTAAAGACGAAGATTTAGATCCGAAAAATCTGTATAATAAAGAAAAATGATAAAATCGTAAAGATTCCCTTGACAGTTTTTTTTTTTTGTTAAATATGTTTTTTTTTTTGTCAAGATGGTAGAAAATAGGGGATGCTCCAATAGATGGTCCATAAAGAAAACTGCCTTGATCTTACATCCCCTTTCATATTTCTTCCTTTCGTATTTTCTCGCCAGGAGCAACGTACCATGAAACTATGGCAAGGGTAGTTGTTCGATATAGTAAAACTACAGGGATACTTACAAAGACTTTGGCATGTGAAATGTCAAAAAAGAAAAATGAGTTTTAGCACGGTGTATTACTATATATAAGATCGTGACTGTGCTATGGTAAATCAAGACTATACTACGTACGTTCTGTGTATGGTTGATTCGTGATAATAAAAAAAAAAGGGGGAGAGTCCATTCGAGCGAGCGGGATTGCAGGAAGAATCTGGTATTCAAGAATGCAATTTTCTTACGTACACGTGTACGTATCCTTGTGACTTGATTCGTTCATTTTAAGCGGGATGACTGAAATACGTAAAAGAAGAAAATTGTACTGGGGCCCTTTTAAAGTCTTTCTGGTATTTCTTGCCTGGTGAAGAATCTGAAGATGGTTAGTTGATTCGCTTAAATGCCTGAAAGTACAATAGGAACGGGTGGTTTACGTATGCTTGGTTAACGTTCCTTGAAATTCTTGGTTGTCTCGATGATTTTAAAGAAAAACTCTTAAGCAGTTACTACGAAGTTCTAGGAACGTTGGAAAATTGAGATTTAGCAGAGAATTAAGTGACTGGAAAGGTATTAGAGTATAGATGTACTTTGCTTACCTAACCTACAAATTTCTTGCTGCAACATAAGAACAATTAAGGTTGGACAGGTAACTTCACCGGAAGTTTCTCTTCCCTTATTTACGTGGCTGGAAGTAATAGAGTCTAGTAGCGCACGCACGTTTCCTCGTCAGACACGTCCGTTTTCAGACTTTCATATAAATGTAAAATAACGTATCTTTTAAGAGCATTAAAAATTTTAACGTTAAATTTTTATAAATTCGAAAAAAAGAGAAATTGATTATTTAAAATGAAATGTCAAATTTTGCTATGAGGATTTGAATATTTTTTTTATTCCACATAAAATGTCTGACCAATGTAAGTCTTTATCTACTTGCCGCACTGAGAGCGCGCAGGAAGGCTGTGAAAAATGCTTATGAATTTTTTTATCGGTACAATCTAGAACTAACAGTAGAAATGGTAGAAGCGTCGCCAGCCGCAGTCTGGAATTTTAAGTTTTAATTGCGCAAGCAACGGCAACGGGCTGGTTAGCCAAGATAAACAAGATAATTAAAAGATAATTAACAGATAGAACTACCGTACGTGACCATACGGGTTCTGGTTAGATAATCTCAATTCCCTTATGTGATAACACAGATAAAACCTGGGATGAGAGTTACAACTATTTTCTCATAAAGAGGACACTGCTACGTGTTAGATTAATAAGGAGAAATACCAGACTATCCTTTATGCAGTCACAGGAAAATTGTGTAATATAATAGAAACGTATAAATCATGGTACAGTATTCGCAAAATATAATAACAATGGAATAAGTTCGCAAAATAATTTTCGATAAAATGAAATATCCATTTCTTCGCGTAGTACCATCCTTGAGGTTACGTCATTTTTATTTAAAAAAACAAAAATTAAATTTATCCTTAACACACGTATCGGTTACGGTGGCTCCCGACTTAAGTTATCTCGAATTTCACTGAAAGTCGTTAACGATCGTTTTGTCCTCTTTTTTTGCAAACCGCGAAAAAAAATTGCGGAAATATTACAGCGGAAGACAGAACCCCGTGTACCAGTCTATAAGATTAAAAGGATTTCTCAGCAACGTCGTGTCCTAGTTTCTGAAAAGGAACGATGCTCCCATCCTGACCTAATACGGTCCCCTGTCTTCGCTCAGACGTCCAAAGACTTAAAGCCCAAGAAGCCCAGGACGAAGACAGGTATATTTATCCCGTTTCCGACGATTTCACCAAGGCATCTCTATCCCCTTTCAGCTCGGCCTATACTAACCCCAGAAGCATCTCAAACCCCTATTTTCAACCCTACAAAGACGGTCTGACTCGCTTCACCCTCTCTGACCTCGGTTAAGCCCAAACCCGTAGGTACCCATCCAGTTTTCTTCTAGGAGCCACACACTCCTCACCTACCTCCCTTCCACTTGTACCTCCCTCGATTTCCAAACGTTAATACCCCCTTGGATGCGGGTGAATTTAATAAATTTCGCCCTTAGTCGCTTGTCGATTGAGAGAAATAAAAGGAGCGAATAAAACAGACGGAGAGAAAGCGTCCTGCGACGAATTCCACAAATTTACATGGATAGTAGAACATCTTACTGCCTACCGAGGCCTACTGAGGGTAACACGCTGCATCTTCCCTTCCAGTCGAGAATGTCAGGTACAAGAACAAAGATATTTTCGAATAATTTTTTTTTTTGGGAATATTCAATTCCATAAGAACCGGACCCACTATGTTCTTGTATGAAACTAATCTTGGATACTAAAAAAAAAAAATTCGAAAAAGTTATAAAAATTTTGTTAAACACGATACGTGCATTATCTAACTATAACAGTGATTAGTCGGTATCGATTCTCGATTTTGAAATATATATATTTTAAAAATATATGTTTTACTTATATTTTACATATATATCACTGTGTACTTCAGTTACGTATAGATTCTACACAGTTTCTATTTACTCCGTGTAAATTCTCACGTAATACCTGGCGTCTGCTTACAGATAGCAACTGACGAGTTAACCAACTGAATTACTTCCGTTTCTAAGACAGCTGTTGATTCCACAAATTGTTCGGAAATCCAGCTGGGCCCCCATTCATTCAAAGTTTCTATACCGTTACAGGCTATAGCGAAAGATCGACTTGAATTGGCCATATGACACTTGATTATATGCAAAGTTTCTGCAGAGGTATAAAAGTGGTAGAACAGGAAGAGAATAGCGAATGGATATATAAGATGGAATAAAGGAATAGGAACAGGAGTGAATCGAGGAGGATGAGGACTTGAAACTAACAGTCGAATTTACTCTGTAAAATCGAATATAAAGGTCATACAGTCACTTCGACCAATTTCATCTTCGGATCTTCTCCCTTCCATCAATTTTCTTTTACATAGAAACGCTCCACCAACTGTCTACGAGACGTCGATATTATTCAATCGAATAATCCTTTGCGCTCGATGGAGCCATCAATGGAAACGGCCAATCTTACTGTCAATGTGTAACGAGAGTTCGATATTACCTTATCAAATTTGATATTCATCGTTCGTTACATCTATATGGCTGGATATACATATAGGAAGCAATAGGTGTTTCAATTTATTTTTTATATTTTTATCGTACCCATCGATAACTGACACGTTAAAAATATAGTAAACAGGTAAATGTACAGTATTCATGGAATTTAAATTCCTGCAGCTACTCTCACACTTTCTGCAAAATTTATTTAAAAAATCGATTATCGGTCATGGAAATGAATATCGAATATCGTCTAAATCGTTGGTGGAAATATCTGTAATCCAAGTAGATACGTTATGTATGTCGTCAGACACTATTTTAGTCATTTAAAGTCCTTAGGTTAGCGTGCAGTTAAGATACCGAAGTTGGTATTACAAATTTACTTTGTAAACGTTTTGGCGATCATTCATTTGACAGTTTCTTACGTTTCTGCTAGATTCCGGGTACGTGTGAGAAACCGCCTTGAGAGTAGAATTCACAATGGCGTTGGATTATTATTCATCTACGGTTTCGACGGAAAGCGTTTTCCGCTATTAAACTTCCTATGAAGATCTACGCGGTTCCAACCGCATTCCGTCTAAGAATATTATTGTGGTATTCTTATTCACGTATGGCTGGGTCTGGGAGGCAATACACTGGGGAAATGATTTAGAACAATTTATTCAATACTGCACGTCTTACACTGTTGCTCGTACTCCTGCACGCATTACACTGCTGCTCGTAGACTCGCACGTATTACACTGGCAGCGGGGCGCTACTCTTCGTCGGTGGCCTCGCTTAGCTCACTCTCTGACCGCCACCTACTTACACGAGCCACGAAACGCTACGCACCCTACATTATATTGGGTCATACGTTATCCACCTTAACTTCTCCATAGCTTGGTCCATAGTGGTTACACCTCTCTGTGAATACATATATCAACGGATTGTTAATTTACATTAGTTACTCATCTGCCATCTCTCTCGCAGAAGATACGCGCAAGAGAATCGTAAGGTAAGTAGGTATGGCACGTAGGTAGTCAGACATCGAAAAGAGGAGGAATTAAAAATTTTGAAAATAATTCCAAAATTCGATGGGGGTTTTTGCTATTTTTTTCAATGTCATTTACTGACTGTGCTTTTACGATCTTTGAAAAATCAATAAGACATATTTTGAGTGGCAATTTTTTTTCTTCTTATTTTCTTATCTCTACGTGTCAGTTTGCCGTTGCGGACCAACGTTGAATAAAAATATTTGTCCCTTTTACACAAAGGTATGGAATGCATTGCATATATACGCTGTGTATTTTATCCGAAAATTTTTCAGTATGACGTATAATGAGATTTTCAAGATTTTTTCGGTTCTTTCAAGTTTCGGATATATATATATTTTTTTTTTCGTAATATCTGTTTACATGATTTTGTTTGTCCCTTGAGAGCCTCTCGGTGAGCGATTGTTTTCCTTGTGTAACATATAAATATATTGTATAAACGAATATGATATCAAACCAAGAGGTTTATGGATTCAGAAAATACATCCACCACAGAGACCTTCCATCGCATTGGTTTCTCTTAAGTCCTTGCAAGGGAGTAAGGGATGGAATTCATGAAAAACAAATATGGGGATGCTGTTGGTCCGGATATACTTTCAATTCATTGTAATAAGATATATGTATATATATATTGTATATATAAATAAAGATCCACGATAAAATATTGATACCTAAAAAGCTTTAAAGAGCCTGTTATGTAAAATGAAAACATATCGAACAAAGCACATTGATACCTTAGGCGTTACTATGCTACAAAAAATTTGAAAATAATTCATCAAAAAATAAACTATACAATTTCGTTATTACTCTTATCATATATACTATACATAAAAGTTAGTACAATGAAATCTAATCAAATTTCAGAACAAAGGACTATTCAGCAATATATATATATATATACACAGTACTATCAGAATCCCGAGTGCTACCAAAAGCGTATTCGAAAGGATTCTACGCCGTGAGCCATTATTCAGTAATCAGATTTTGAAGAACCGATATGTCAAGTTCAACCCTTAACCTGTGCCGCGATTCCAAAAACGAGCACAATAAACCATTGTAATCCGACGTCGACGGTCTCGCTGGCAATTCAGATAAGGATCTTCGTGCCATTGGCGTAACTCAAATTTCCCGCGCACGCGGGTATAGGCTGCACAAAAAAGAAACCACCGAATTTCCGTACAATGGAGAGTCCTACCCCCTTGTCCCCTTCTTCCCGTTTACTAAGGTTAGCCAGAGCATCCGAGAGGAAATTCCCTACTGGCTTATACGTATAAGGAAGCTCCAAGCTTCTAGAGGTGGTTAGTCGTACGTGCTCGGAGTGAAAATGGTTCCGGTATAAATGGCTTGACATATTAGTCAGTAGTTCTAAACCAGAGCCGTACACGATCATATCAAGGAATCCAGTTTGAAAAAGCACTAGCGAGACTTTAACTCGGTATTCTTTCTGTTTCTTAACAGCAGCACTGAACCTAAGTACTTCTGTCTGACTCTCGGGAAGAATAATTTTCCAGGTGTAACTTTATCCCCATTCGGAAAAGCGTCTCCAGCTTACAGTCCAGATGCCACAATGAAGTTTACCAGTGAACCACTATCAAATGATTTTCTTTAATGTCCGTCTATTGTGTCCCGGAGCTTTTTCAGCTTTTTTATAATTTCTTTGACATGCTGTTGAAGCGCACAAGAATATATAATGAATAGTACTAGAATGATTGATGATGAATATTTCGTGTGATATATATGAACTTGTCCACGGGATACTTTGGGAACCGGAAGCATTAAGGGGTCAAAACTGCAAGCTAATGTTTTTTTTAAAAAAAAAAAAAAAAACTAAAACCTTGGGGTGTGACAGCATTGGAATTCTAAGCTAAACTAAACTAACCTAACCTAACCTAACAATATAAACAATTTTATTAACAATAAAAGAAATATAAACAAATTCAGTGTGAAGGTCACCTTTATGGTCCTCAAAACAGTCATTACGCTGGAAAAACTTTGAGGTCGGACCCCAAAACAGCCATAAGACCTCGAATAAGCGTGTTCGTAAAAGAAATCGTCTCCAAAGTATGCCATAGCCAAATTTATATGTATATGTATATATGACTGTTTTGCAATGGAATTATGAATTTTTTATTATAAAATAAATTTTAATTTTTGCCTTCTTGAAATATCTTGATTCTTCCTACAGCAATTGATCTTAATCGTTATCGACTTAATTATAAATTTTCTAATCCTTGCCTAATTAGTACTTTCGCCCATAAAATACAGCCCTGTACTCTGAGCACTTTAAACTCCCGTGCAATCGTTTTCGTCGCAGCTAAATATTTGGACGAAACCCATCAGTGTTTCGCACTTCGGACTAGCGACATCATGTATTCGATTTTCATTGATGCGAAATTTGATTGAATCGTCGATGGGTTTCCGCGTGTTTGGTGTCGTTGAAAATTGCACGGTTGTCACGATGGGTACTATAGGGCTATACGTGAAATTGTAATTATACGATAAAACAGATTTTGTGCCTTAGGAAGGTCAAGCATACGGGAATATTGATGGCTGTTATTAAAATAAGTATAAAAAATAAAAACAACATCCCTCTATAAGAGGCATTTAATTTTGGCGGAAAATTGGTAAATAGCTTAAACTCGTAATTGAGTCAGAAAGCCAGAGTTATATGTCCATTTAATCTTCGTAAGATGAATTCTCTCGAAGATGAATTTTTTCTGCAATGGACCATAATAAAATAAGTAGCCGTCGGGAGGGCAGACAGTAGAGCAAGTCAGACAAGTCAGACACGCCAGACTGGCAGAACGAAGCACTATGGTCTGACGCAATCAGCCTCGATTCATTCTCTTAACCCCAATTCACGCTCTCCGCCCTATCAGACTGGCTTTTATCTTTCGTCGTCCATTGGATCTGTATTAGTGACGTCATAATAAATAAAACCGAAGATTGCTGATTGGCTCTGGAGATCGTTGCGCGGTCCACGTTAAACGTTATCTTTCTTCCTTATCTCCGTTACACTTATTTCCCTTCCATAAATGTCCATCTCTTGTTAATTTAGCTGAAAAAAAAAAAAAATTTCCAAGACAGCAAAATGTAACGTCTTTATCAGTGACACTTTTTATGGAAATTCCAAAATTGCAGAATCAACGAAATTTTGGCAAAGGACTTCATAGGTATCTTGTTATGTATAACCGCTGTGGTGTAATATTTGGAGGCATTTTTTTTCTGCCAAAAATTCGATTACAATATTCTGTTTTTCTGTGTATACATATATATAATAGTATTTCATAGAATGATACTCTCTAGTGTCTTGAGGGGAGAAAAAAATGCATTTTTGTTGATTTCTCTGGGGAACGGAGAAAGGGTCGTGTGACAGAAAGGAAACCTTTGAAAAGCATTGGCTGATTATGATGCGACCATGACTACTAGTCGCTATGGGGATTTACGAACTACGCTGCGAAGCAACGTGAACATTGGGGAAATAAAATTCAAGTGCATCGAGACGTGGAGTCACGCTGCTGGACCAAATCGATGGATTAGTTCCACAAAATGTGTAAAACAGCGGTATCTCTTATCAACGAACAAAACAATGGCGGATTGTGCACTCAGCCAAAAGAACGCATAACGAGATGTCCATTTGAAAATAGAACATGGCCAAACAGGGTTAAATATATTTTTAAAATAATTAAAGTGCAAACTGCCTTTTCATCACTGATGCAAAAAATTATCAACGTGCAGTCTGTAAAAATGCATAGGAGTGGGTTGCATATAAAATGAATGGAATTTATTATAATTTTTTTTTGTAATCAAATCAATATCCCTTTCAGTAACATTCTACCAGTTTATAGTTTACAGATTCGTGCCAATCTGGCCAATTCACGTATTGATAGCAATATACAGATATGTATGATACTGTATAAGCGCATCGATTGCAAAAAAAAAAATTGAAATTGCATCCTGACACGTGATAGCTGCAATATGCATTTGTATGCAGGTAGCATGGATTTGTATTATGTATGTTTACGTAATGAAACGGTAGACGGTGCCAATTTCACGGATATGTTATCTGATTAGAAATTTCCCTGAAGCCAAATACCTCAGGAATTCTCGCGATTACCTGTATCAGCTCCAAGAGCCGAATCCCCTTTGAGCTACTCCAGAGACGCCACTCGAGAATTTAATAGGCTTCGCTTTGAGGCCAAGAGGAAATGAAACTCCCACGTGCATCCCAAAGTTTTCCCATGTCCTTATCCAAGGGACGATACACCAATAATATTCCAAATTCGAATTAGCGTCTACGCGTATAAGTATACGCGTATAGGCAGTAGGTACTACCGAAGCTGTGCTGAAAAACATGTATATTCGAGGATATAGAAAATATTTCCACAAACAATGCAATACTTGGTTAACAACGTGAAAATTAGTCTCAAGTAAATCGGATGGTTTATCAAAATTTTGGACTTCCCATATTACCAGGCAAATTAACACATCACTAAAATATCTGCCAGCCCTTATACTTCTACATATACAGTTATACTGACTATAGCAACCACACACCGGATGTTACTCGAGTAACTCGGCACCTCGAACCTTGCCGAGTCTAATTAGAATTTTCCTATAGAATAAATTTCAGGAAGCTACACGAGTCTGGCTCTGTAGATGGCTGGAGGAGAAGTTTGTCGAAGAAGGTGGAAATGCGCGAAGGGTTGATTAAATTTGTAAAGGATTAGCGAGTCTTACGAGGTGTTTCAAGACGCATCCTCGTATCCTCTTATGTCACGAAGACGTCGGTTGCCAAACATTCTGTAGACGACCGTAGTAAGTAGACGGACGTGACGTCACTGCGGCACGGCTTTCCGGTCACCTATCGATCCGGAAACCTCTCGAATTTTAATATTGCATATTTTTAGCACTCTTAACTTGAATCCAAATCGTTTGACTACTGAGAGTTACGAAAATTAATAAATTTGATAAAAATATAAGGCAGATATACACAGCGTGCGAAGAAGTGAAATGATATTAGTAAATGATCTTCGTATCTTCTAGGAATTTTTCATAGTGCTGTTACAATGACGGATATTCAAAGAGTCATTTAATCGTGAAGAATCTCCGTTACCACTAAGGACGTGCACTCAATTTTTAACTAACTTTTACTACTGATATGCACTCCTGCTAGAGACTTGCGTTTTGAAGTAAGACGAAGTAGGATGAAATAAATGCGTTCCGTTACCACAAAGGAAACGAGACGTCGTACTCGAGTATAGACATATTAAATTTCGATTCTATTGTCACAGACGAGTTCAATGAAACCGAGTAACTTTTGCCTCCTCAGGAGGCGGCTGATAAGAGCGTTTTAGTAAGGTCGATAAAGCCGCCACAGGGGTGAAAAATGAAATAATATCAATTGAAAAATTAGCAGCTACTTAAGAGCTAATTAAGTGGCCTTATTAAAGTTTAAGAGCTCCAGCACTTTTGGTAGAAAGCTGTGGCGGTGCTGGTTTAAAAAAATTTTTAAATCGCCACAATATAAACAATAAAAAAGTAAAAGAAACAAAACGTAGGATTTGAGAGCTAATTAAGCGCTTGAGAAATGTACAATAGCCAGACTTGGAACTCAGCCCCTTATCCAAAAGCCAATCCTATCTCGCTTTGGCCACGAGAGAGAAGTACCTTTCCACGTGGATATTAAGGTGTTTCAACGCTTGGACTCCGTTCTAGGATTTAAGAGCTTCCAAGATACACGGATATTTTATCCTTTATCTTTCACCGACAGATTTTACTGATTCTGGTAAATCTATAGACACTTCCGTCGTTTTTACGTCCCTTCTACCTTCGCCAGTTCGTTGGTTCCTGCCGCCTTTCTTGTGTACACGCCAACTTAATTCTCTGCTCTATGTACTCAGTGTCGAGCAGCAACGTTTTTCACGAAAAGAGACAAAGTGAAAATCCCGGAGAAAATCAAAGAGGTTTTTCACGAGAACACTGGCTCCTGCATTAACCCACGGTGTAATCCAGCTTAAAGCGGTATTCACACGTGCGCACTTCGCTCTGCTGCAAACAGTACATAATAAATTATTTTATTTAACAATCCTGAAAATAAAGGGGGGGTACTAAGCAGTGAAGTAGGTACCTACAGGGTAGCCAACCTCAACCGGGTTAGACGTACGGATCCTCCCATGGCATGTACTGTACTCAATTTATACTAGTGATATATATAATCCTGAACCGAATCTTGAATCCAGACAGACTAACCTTCGAATTTCCTAGCTATGATTTTATATACAGAATATCCTGAAAACTTATAGTTGTGAAGTCAGCTTAATAATTTATCGACTTTCGCCAATAAAATCTACATCCGAACTAAAATAGTCTTCATAACAGTGTCTGACTATTAGAAATTAAAAATCGTTAAGGTTTACCAATGGCGTAGAGGTTGATTGACAAAAATTTTGATATAGCCAATAAAGGTTGATTTGCATGAAATATCGGGCAGGCGATACCAACGCAAGGCTCGAAGTAATGCATAAATTGCTTCTTCCCACTGTATAACCTGGCTCCACTTGTCGACTCTTCTTCGCACTTGTTGGCACCGAGTACCTTTCTTTTCCTTTCTGCACTTCCGGTACCATTTTATTTTTTATTTTTCACCACTCCTCATGGTTTTCCGTTTAATTTCCATAAACTTCTCAGGTCGCTTCTCCATATGCGCATTTGAAATATCTTCCGTGACCGTAGACTACGGGCTTTAGAAAAAATCACGTGGGTACTTGATAACGAGAGTGACAATACCACCAGTTTCACCAACACCTACACAGACTAGTACGTCGTAGAGTGACTGCGGAAGTTTGTGGATTAAAATTCGATTTCTATGCGAGCAACGGGAAGCTGCCTCGAAAGGACTTTAAGCCTGGAGACAGCCGTCACGGCGACACACCATTAATATTAGTATTTCAAATGGAAAATAAATATTGAAGTAACCGAGTAGAACGGGAGATTTTGCGATTATTGTCCATTTCGCCAATCCGTCCATTTAAATTATGACCCACTTCAGTATCTTCTACCAGTTCCTGAACGATTTGTATCCCTTACAGATCTCCTTTTTTTCTTATCAACAACGACTATCCCCAACTTGACGGAATCCATCCGGATAATATTTTTTCTGAAAAAAAAAATAAATTTTCAAATACATTTATACACCACTCACAATAACTCTTCTATGTATATTTTTCCCATTTTCTGTATGCTGTGCATTAAAAAAAAATTCATATAGCTTCAACACACTTCATATTTCCGCGTGCAAAAGTACAAAAATAAATTTCGTACACATTCTTAATTAATGATGATGTATGCTTACCTAAGAAAGCTTCAGGAATATTACTGAGAATTTATAGCCGAGCCACGAGTGCTTAAAAGTATCGCCGGAGTCCATTATCCAGCAGGAAGCAGCCACAAAGATTAAAATTCAATGGAAGCTGATTTTATTTTCAAGTAAACTCCTAATGGAAAACCATTTGAAAAAGTATGTGTGAACGCCGACATAATTTTGACAAGGATACGTACACACAAGTTATTTGTGCCGCAACTCCTCATTATCTCTGGTATTATCGGTAATTATTCCCATTATCGTCGAGCGCCATTCGCTCGCCGTGCTCTGTGGATTCTCAACCTGACAAAACAATTCTGCCAACCACAAATGCATGGTGGGACGGTATTATCAGGGCTCGTGATTTGTTTCCATCTGACGAGAGGAACAATCGAGAAACTGTTATCACTGTGTATAGACGCCAGCAATACGATTATCAATGGCGTCTCGGTTAGTGCGCAGACACAAATTTGCTTAGAACGGAAGACAGTGGTTACGTTTGTCTATAGGGTACTTAACTTGTTAATCTTATACCTACGACAATTAGTAAATCTGCTTTACCGACAGTGGGTAAAGCGTGATAAATTATTTTTCGTACCCAATGACGTGGGTCATTAACTTTATCCTGTTCTTCTAGAAAGTTTCGAGTGTAAGAACTAGACCAATATGGTGGATCCACAGTATTACATAAGATATATATATATATATGAATGAGAAATATACGGAGTTGCCGTGATAGAAAAACACGAAGCAATGTTATTAAATTTGACTTCCTTTCATAGAATCTTCCTCCCTATTTCGCGTCTTATGAAATAGGTATATTTAATAAAAAAGTTAACGTTTACTCCAGGGCGTTTGTTTTTATTATTTTCCTCGGTCTTATTTTTTCCGGAGAATTTTGCCTCGGGATCCCCGATGAGGCGCTCGTGAACTGCCACCTGGCGTCAATCGAATAAACAAAATTTTTACCCAGACGTTCTCTTTGCGATGTAATCTTGTCGCGTTTCGTAAAGTTTTTTTTTTCCTTCGTCTCATTACCCACCCCCGTTTCAGTGATTGACGGTAACGGAGTACCGTAGACGGAGTACCGTAGTGGAAGGAGATGAGCAAAGTAAAAAGAACGCGCAAGATATTACCTGATAATTGAAAAAACACGACAGACTTCATAAACGTTGTTGAGTTATCGTGTTATCACTGCGCCACGAGTTCGATAATAAAATATATGTTTATTTCCCTTATAATTCTTCTAGACCCAAAAAAAAATTCCATTCAAACGTTTTAAGAATCCGAATCACACGAATGTCCATAATTCAACGGAACCCTCTTGATATGAGTTTTCGAAACAGGCGAAGAAGAAAAAAAAAAGAAAATCCTCGGAAGCTACATCCATTTTACACGCAATTTCGACAAGGTTCCCACGAGATTACCGTACAGCCGCGCGCCTACGGAACAGAGTGTAATGGAAAAGGGGAGTTGCAAATGGCCGATGAAAATATAGGTCGAGTACTGACGGCTGGGAACTCCAAGAAATATACCCGGAAAGCTTGAAATTATTTTTCAAAATTGTTCACCGATCCGACTTGACATCGGTAAATCGCAGCCAATCAAAGAGCCAACGTGCACGTATATCCTTTTGCAGAATCGACTGATTCACACAAAGCTCGACCTGGTTCAATTTCGAAAAATATTTCTGAGGCCATTAATTACGTAATTCTTTTAACGATAATATTTATTTTTCTTTAAACCTCTTGATCGTCACGGAACTACGGGTCTTAATGTAAACCCTCGTCGACGTGTCACACGCAGTAACACAGCCACTCTGTCTTATCAGTAACCTCTCGCTAATATCCACGTTGACGAAACTTGAAAACGGCTTGCCTCGCAGCCAGTTTTCGTCGACGTAACGACTTCAAGGGTTGGGAGGTTTAGAAGGCAGTTAGAAGTAGTACGCCAAGCAGTTTCAGATTGTTGCCGAGATACAGTAGTAACCCCCCCCCCCTCTTCCCCACCCACTCTACAGTCAGACTTACAACTGAACACATAGTTAGCATGCTAAGCGGGATTACACCGTATTATTCGAGTTTAAATCTCATAACGCTGCCACGCTGCTGACTGTAGGTACTCGAATGCGCAACGAACATGCTACACGCTGTAGCTGATATCCAAGTACGTAATTGCATATAGTACAGCATACCAATAACGATAACAATAATGCGCCTCATGCGGCCATTAAAAAGCCCTCACGAACTTTAAAATCCATTTGGCTCGAGACCTGCGAACAAACGTATATTAGAATTCATCACTTGCCCTACTGTATAATCTGAATTGGCTTTCATCTAGAGCCTGATTATTTAAACCTAACGTACAAAGGTATATGCGCGCTCTGGCGGCGAAACAAGTAACTAGCTTACCTTTAACATACACACAAGGTAGATACCCTGGCACTTGGCCCTCTAGAGATGACGTTAGGCTACATGGGAATCAAGATGAAGAGGATGGTTGGTGACGTCACTATTGCTTTTCCAACCCGTCAGTATTAATACGTCATATTTTGACTGCGACGTGCGTTAAATTATACCTGCGTCGACAAAACGTATTTTTGTTGTTGACGGTGTGTGTAAGTAACAGGAGAAGATATTGTCACGTGAACCGGGACGGGATAGATTTCCCTCGAGGAATGGTCCGGAGGACGGTGGCGCCGTTGAGCGAAATATAATTATCCGAAATGAAGATGATGTCCCTTTTTTTGCCCTCTGGTTGAATATTTTTTTTTTTAATATATTTTCCAGTTCGTAAAATGTAAAGCAGTCCTGGAATATGTAAATGTTAGGATAATTAAGGATTCCGAATAATTTTTTTTTGGGCGGAGGGACAGAGACCTCTCGCGAGGAAAAATAACGAAAGCAAAGCGGAGCACCAAAACAGAACGTGTCGAGCCAACGCTTTGGAGATTTTCAAATTTATGAAATTCAATTGACGAGTTATAAAAGTTTTGCCGAGCTGGTAACAACCGTACAAGTACACGGAATTCGTTTGGTTCTCTCACACATTTTCGAGTCACCTCGTTTTCCTTTCATTTGTCTTTTACTCGGCGTGACGGCTGCAGACGGTCTCCTTATCGTGTTTCGAACGTATTTATAAAATTGGCGCCAGAATGAATCCAAAGTTCAACGTTGGTCGTCCTACCGAACAAAGGAAGGTACAATTTCGCATCGAGTTGCAAACTCCTTTTCTCTTGAATTTCGAATTGTTCTCTGAAACTTGGCTAATTTGCAAATTTGACGCTGGTTGCAAGTCGAGGTAAAAAATATATCACGACTTTCGACCGACCGACATCGTCGTCTCTTATATTGACCGATATTAAAATATAAAACGAATAGCCGAGCCCGTAATTTCCCCAAGATATTGTCAGATCCCATCCTGCTTGATCCAAAAAAAAATCTATTAAATCCATATCGACCGAAAGGGATCTTATACGAATATCCAGGATGCGGATCTTTTACCATCCATGATCATGCCGTAGGACGCTGCTTTATGAATATGTAAAGTCCGTTCTGTCTAGGATACAAAATTGTTTGCGCGTCACTTCAAATATTGATACTGTCTTCCAGAAAATTTATTCACCGGAAAAATAATTTACCATCCC
>NW_014332892.1:1174020-1220528 GCF_000341935.2 Cephus cinctus
AAAATAATTTACCATCCCCTCCCCCCCCCCCCTCGCCCCGTTATAACGGGCGAATTGAATATCGACTTTTTTCTGTTTTCAAACGACTCAAGATGCTGACAAGTATTTACAAAATGTTTACTTGTCACTGTCTCTGACGTATCCGTTTACGTAAGGTTTTCGCTGATATGCAGCGTCAGTTGAAAAAAAACGAAAATCCACTCTTGCGCTGAACTTCGAATTGCCTTTGTCAAAAGCTACCTTCCATCGTTATCCTGCCCTGTGATAACGCACTGAAAAAGGCGCTTTATATGTTATGAATAAAATAAGCGGTAACTCGAGCGCCGTAAAGAAGGTTCATTACGTAACGCAAGAGTACCTATATCAAGTTGATACCATGCTAATATGCATGGTTCGCGTTATGGTGAACGGACGATGTCCATAATTCAACAAATCAGACGTCATACTCATGTTCGCGATAGTCTAACTACGCTTCCACTATGGTGCTATAGAACATACTAACCGTGCTATAGCCAGGTTACGGGAGACTAGTTAGATCGCATGTAGGTAGGTACATGTACTCGTATGGGCATACGATAAATTGAAGCCACGACAGATGCACGCGTGTGTCAGGACATTTTGAATATTAATCATTTTACAAAATCCCTCACAACGTACCAACAGTCGCCGTTTGATTATTGAACTTTTGATAACGTCCGTTGAGTCGACAAAAACTAAAAGACGGAGACAAAGATTAATGATAGTGAGAACTCGTAAATATAGTTATATACTGGATAAGTTATATTTTTAAAGAAATTTTTATTAACGATGTATGCATAAAGTACTTTGTTTCAAGATACCCACCTTTTGAGTCTTCAGTACCTACAGAAGCTTACCTGACACCGTTAAGAAATATAAACAATACCTATTAGCATCGAATTTATCACTGTTAGAAATTACTGATATTACATCGAATTAGGTTAGAATCGATACGCGTCTTTGGACATTTATGAAGTCGAAGCTTTCCTTAAGTTTTACCATTACTTTATACTTGTCGTATATAGTATGACTGCTATATATCAGAATCTGATGCTGACTGATGAAAAAAAAAAGTTGACAGTATTACTATGATTCCGTTTCAAACTGTTCGACACAAAACCATTTTATAATCTAACGATGGAATTATCTTCCGTAGTTAAACGACATGATAGAAATAGGTTATGTTTGTATCTGTCATTTGAAATCTGATAATACGACTAGCCCGTACCAGGGAATATGGTTATCATGGAAATCATTGATTAATACTCTACTTATACTACCATTTGTTGGTATTACGATAGCAATCGTGACAAATCGGAATAAAAAGAGAATTGAAAGAGTCGCGACTAAGAACAAAGCCATTACTGTAATTTTATTAATGCCTACCTCTAATTATCTGTTCATCCTCTTATTGTTGGCAGCCGGTGCGAGGGACGGCGGTAGCAGAAGGTATCCTGTAATCGTGTTCGTCCACGGTGAGAGTTACGAATGGAGCAGCGGAAATCCTTACGACGGAAGCGTCCTGGCTAGCTACGGCGGCGTCGTGGTTGTCACCATAAATTACCGACTGGGAATTCTCGGTAAGTTCTTACCTCCAATATAAGACCAATCGAAAGAGCATAGAATATCCTGATACGCTTCGTGATCATTAAGGGATGCAAAGAAATTCGTAAGAGTGTCACAAGAGCGTAGCGGAGAATAATGACAGTTATCGTAACCTTACAATGTAAATTCGAATCAGTCGGTAAGGTAGATAGTCGCTCGGAAGGTAAGGACGCAGCGGACTAAAATGGATCGAAAACTTATCGTAAAGTTTCTCCTCTGGCAACCTCGGCAAACGAAATCTAATAGGAAACTCATTACGAGGAAGTCTTCCGTTTCGGCGGACTAAAATTCTTGACTCCGTGCCACGTTACCTGAAGCGAACCACTTATTTTCAACGGGGAAATTCCAGTCGTGATGAAAAACGAAAATGTAATATCTTTCCCCAAGGAGTGACGGAATGGCACGCCTCACTGTGCGCGTCTACTTGTAGTGTATTACGTACGGCCACGTTCTACCAGTCGCAGTGATATATACAAAATAAGTACGAGCCATACGACTGGTAAGCGGGTTCCTCTATCCTCGAGTGCACGTTTCTAGAGTTTCCTCTGGCTTTCTGGATTTTCGAGTAAAACCGCGTACGCTCGTAAATTATCGCGTCGTAAATGTAACGGCGAACGCAACCTAGTAAAACAATGAACGCGATTCGAACGTTGGAAAAACTTCATAACATAAATATTCCAAGGGGTTTCATTGTCACGGAAATACACGTGGTTCGCGAAAACTCAACCGATACTCGACACACTGCAGACGCAAGTTTAATTCAAAAACGAAAACATATCCCGTCATCTTTTCGAGGGATTTCCTGGCTGAATCTGAATTTAATCGTACGATCGTTTGTACAATAATTTTTTTATCACAAATTTGACATAAAACCAAAAATAAATTTTGCAAAAAAACAACCTCGGGTGATTCACACGAAAACGAATTTTTCATCGATCGTAGGAAAGTAATTTAAAATGAAATTACGAACGGATGCGAGCGTAATTTGCTTGTACAATTTTTTTTCGTAAAAGAGGAAAAAGGATATACATTGTGAAAAATATACACGGTGAACGTATCTTCATACAATTGTGTACCGGTTAGTACCAATTTTTTTCCTGCATACTTTCCTTCCCATTACACTCCTCATTTCGAAATTGTATTCCCCGCGTAAGGACACTTGAGACGAGAGAGCTCGCTGTAATTCCATGATAATTTTACGCTAGCAAATTCCAACTCTCTTTCCCCTTTGTAACACGCTTTCAAGCTACCTTCATCGTTTTATAATAACTATCCATATCCCCGTCCCCGCGTCTTCTACCCAGATGGTATACCCTTAGAGTGTTGTATCTCCGCTTTCCCTAATTGATAGAATTCTTAAGTATCCATAATTTATGATACCTCCTCTAATTCCAACGGCATAAATAAAAACCGATATATTTACATGCACTGTTCGATAAAATTATTTTTTAAAAAACATCACAATGAAACCCGAGCTTTGTTTTTTTTTCAATTATTTTCATTAGTTATAATGCAAGCCTTCACCTAACACTAAACGTTTCGAAATACTTTAACATTGACACAGCCAACGTACCGTTACTGTACTATTTTCATACGAAAAATTACTGAAAGTCTATTTTCGCTAGTAAGGTCCGTTATGCATGATTCAATGAAGTAAATTTAATTTTATACACATGTATATAACAATTGGTACTAGCGTACCCTCTAAGCATACTGAAAGCGGTTAGACGCTTTTTCTAAGATCGCAGCCAAAAATCCAGCAGAGCCTGGATGCCCGGGCGTTTGTCAGCTTAAGAAAAAGAGAGAAAATGTCCGAAAAAGATGGGTCTTAACGTGAGTCCAATGGAAGCCGCGCTCAAGAAGTTTATTAAGGGTGCCAGTGACGGATGGGACAACGGTTTTATAAAAGTCCTGGCCGCGACTAGGAGCCATCAGGACGATAAAACTCGGAAGGAAAATCGAGCGACCCCTACGGCATTAAGAAATAGCGAACCTCAAGCACTGGATTCTCAACCCTGAAATAGTACTATAAAACAGGAAACACGCTAGTGGAAGAAACTTTTTTATCTTCAACAGTCAAAGACAATTGGCACCTTCCCTCAATTTGAGTTGCACGCAAGACCGTGCCCTTATCGTTTTTCCAGTTAGTCAGGTTGACTGTAGATAGAGACAGAAGACAATGAATAAAATCTATACATTGACAGTAAACTAATGTAAGAGAGCGAGGAAGCAGGAGATGCTATATACAGTAAAGTGGAAAATACTGGAGTTTGTAGTAGGAAGAAAATAAATATCCAAGATCCTAGTTAAGCCGTGGTGTGTCTTCCCCCTTCAGGAATTCAGATCCCCCGTGTCGTCAATATTACAAACTATATATTACACAGATCTGCTGTATATATATATACAACATATATCTAAGAGCAATATCCTTGTTGCCACTCGTAGCGAATCACGAGGGGTAGAGAAATGCGTCCATGCAGCATCCATCCCTCTTTTGAAGGCCCTGCCCGAACCAGTAGATATATGACCTGCTATAAATATTAGTACGTCATCGATTGATATCGTATACCGTCATGTTTATGTAAACTTTATCGATTTATTAGTGGTTAATAATAATACACGTCAGGAATTACACCCCTTCAGTAAGGGCAGCTCGACGACAGACCGAATAGAAATATTTTTCCTGACGGTGTTATGTATATTGCGTTTGCCAATTGAAAAATATAAGCGAATTCGATCCTAGAACTTCCCTTTGGTATTATTCGTTTCAGCCAACAATAAAGTTCTACGGAAATCTAGCTCGCTTCGACTTCCGTTCACGTACGACAGCTGTCACCGTAAATGGACAAAGTTCTTTCCTCCTTTCTTACCGTAAGAGAGCCCGCACTGTCTTCTCGCGAAGACGCCACCTCCTTTTTCTTCAATTCATCTTGCCACACGAATCCTGTGATTTCTGGTAGGCAGTAGTAAATCTACTTGTTATAGAATGCGCGAAACGAGTTTACGTCATCGACGGGTAAAAATTCAAATGTATTTAAATGCAGCTACAGGACTGTCTATGGAAACGATTCCACTAGACTCGAAATCGATTCGTGTCTGCCAAGAGGGCTGTCGTCGAGGCTTTCCTGTTAGCCAGGTGGCGCCACCGTCAGGGAATCCAAGTAGGATTAACCAGATCCTAGAATAATCGTAAGTCGATGCTCTGGGTTGCAGGCTTCCTGAATGCGAACACCGATTCGCACTTGAGATCTCCGGCTAATTACGGGCTGATGGATCAAATCGCAGCATTGCACTGGGTCCAGGAGAACATTGGCTACTTCGGCGGGGATCCTGGTAACGTCACTCTTATTGGCCACGGTACGGGATCTGCTTGCGTCAACTTCCTGATGACCAGCCACGCCGTGCCTGACAGTACGTATGATTATGATTATTTATCAAAATTTCTTTACTCCGATCATTTTTACACTCTTGATCGTGTTTTCAGAAAATTTTGATAAAGTCACACGGTACCGGTGTCATGGGATTTTTTTGTGTTACCCTCTTCATCATGCCCCGTCGACTTTCACTATGGGGTTTTTTTTTTAACACAACCAGGACTTAGAGCATATCGTATCCACGTATCCTTGAATAATTAACGTCACGTCGGGTTAACCCCTTTAACCGCCAAGACTAGAAATAACTAACGGAATATCCAAGATTAAAGTGTCAGAGGGTAGATGAGGGGATGAGAGTCGGAGGGTGGTGAACCGCAAAGCTGACGCCGGGAGCTCGCAAAGCATTTGCAGAAGCACTGGCTAACTCGAGCGAGAGATATATTCATTCTGGAAAAATGTGGACCTTCCTGTCGCTGTTTATCCTTTGCTGCATCTACGCCGAGATATCCCAGCCGTGAGACAGCGATAAAAGGGATGCGCCGGTAAACTAGCTTTTTTTTATTTTTTCCTTACCTCTTTTTTTTATATGTTCTTCCTTTTTCTGGCACGGGATCACCGTGCCCCAGTGAGAACACGGGCACCGTAAAAACAGTAACGAAGACGATACTACTGAACGCACTAAGGAAAAAGAAAGGAGATCGGTGAAAAAACGGATGGAAAAAAAATGATTCGCCATTTCTCTACGTGACAGGTATCGCACGACTTCCTCGATCAACTTCCACCAGCGAAACTCACGTCAAGATCTTTGACAGATAATTTAAGACAGGTGCTACCTTCCAATGTGTCCTAAAGAGGATACGTGTTTCCCTCCATTTTTGTAATTTATATAAAACCGTAAATGGATGGGATATCCTGATATCACAGCAATGCGAATATTATTAGCCATGAACCAAGTTCAATATCGTTTATATAAAATTTATGTATAATCGTGAGAAAAAAGTAAATTGATAATTGACATAGGTTAAGTGAAAAAAATAAGCACTGTTACAAATTTCGATTTAATGGCGGAATTCCTGATCCATTACCCCTCGCTCTCATGATGCTCTATAGTAAAAGTATATAGGGAACTAGAATCCCTTTCTATCTAATTGATCGAATTTAATCCTCGCGTAGGTGCAATTTAAACGGAGCGGTCCTAGCCGCCGGCTCGAAACTCTCTATCAAGTGGCAGACCAAACAGAATCAGTATTAGCAACGATCTGCCAAAGCGGCCAACCCCATTTGTGCTGTGCCCAATTTCACGTAAGCGTCCCAGTATCCTGCTGCACGGGAACGACAGTACTTCCACGTTGTACGGTTTACATGTTATCTAGTAATGGAACCGAACGCATCCAGCGGGCAATCAAATCAACATGAAACTCGGAAGGACCAACAGCATTATTATCATTGCGTCGTATCATTAGATGCAACCACCTGTGTTACCAGAGGAAACTACATCCAAGAGCCTTCTTGGAGCTTCCAACAATTTCAATTAAGGCAACTGTCATTGAGAAGAAAACAGTATACCAAATAACAAGAATTATATATAACTTTATGGAATTTCAAATAACCCGCGCTTTATATTCTTGTATTTTTAATATTAGGTTAAGACAGTTGCATAACCTAATATACTTTAGCGTCTTGCTACTCGGAGATACAGCATAGTACTCATTATACCATGTTTCACAATCACAACAAATACGTCTCTCCTTTCTCGATAATATTGTATTTTATATTCATCAACTTTGCGAAGTTGAATTCAAATCTTCAATCTGAATTTTCTACAAGATAACAAGTATTACGTTACATGCCGAATACAAAGCATTAAAATACGTACAAGTTTATACTGTAACGTTATCTTTCTTTTGAATTTTATAACGTGGGTATGTATAGTAAATTTATACCATACGCATATTGACCACGACACTTGCAATTTAATATATCTCAGGAACGTGGATATCATACGACTTTACGGTATGACGTGTCAATACGTGGAATACATATGACTTCAGTCACCCAGAATGTTATAAATAAAATTCAGGATTCCTTATACCAGTCTAGACAGAAGCTGATGCATCCATATTATATACGTATATACCACGTACTGCAATATGCACTCAGATATCAGATATCAATTTTTTATTTTCAGGATTACTTTTTCATCGTGGAATCCTCATGTCCGGTAGTGCGCTATCACCATGGGCATTGATCAGGGGTGCAGCCAATTACGCAATGCAAGTGGCTAAACATTTAAATTGTTCAGCAGTGAGTATCATTGATAATAATAATAATATTATAATTAAATGATTCAAACACGGTCCAGCAGTATTCAGAAATCAACATGCTTAACCCTTGCTCACAACTTGCTCGTGCTTCCAGGGTGAGCTTGTTCACCTGATGAACAATCGTTGATGATTCTATAATTTTCTGAACAATTATGCACAGACCATAGACCGTATCTGCCTACTACGTGTATTTCTGTGAAATACACGGGTCCGGGAAGATAGCCCCCCATAACTCGAAAATCCCGATTTCGTTGTTTGTTCTGAGTTGTTCTACGTTTGTTCTATATCGTTCCAGAAAAATAAGTTTCTCAATTGAAATTTGTAACGGTGATGCGCAAAAAACAGTTTCTTACAGGAATCCCTCATTTACGGAAAATGAAATTTTTTTTTTGTTTCTCCAGCTTGTTCTAGATTTTTCCAGGTTGTTCTTGGCTTTTCTGGGTTGTTCCAGGTTTATCAGGTAGGACAGACAAGTATAACCAGGGAAACACTGGAAAAGCTGAGGAGGACGAACGCTCTGAGAATAGCATGTGGATATAGGATCATTTCGAACGACGTCCAGGTTATTCCTGCTTGTTCTAGGTTCTCGTAGGTTTTTTAGGTTTTCGTAGGATTTCGTAGGTTTTCGTAGGCTTTCGTAGGTTTTCGTAGGTTTTCGTAGGTTTTCGTAGGTTGTCGTAGGTTGCTCCAGGTTGTTCCAGGCTGCTCAGGTAGGACAGATACGTAAAAGCAGGGAACACTGGAAAAGCTGAGGAGGACGAACGCTCTCAGAATAGCATGTGGATATAGGACCATTTCAAGCGATTTCCAGGTTATTCCAGGTTGTTCCAGGCTGCTCAGGTAGGACAGATACGTAAAAGCAGGGAACACTGGAAAAGCTGAGGAGGACGAACGCTCTCAGAATAGCATGTGGATATAGGACCATTTCAAGCGATTTCCAGGTTATTCCAGGTTGTTCCAGCTTGTTCTAGGTTTTCCTAGATTTTTCTAAGTTGTTTTAGGTTTTCTTAGGTTTTTCTAGGTTATTTTAGGTTTTTCTAGGTTTTCCTAGGTTCTGGGTCTATCGATGATTGTTCTCGATTTGTATAGCGATCGGATAATAGCAACTAACTTAGAACAATGTAGAACAAGATTCGAAATCGGAACTATAGAATGTAGAACGATTTTATATGTAAAAATGTTTTTTTGATCCCATTCGAGTATTCTTCACTTAGCGGTAATAATATTTTGGAACAATATTTAGAACAACTATAACAACTTGGAACAACTAAAAAACGTTTGATTTTTCATAAATGGGGGTTTCCGGTAAAAAACTGTTTTTCCCGCCTCACCGCTACAAATTTCAATTGAGAAACTAGTTTTTTTGGAACATTATAGAACAAACTTAGAACAACCCAGAACAAACAACGGAACCAGAATTTTCGAGTTATGGGAGGCTAACTTCCCATACCCGAAATAAACCCGTATTTCTGAATATCCCTAATGCTTCCTACAGGCAGTTGACCTCCCTTGTGTTCTACGCGGTTCTACCAGCCCTGCCTTGGATCATTCATTTACGTGTCTACATCTCTATGATTGTCATTGGCTGAGTTAACTATATGTCAGGATTGACGTGTAATCTGAATTTGATATAAAAGAATGTTAAGGACTTCACTAAATAGATGTTTGAGATTTTAAGATTTCTAATGGAGAATTGTTTGGAAAAATATTGTTGATTATAATAATAGAAAATATATGGCAGTGTTACTTTATCTTGATTCTTTTTTTTTCAGACAGCAGGTGATCCACAGACACTGCTACGCTGCTTAAGGGATGTTCCATTGAATGCACTGGTTTCTGTACCAGTACGTGGTTTGGAATTTGCTCCCGCATTCGGACCCAGTATAGATGGGGTTGTTATTGATCCTGGGGATCCTGAGGATCAGGATTTCACTCTACAGGTCGACACGATAAACACGCTCAACAGTATACTATTGAGGAAAGACGTGGTGGCGAAATTGTCAAGGTAACTGTATACCTACTCAGTAAACTTAAATAACAGTTGAGATTTCCACTGCCATGCGCTTCATGAAATCCATGAAATCTCTGTCGGTAAAGGGTTGTTGGTACTATTTTATTGTACACAATTCTCTGACCTGTTAGCATCGTTATTACTATACCAATTGTATCATATTGAATAGTATTGGAACCGTGCAATTTTATCTTGAAGTAAATTTGTTCAGACCTTAAATAGTCATCGAAAAACAGAAAGGGAACCAAAACTAGAAGATACGATCGAACTACGTATTTAACTCGAACTAACCCCCCCAGTCAAAGAATCGAAAAACGGATAAAAAATTGGCACGTCACGAACACGCCCTGCTCAAATATATCATGTCCCATACTTACGATAGCATCCCTCTCAGAACAAAAAAAAACTTATAATGCAAGAATATTTGTTTGAAAAAGAGGGTGAATATTCATAGAAAGAGAAATTGCAAAGAGTGATGAAAGAGTATAGGGACACGGGGATGTACGAAAATTCTCAGGGTCACGAGTTGCGTTAATGTATACAATTTTGTGATAACGACAAAAATCAAATGAAAGTACAGGGGTAGTGTTTCTCGTAAGGTTAGGTAAGTAGGTACGACAAGGGTTGCGAGCTGCTACGGGTGCACCGTAAAAACACCGATCCAAGCCGATCTCACCCGAATGACCCAATGGAGCTACCCCGTGATACAGGAATCCAAGTACAGTCGTAAAAGTTAATAAGCGCTATTACACTAGGCAAATATCTCTGGGAAAGTAATCGGACGTGCAATTATCCGCAAAATCATGGAATTGCTCTTCCGGTATCTGACCACGTACCTACCTACCTATTTACTTGCACGAATGTGAAATCGCTGCCTGGATCGTTGTGATTTTAACATTCCTATAGAAATTTCACATAATATCATGCTTTATATTTACCTTCTGAGTGAGCAGCGGACGCGTGGAAAATTTCAGGTGGTCACCCACGTTTTATTCGACAGACCGTATAATTTATTCAAAAAGCATATTCGCAAGGCTGTTACGTTCAGGTGTACTAATTAGTTTCGACTACCGCTATTGTTTTAATCAGTCATCGTTTGGTATCAGCTGATCGATCAATCAGAGAATAAGCCCAGAGTTGATTGCTTGTATTTTGTAATTTGCTATACCTCCCCTGAGCGCGAGAGAGACATACTTATCGGGACTTGGATATGTAAGAGAGAGACAGTTATACTCGTGGCTCAAATTTATCAGTCCTGATTATACAAATTCAAGACTTTTCCATATCCGTCACTTACAAATTATTCGTAATTTCGATTATTGCTCTATACTCCAGCGAATACTCGAGAAAATGCAATATTCCTCGTGTTTTAATTAATATACTAAAATTGTATTACCCAAGCGATCGTCGCGCTAACTTCTCTCTAAACTTCTGACCGAAAGCGCAGTTGGTCTCGTCAAGTCCAAATCACATTTCATGCTCGAAGCGTTGAATATTTCTCAATAATTTAATATCTTCTATAACGTTCTCAGTCCTTCCTCGTATACAATCATTTAACCCTAAATGGGTTATATGCTAAAAATCCAATTTTAACAGACAATATCTAGAGTTGTTAAATTAAATTGAATTTTAAAAAATTGTTATTGCATCAATTTCAACGTGTCACACCTCATAGGCTAAACGTTGAAACTCGTCAGCGATAAGCTCGTACACGCTATTCCCTGTCACACCGTTATTTTTGTATCATTTTCTGAAAATAGCCAAAGGCTATCAGCGCGATTGTAGAGCCATAATATTTGCTTTAATATTTCAAAAGAAAACCGAATATCCACCATAGAGCGTGTATGCGCTTGTTCATACTATATGAATGTACTCGGTATAGTTACAGTGGTATAAGGTTACTCCCATCTCAACCTATGCACCAATGTACCAATATAGTTGGATACACGCGCGTAAAGGTAAAAAGTGTTTGCTTGTTTTCGCTGGTGAGATACGAGGATTCGTCCAAATAACAAATATAGAATCGGAGGATGTAAACTCGAAACTCATTACGGGGCTTTATAGCCAGCGAGAGACTGGACTGTGTTCGAATTGCGAAAAAACGAAAAATTACGTCCAACAACGGCCTCGACATTAAATACACGGGGAAACCTAGGGGCAAATGCCTCCGATATCAGGATATTGCTTTTGCTTGTAATTAAAGAAAAAAACTGGCGAAATGAGAAAAAAAAGTAATCGTAAAATCCTATAAACTTATCATAACTTTTTTATATAATCTCTTTGTCTCTTACTAACGCAGATACGATCTTATGGTTGGCGTCGTAAGATCCGAGGCCTACTTCTCGTTGACTGCCGAAGATGCTCAGTATGGTATCGAGGCTGATAGGAGAACGAAAATATTGCGCGAATTTGTACGCAATACTTACACGTATCATCAACCGGAAATTCTGGCGACGATTATCAACGAGTATACTGACTGGGAGAGGCCGGTTCAGCATCCTGTAAATATTAGGTAATACCTCAAACCTTATTTATGAATATACGAATTACATCGAAGAGTACTTTTTTTTTAATTTAGAGACGAAACACTAGAGGCCTTGGCAGATGCAAACACAGTTGCCCCGGCAACGAGAACCGCGGATCTTCACAGTCAATCGCACAGGAACTCCTACCTCTACGTGTTTGACTATCAAACGAAATTCGGTGACTATCCTCAGGTATGTTTTTAAGTATCTTTAACTAAAGAGAATAAACTACATGATTACAACGATATTATCACACACAGGTAATACACTCTCTTTTCTCTAACTGAGAGACTCATCCTGAACGCCCAGTTAAACCAAGTTTAATTACGTTCCATCGCTTGGCAAGTTCTCATCCTGAAACTGGGACCAGTTAGAAAATTTATACTTTTTTCCTCGAATCGTTGGCGATGGAAAATTTTTCCCACAACGGAACCATCGCCACGATTATTTCCCAGCTAATTTCCTCGTTTCCGGGTAAAACTGGAGAAGAGGGGTGCTGGATATATACACAGTATACTTGCTGTTCGAGAAACGCCCCAAAGGACTGATATATAGTTATTACTTATACAGTATCTGATTCGTGAAACTTCTCCTGGGAATCCAACACCAGACTTTACCTTGCTTAGGCGGTTGAAACTTTGAATGAAATTTAATCTATAATTATACGTGCTACACGTGGAGGATTTATGCGTCGCCACGTGCATATGCATCACTAGTTGATTAATTGCCAAGAGGCCCTACGCGTACAAGATTAACGATCATCCACCTAAACTATTTGAACGCGAACGCTCAGTCCTGAAACTTTACTGTAGTAACTGACAATGTTGTGAAGAAAAAAAAAACATTTTAGACGGATAGTCCACGTTACGGATAGCCCTTGTCTACGTAACTTGTACGTGTAGCTATATGTTTTTGCATGGCGATATTTTCACTCTAAATGGGGATGCATTTAGTAAGAAATTATATAATATATTCCAGCACTCAAGGTACGGTCGACTGATCGAAGTAACGGTTAAGCGCGTAAACGCGGTGCCAAGTAACCATCAAAGGCAGACATCGCTTCAGGGGTATTGGCACGACTTTAAATTTAGAATATCGATTTTACGTCAGCCAACGAGGTGCGATAACCCGTGTGTGCTAAAGGATATAACTGGTTAGCGATGTCGAATCACGTAGATTGATTCTAAGGACATTATTCTCTAAGCTTATTTTTATCACAAATGGATAAAAGTCATATAATCCAATAGCATGGTTAGTTATTGTAAGACATAAGAAAATAATATACAGTTACTGTTATATAGTCTGGCTTGTTACCGTTCATTGTAACTGTATTAAAGTTCTTTCCTTAGGTAGTTAATAATTAATTGAAGAATTCTAACGTATCGTTAACAAAATCTCTAGACAGAATAAGCGATGTTAAATAATATAGAGCTACACACGACTTAGGTAATTTTAGCTTAACCCGAGAGATTCGAGAAGTTACTTTTTATCTTCGTTAGATATTCATACATTAAACGCGTGTGTACGAAATTTCAAAGAGTCATAAACTGTGTCTGCGTATATTATCGTATATGGGTTTTTTTTTTGTAGCTAAATCTGTGGAAAGTTTATTTGAAATTTTCTATTTAAACACATGCGGTTTCAGGCTTTCTGTATACAATGTACACGTGCATGTAAACTAGTACGAGTGGTACGAATCCACGTGTGCACTGGTAGCCACGAATATTTCCATTTTCACTTTTTTACTAGAGACTCTTTTTTGAAGTTAAACCTGTGCCATGTTCTACTGACTGATCTACCGTCACCCCTACCTACTATAACGCTCTCATGGTTTACTTTGCATAGGAATACCTCTTGAATTCTGCAAAGAGTAAGTTTCGCATTTCCACGTCCACGATACAGCTACTAAAAAGTAATTGAAAGAAGTCCAACGTTAAGTAAACGTTAAGTACTATTTTTCAAAGAGACTCAAACGGTACACGAGGGTATGCATAAATTGAAATTTTAGTTCAATAAATTTTTACTGCATATTAAAGCCTACGTACCTATATGAAGGAGACATAAAAATGTCAAATGATACGAATCGTTCGGATGCACAAGATATAATTGTAACGTATAGCTTGGGTTTCAACCTGATATCTTGACAGTCGATATAACAGGCCAGTGTAACTTCCTATAGCCTTGTGAAATGTCCAAAATTCAAAGCCAGGACTCGACCGTGTGAGCGACGCTGAATCAAAGGTAAAGCGAAAAATCAACGAGCTTCGAGGCAGTTCATGTGGGAAGATAGCCGAGAGAAGGGGAAATAAAAAAAAGAACAAATCCAGCTGTCCATGGCAGCTAGAGAATTTTTCCCCTCTATAAATTGTCCAAGCCAACGGGATATACCATGGGTATATGGCGACGATAGTCCAAGTATTTTCAAAGGTCCTGGTAAGGGTAAAGCAATTTTCTAGTCCTTCCTTCGACCGCGTGCGCTGGCTCGCCGAGTGTTAGGAATCATTCGGAAGGGTCGAGAAGCCAATGGCAGGTTCCTCCCTTCGTTCAAAGGGACAGGAAGCCAAGTGGCTGCTAGGAAGGACCACCCTCGGACACGTATATATTACTTCCACTGGCTCAGAACGTCCGTGGATATAAAAGAGAATGAGTAAGGAAGAATGGGAAGAGAAAGAGAGAATGAGACCTTAAATCATTTGACTAAAGTATCCCTACTAAATCATTCGACAATGGCATCCCCCCGCAGGATTTTTCAAAATATTAGAAGGTCGTTTAGCAAGACGCGACTTAATAATTCAGGAACGTGTGCGTGAAACTTGACGAGGATCCGACATTGATATTACGGGATCCGCCTTTAAGATTCCATGACATACTTTACTCATATAGGATATAAGTGAATATCTTTCGCCATTATATTCGACAAAGAACGATCGAACCCGTTTCCTGTCTCAGGTATTTTTTTCTTTTTTTTCTAGGTTATTTAATGTCTCGGCGGTACCCATGCGTTCTCTTATTTTTTTCATATAGTCCTAGCAATTACGTATCTCGATCTTTCTTCAACGTATCACATAGGACTCGACCATCTGGTCCTTATGGGAAGAAGAGTCTCTTGTGGTCTAGAATATTCGACTCACGTAGTCGAGTCGCTTTCGCGGCTTCGTCTATTTGATACTTCATGGGCGAACTGTACGTTGGATGGAATCGAAGGTGCGAGAAGAGATGCCGGATTAACTTGAGGAAATAAATGAAAAGTCATCGCACGTACAAAGGAGACGGCTAGTCCTTTCAAGAGGACGTCGAAGCGGTGTGAGACTTTTGCATTAGTAAGAATTCTAGAGCTCCGGCCGTGTCCTTGGGATCAAATGTGAGAATAGGATGGTAGAATAGGTCGAAGCGCACTTGGAAAATCCCTCGCTCAGTCAAACGTTCAGTCAAGTGGTGGAAGTAGAGAAGCCTGATGTTAGATGGCAAGTAGTCAACCAGTCGAGCAGGAACACATATCACACTTGCTCTCTGCAGTCTTGGTCTGAATATCTTCGGTAGAAACCGGAGCGGGAGGAAAAGCTTTTTCTTTGAGATACGAGCGTCGTCCGTGTCGTTAAAATACCATCAATACCTCACTCACTGCGATATTGTACCATGTGTTATGGAAGCTGTGAATGGGTGGATTTAAAATTTCAAAAAAAAATAAAATCAAAAAGACTGGCTTATACAATTTAAGAAAAAAAAGTGTAAATTATATTTTTTTTAAATTCCCCTAATCGTATCAAAATTGAGGGTAATAAAAAATGCGAAAAAGTTTATCGGAATTATTTATTATAATTATTTGGTATCTTTAATTTAAAAGAACTTTGCTCTCGTTACAGCGGCAGGGTTGTATTCACGGCGAAGAGTTGCCCTACCTGTTTGGTGCACCATTGGTTGGTGGTCTTGCTCACTGGCCCAAGAATTACACGAGAGCTGAACTGGCCCTGTCAGAAAGCGTCATACTGTACTTCACCAACTTCGCACGTACCGGGTGAGCAATTTTACTTGGATGGTAAAAACATAATATTTACACTTATACTAGAAGTTCTTATTTAACAGTAATTAATCTTATTTAGGAACCCTAACGAGGGGACTCCAGATCCTGGACCACCGGGTTCACGGCCTGAGCGCACCAAATTGAAGAATATTGAATGGACTGCCTATGAAGCCGTGCATAAGAAATACCTCAGTATAGGTATTTTACCAATTATAATCCTTTGCCTGAAGAGCTTTGAAAAGTGCCCCCTATCTTGCGGGCTCAGTTAAATACCCTTTGAGAACTGAAAGTGGCACAGAACTTGGGAATTCAGGTTCATTTTTCCTGTCTAAAAGTTAGCTACGTGGGATTGGGATCAAAATTCTCGAAATTCGAAAAACCCTCGTTGATATGTCCATTACCTTAAGGAATAAAAGGTGTCTACCAACCACCTCACCCCTACGAATAAACTGACGTATAATGACGGTCGCGGCGCCCTCTTTTTTTTTCCGACTCACCAGATTCTCCCTCTTATCATCCCCTCTACGCTATCATAGTCAATCCTACCACCATCCTTTCATATCATCTCCCTAAGCTTCACTACCATCTCGCCTTTACTTTCCAACCCTCTAGACGACGTCTTACCTCCATTTTTATTTTTTTTATCTATATTGACGCACCTGGATACGTCCTACCCTTCTTACTCCAATTTATAAGTACCTATTTAAGTGTACAAGACGACTACCCTTGTATCCTTTCAACCCCAATCTCCTCATGGCTTTAATATCGCTCGCTGATAGCAATTAGTGAAGAATGTTCATCCCCATTCATTTTCATGATTCAATTTCTCCATAATTATCAAACGGAATATCATTAATGAGAAATAGGGAGGAATTGAGAAAGTCCTTTTTATGATTAATTTATTTTTTATCATTGCCATAAGATTAAAAACAAATATTTAATTTCGATTCAATCAGAGCAGCAATTATACGCAATGTTGTCGTTGATAAATTATTACTACATTTTTCTTACAGATATAAAATCCAAACTGAAGAATCATTATAGAGCACACAGATTGTCTTTCTGGCTAAACCTGGTACCTGATCTTCACAAACCAGGATCTGACGACGTCCCAAGATCTCATCACCTGCTGGATGCAGAACAGGTGTGAATTTTAAGATGATTCTATATTTCCTGTAAAGTCTTATTTCAATTATATAGCCAATATGAATTTATTTGTCTTAATTCAGGTGCCGCCCAGATTTATCCAAAGGATACCAACAACCACAAAACCGACAACGCTTGAATTAACCACAGAAAAAGTTCACAACACGTCCACGGCTCTCCCAAGCGAATTAGCCGTCGAGGAAGCTACGTCACAACCAGAAGATGGTTTCGCCGCGTATTCAACAGCTCTAAGTGTAACGATAGCAATAGGCTGCAGTCTCCTGATCCTGAACGTTCTCATCTTCGCGGGTGTTTATTACCAGCGCGACAAGAATCAGCACAACTGTCCGAAGAAGCGTCAAGAAAATGGTCAAATGCCAAACAACATTTGCGGAGAGTTGGAAACGAAAACGGAGAGACATCACATTCAGCATATACCGCCCCCTGAATTTGCGGATTTGCAAAATAATTCTTGTCACGTGCCAATGCCACCGCCACCGCCGAAGAACACGAAACCAGGAAAAACTGGACAAAATCTTATCATCAGTCCCAATCAACTACAGCAAGAAAGCATGGCGATGGTCGGTGGCGGTACTTTGAAGAAAGGACACAATCATCAACAGATAATGGAGGAACTCAGGGTCTGACTTTAGGGGATGATGACGACGCGTGCGCGCGCGCATTTGAAACGTTTAGAAACTTTACGTCAGGTGCGAAATCGAGTGCGTGTTGTTAGGGGATGTTGTCTCTCATCCAAAACCAGGACGCTCGCTGTACGATCGGCCTTTGGTTTTCTAATTGCGGATGGAAGTATTATGCTACATTGCGTTTTCAATCGTTTTGTTGTTCGTAACGATTCGATTCAATTACGTTAATTGTTCGTATAGTGTACAAAATTCATGTATAACGTATACAACACTTGACGTTGACTTTAATACTTTACAGTCTGATTAACTGCCAGTGAACGTTATTTCGTAACTTGGGTGTATTTTTGACAGTGCGGATAAGGGTAGATCCTTTTGCGGTCAATTGAAAACTCGGGATATGAAATTGGGTAGTTTTATTTATGTCAGTTATTTTTGTAAATTTTTATTTATCGACTTTGTACAATATTGAGATTTCGAATAATTTCGATATATCTGATGGAATTGATTTGAGGAGTAGTAATTTCCAAATTCTTTTTTTTTTCGAAGTTTGTAATCATTACTACGTTTATCGTCTTGGTTCAATGACTTTATCATAATCAGTGCTACCAATTCCAGCAATTAACTGGCAACGGACTGTCTACTTAACGCGTCGTTGATAACGATTATCAAAATACTTCCAGTAATCGTATAATCGGGATGATCCGGACGACGAAGGTTGATTCAACTGTGTAAACGATGTGAAATTTCAAAACCTCGTATTTCTTTCTTTTTTTTTCCCCTTACAGAAACGCCTAGAGAAAAAGTTTGCACTAATCGAGACGTTACAGGTTAACGTATATTTTAACCAGACTTTTAATAATGAATGTACGGCATACTTTGTAAATAATGGGGTAATCATAATTTAGTGCAATCGATCCAGTCGCCAATAGATTTTACGACGAGTATTCGCGAACTCGATGGCGACTATGAATTCCCATAAATTATTAAATTAAATTAAAAAGGTGTAAATGAACGCTGTGAATGGGACTTTTAGTTCGAACGGTGATGGCAGCATTGACGGAAAGTGAGTTGGAGGGGAATTAGTGAACATGCGTCACTGACGTCGAAAGTATTGGACGTGAAAGAAATAATAAAAAATTTGTATATAATTGATATTGTCATGAAGCAAAAATAAGTAACGATCATTATTGTCGGTGGGATAAAGGAAAGTTTGAGATTATTGGTATAGGAAAAGGGCAACCGAAAATAGTGTCGAATTGGGTAAACTTAAGTAGCGTTAATGTCAATGCTTTTAAGTCCACTGGAATTGACAATGTTAAAAATAGTTAGAAAATTATTTCAAGATATATATCTGCCAACAGGAATTTAATTGATAAAGATTTATTGATTTTCTACTATTGATTAAACACTATACGTATATCTTTTACACATCAATTTTCCATTATATATTTATTATGGCAATTAATAAAGGCGCTGACATTAATGTTATCGATAGATAATAAACTGACCGTGGACAAAAGTTTGTTTATTATATTATTATGTGTTAGAGAGCGAGATGAAAGGGTATCATCGTTACCTAAAGAAGGTTGCACTATATCACAAACAAGCCTGCACGATATTGCAATAATACAAAAACATAAACTGAAAAACTAATGGTGAGTGCTAATGAATTTTCATTAATAAGTTCTCGATGCACGTTCAGTCACTATTAAAAATAAAGAAAAAAAAATACTCTTTGCTCAACTCGTCGGATGTGATGACTTACGCTAAGCAGTATACGGAAATTCGACAAGCACGCAATTCCCACGTGACGGTCGAAATAAAAATTTTTATTTTGATGGCAGATTGATAATAAATAAAAGCACAATTTTACGATGAGCATAAATGACGTTTTTATAATTCGTTACCAATGCTTCTGTTAAGATGTGTTCAAAAAATTCTAATTGTGCTAGTAAAAAATTAATGATATCAAAATTTTAGATATCAGGATACACGTCGAACAGGATACACAGTGTTACTTTTGAAAATTCGAATTACGTCAAAAAAAAATATCTCTTCCTATGGATTTATTTTAAATTTTATGTATCGACAAATATAATATACGTCGCTGCAATATTGTGGGATTGACAGATTAACGAGAAATTGATGTTCCGACTGACTGCATTTTCTCGTTATCAATTTTACATTCGAATCATTTATTTTCACTGATAAAACCACCGTTGCGGCGACATGGAAAAAAAATTGACAAATAGCTCCTCAGTAATTTTGATGCATTTGTTGGTTTTTTTACGTATTTTCGATAATTTTTGTATTATTGCAAAAGAAACTGTTATACAACTATAGGCACAATACATCCAGATGATGAGAAAATGCTGATAACTTTGCAATCTACAGTTGAATGAAAATAATTATCAGTTTTAATTAGGACCATTAACATTGCAAAACCAACTCGGAGTGGATAAGAAGATGGAAGAAAGTTTTTTTATCATGTGAAACGTACACGATAACACAATCATAAAACGTAATCGATATGTAATTAATGCAAGACGTAAACTGTGTGACGAAGTGATCCGGATTGTTTTCATGTTAAGTTACTAGGACAATGGACATAAAAACTGTTTTCGCGATTGAACTTTAAGTCTACACGAAATCACGTTTATCACTGAGATATGAGGTAACTTTGCTACTAAGTAAGAACACGTCACATAAATGACAAAGTTTTTGTGAGATGAAATAAAAATGATGACCACTAACAACTTGACGTATAACTTTAATATACACCATTATTAATAATAAAATATTCGTATTACATTAAAATTGCTTTTAAGTTCAAGTTCTGATCTTTATTTTTAACAACTTAACGTACGCACCATGAGTGCAATATAAACTACTTTTTCCAGATGATAGATTTTTGCAAAAACAAAAATGTATTTTCATTCAATCAGTTAGATGCTCACGTGACTAATGTTCCCGTGTGAATAGGTTAGATTAGTCCCTATTTTTGGAACGTCATCAGAGAATAAAGCGCGCCTGAACTTTTTCACGGCAGGGTAAGTAAAAAAGAATGTAATTATTCACTACGTGCCTACGAATGCAGATCCCACATCTAAACATATTTCAGTGAATAAACAAACAGAAAGTCCAGCAGAAAACATCGTGGAAAAAAATTGATGGCATTGATATCGGACCTGTCTACGTATGCACATAGTCAATACTCCATAACGTAATACATGACGTTTGAAAATAGAGAAATGTAATTTGGCAATATATACAAAAATACAAGATTCAACTAATGATCTTTTATATTTCGGAGAGTTAAAAATTTTGTTTCTATATCCTTAGGCAAGCGAAACTCTTCGATACAGGGAAGTATATACTTTATAAAGTGATTTTGTAATGACATTTTTGTCCGTTGACCACAGTCCTGAAAATAAAATTATATTTTTAAATAATGTAGTAATTACATGTTTAATAATGTAATATAAAGTATTTCTATTTAATCGTATATTGAATAGAAATCGATCAGTCGACAACATTACCTCTCGTTGAATCATATGATGCCAGACGTCAAGACCTTTAGCATGGTCTATGAAGTCATTCTCAATCAAGAAGATCAACATATGCAATTTTTCCCATTTCGCAAAGTTTCTCCTGGTCACAGTTACAATAAAATATTAATTACAGTTATATACAAAGTTTAAATAATATAGTTATTTAATAATTACGTTCGTGGTGCTGCTAAATTTTGAGCTTTATGTTTGGCCCATGTCAACCACTCCTGAAGATTGAGATTTGTCTTAATAGACTTTCCATTTTTTTCAGAATTGATATTCAATTTGGATCTAATTACAAAACAGAAATGATTTGATTCATTAATACTATTTGTACGTTATGATAACCGTAATTGATAAAAAATATTGCTGCGCAATTTTACACAGAAAGCGAACATATTTACCGCACGGGGCAATACGATGCATTATTGCTCTCATCCTTGACCTTAATATGATGCACCGCGTCAGAATCATCGCTAATAAAAAAAAAATATTAGTAATAAAATAAAATAGTAAAAAATATATTGACAAAAATAAACTTTGATTCTTCACCTGATTTCCGACTCCGAGATAAATACAGTCGGATCTTCATCCTCGCTATTATCTTTTTTAATACGTGACTTAGTGTTCTTAAGTCTAGCAGGTTCATTAACATCATCAGAATCATCACTGGACACTACATATGATTTATTCGGCAATGCCGTACGAGGTCTCAGAATACGATTTGCTTCATCACTGAAAATACCCTCAGGATCTGTAACCGAACCAGTGGAATCCTCATTCGATTGTGGATCTTTATTTAACGTTGGATTTCCATCAACAGATGCATTACATGTTGGTAGGTTGTTCTTGCATTGTGGTACTGTAAAATTGGAATATAATTAAGGATAGTATGTTACAAAGTTGTAAAAGGTTTAAGACTCTTCGAATTACTACGTAATGGTGACCGGATTTTACTTATTTCACTAATACAAATATCATCAGGATTATTTAGATCAGCAATTAAGTTTGTGCTTTTTCTTGCACAAAGAGAATTCTTTTCTTCATGTGAATCATAAAGCTTCCGTTTCTTAAATTTCTTTCCCTTCTTATTAGTATCATTAATTGCTAATACATCTATGTTACTGCCAGATGACAACTTACTCTTACAATACTCTCTTTTTATAAGTGAGGTCTCAGATTTCTCTTTGTCTTTTCTAGATATCTTTCTTTTTCTTTCTCCACAATCGCATCTATCATGATCTTTCCCATTATTTGATCTGGGAGATTCCTCTTCTTCACTAGATACTCTCGACCATTTTCTTGCAGCTATATACGACATAAAAAATGGATTAATCAAATATAATGATCGTCCTTCATCATTATTACAAAGGTCTTTATTACATTTTGCATTAGTTCTTGCTCTAGATTTTAAACTATTCTTGATAATACTCGATACTGAAGTTTCCTCAAATTCTTTTTTTTCTTGTTCATGACTTTTCAATTTATATGTTACCAAAACATCTTTTTCTGCTTTCTTTTTACTTTCATCTTTTATATAACTCTCATGTTCTTTCGCAGAGGTATTGACTACTCGAATAAGTTCCACATCTGGTAAATTGGAGATTTTATATGCATTACCACATTGCAATACTGAAAATTTTTTCTCCAAATTCCATAACTGATCTGATTTGCTATCAGATGACATACGAATAATTTCAGATGTATCATGATGTGATTTATGTTTTGCATGATCAACAGCTCTTTTAACAGATCTTTGACTGTCTGAGTCTAATTGATCTATTTCTATCGCCTGCTGTGTTACAATTGTTCTGCTTTCAGTATCAGTATGCAACTTGTCAATTCCATCCTGTGTTGCTTGCGTTAATAATAAATTACTGTCAGGAGAATAATTAATCAAGTGTTCTACTGTCTTATATATGGAAGATACTTCCTGAGACGATGCATTACCATTTGTTTGTAATTTTTTTAATTTAGGAGAAACCTATTTAATTTTACAGTATATTTAATAAGATGCTAAGAAATTTGAAAGTTGAGTATTTTTACTAAGATGTGTACCTCAGTTTCATCTTGAAGGAGACTGGGGTGCTTTCTACTAACAGATTTCAAAGATTTTTTAGCATCACTGAAACCCTTTTTATATAATGTATTTGATGTTATCACTCTCCACTCATCAGAAGCGTTTTTTGATGGCATCGGTGAATAATTTAGATCCAGAATTTCAAAAGTATTTCTGTTTTAAAAAAATGTACCGAACATGAAACATATATATTATAGTATTTCATTCAATGAAATATGTTCGAAATTTCATATCCCTTCCAGAAACATACCTAGATCCACAACTTGAACAGATGTTGTTTTGAGGACATGGATTACTGACACACCTACTGTAACAACTTTAATATAAAATACCATAATGATAAATTAAAACTAATTTTAATCAATTATCACTTACTACATGCATGATGGACTTCCATACAAAAATATTGACATAATGCATCCGTCATATGCCTTTCTTGGACCGAGCCTAAATATTAGGTATCAGGTTTTCAGATATATATTAAGATGAAAGTAGCACTGCAGTTTTTCAATAGCTTACTTGTATTTATGAAGATCTCCAATTTCTTTCCACATCACACAATCCTTAATAAATTGAACATCGTACATGACCTTCCCAGGAACGTAATTATCAGGGACAGTGAAGTTGATTGCTAGAGGATCATCAGTATCTACTATTTCACCCCCATTATCCTAAGAAAAAAACTTACAATTCAAAAAATAATGAAAATACATGAAACTTAACATTTATCGTATTGAACATAATAATATCATTCATTGTCACACACTACAAACATAATCTATTACAATTAAAAATATAGCTTATCTAAAACATTTCAAATTACTTAATGAAAAGGGCGCAATATCCTCTAGTAAAAGATATTCCTTACCAAAATCATTTTTGTAATCTCCTCACTCACATTATCTGGCAAATTTGTTAAGCAAAATTTAAATGCCCTATCATTGTAGGAAAACAGTGGCATTTGATACATATTGTCTGTCACGCAGCTTTAAAATACCTTTCTTCCTTTCCTTCTGAGCTTTAAAAGAGCTGCACACTTATTTTGACTGGTTCGACAGAACGATGCAGTTTAATGCAGTAAGTAATAAACTCGGTGAGAGCATTCACTGCCGTAACTGACGCTCAAGCGAACATACCGATGCTGGTTTCAACAATGGCCACCTGAGCGCGGAACTGTCGCATCAAGACTAGTCCCTCTAGTAAGAGACTGGCCAACACCCGGAAGGGACGCCATATTAAGGGCTTGTTTGGCGCCACCATGACATTGCGCGAGACTCGGTCGAGTCTCGCGCCAAGTACAGGCAATCCGCCGTACAGGGCTTAACGCTACCCACACTACACAATGCGAATCTCTCCCATACACGTATTCACACACACCATTCTATTCCGGAAAGAGCCCACAATATGGCGGAGCCAATCACTAACAAGCCCCACCGTTGGCCGGACTCTGACTAGAGGGACTCTAATCAAGACCGGGCTGCGGCAATCTTTAAACGACAAAAATGTATTATTACCATGTATTACTTATTTTGATAGGAAAAGCATAAAATAGTTCGATTTGAAGTGCGGAGATGACTATTTTTTTCGATAATTTCTTTGCCACAACGAACTGGTTAAACAATCTCTTATTTAAAACCTACCTAGCAGTAATCGTTTTTTTTTTATATTAATAAATTGATTAATAAATTGTTCATATTAAAAGAGATAAACAGAGTGATAAAAACAGCCTCGTTTTGCGTGTATTAGTGTTTGTTTCACAAAAAAAAACCACTTTACTATCCATAGTTCGACCCTTTCACAGGTTAGAGCACAATTTAGTAATTTCATTTTTTTTCATGAGAATGGGGAAAAGATATTCTAGATAGGGAATGTTTCAGATTAAATAGTTTTGTTTGTATTGCATGCAAATGCACTTGGGACCCCCATCGTACCGATTTAACTTTTCTTCTAATTCAGAATATGAAAAAGGGGTGTGGCGCCATTCTCCCAGACCGCCGATTCAGCTGTTAAATTTTTTATTACAGCTGTTATTCATATTACAGCTGTTAAATTTTTTAAGTGATAAATATTTATATACAACGGATCTATCCCATTAAAGTCAGGCCTTGACGCGCTCCGAGCGCCGCCTGTTATGAAAAGATCGAACTGACGTCCTGCCGTCGAAGTGAGCTTTACATTTCTCACATCCGTAGTAGAGGAGTGTTCCCATCTGTTTTATTACTACATTGTTTTCGTCAATGTTTCAATTTCCGTTACGTTTCATACCAACCATAACTGAATCCTAATACAGGCGACAGTGCTCGACATAAAACTTTAATTAGTGAAGAATGTTAATCTTTTTTCCACAGTATATTTTTCACCAACCAAAGATCTAAATTCAAGCGCTGGCGTTTATATAAAGATTCAGCTAAACTCCAGTCGCACTTGTGAAACGCGCGTTTAAACGCAATTCTCGACCACTAACAAAACGTAACTCTATGAGGAACTTTGTACCATTGGTCGAAAGTTCACGTTTGAACGCGCGTTTGAAAATGTGATTAATCCCTAACAGGATAATCTAATGCCAGAGATGAGTAGGAGGATTACCAATAAGCTGGTTTTCATGGTCCAAGTTTTATTTTGTGAGATTGTTTCTATATGTAAAACAGTATTCAAGCACTCAACCAAACATGCGCTAACTGCAGCCGGTTACCAAATGTTTTATGACTGTTAAAAAGTCTATTAAATTATTATAAAATGAATGAAACCAATAGATATCCGATTCAATTATCATCGGATTCAATCAAGGCAATCGAAGGTATTTGTATTCCTATTAAAAATTATTCGTAATAAATACGTAATAGTATCTAATAAGATTTTATAGGTTAGGTTACCTAATAAACAATACATTTCTTATTGAAATCAATGGAAATTTCATTAATTCATAGTAATAAATATCTATAAGATTTGATAACAAATTCCCGATGCACAAATCTGATTCCTTCTGGCTAATTATTTTCATTCGATTTTAATAGATTTTTTTAAGTAGGGTTCCTTCTTCTTCTATAAATATTAAATAATGTAACTTGATACGAGACTCTACCAAATCTCTCTATATATGATTTTTTCTGATATTTTTTCAATCATAATATTAGAACACGCATGTGACTCTCAATTATTGGAACCGAATGAAATCAATATCATTCCACATAGATGGAACGCTATATTATTGATGCTCGGCATTATTTCATTGTAATGGAACAATATAAATTCAATAGGAGGTATATATCTTTATCCCTTATATAAACTCGTTGATCATCGAACCAAAGGCAAAAATCTTAGAAATATAAAACGATACGCTTGACTCTCTCCTACTGCAAAATTGTATAGTGAAAACTAATATTTCACAATGAAAATATTAATTTTATTAGCCATACTTGTCAATATCTTATATTACGTAAATTGTGGAACTATTACGAAGAATATACTAAGAAATAATTCCGAATCAAAAGCTCTCGCTGGATTATTGGTACATATTATTAATAAATATTTCGATGATTGCGCAATTATAATTATTTACGACGCTCACTTCGAAAATAGCGAATTTCTTCCACATTTCCTTCCAAAAATCACACAAACATTCGTTCACAAAAGTCTCAACTTTTCACTCGTCGATAAAACACAAATTGCCTTTAATAATAAAAATTACAATTATATACTCTTTCTTGAAAATTTATCAACAATAAAGTACGCTATCGATCGCGAGACTACCAATAAAATAGTTATCGTCACTACAGCAACTTCTTGGTTAGTTAATGATTTCTTGAGAAGTCACACATCCAAATCATATATTAATTTACTAATCATCACACAAAGTGCCCGTAAGAAGAGAAATGTAAGTGAAAGGAATATATAAAATTTAAAACGATTACTATAATCAAATAATATTTCACTTTGATTTATATAAATAAACACTTAAAATTTATCGTTTATCAGGAAAATGCATATTTGCTGTATACACATAAATTATATCTGGATGGCGTTGGAACGAGTAAAGCAATCTTACTGACATCTTGGATCAATAATTCATTGACAAAGCCACACGTTCTACTATTTCCGGATAAATTACAAGATGGCTTCAAAGGTCACAGGATTTTAATATCAACCGCACACCAACCGCCATTCGCTATAAGGAAGTAATATATATTTTAATATTCAATATATTACCAGTTAATTCATTTCTATAATTACAAGAGAAATTTCTTTATATAAATTATTTTTTATTGTGCAGAGCTATTGCCGGTACCGATGAGATAGCGTGGGATGGAATCGACGTACGTTTAATCAAATTACTCGGTGACATATTAAACTTTACAGCAGATTTTCGTCCGCCAACATCAACGACACTTAGGTGGCTCTAATTAATAACTAAGTACTTGTATAACATATAGCAATGAGGATCATTAATATATATTTTCCCTCCAGTCCAATCGCTGCAGCAACAAATGACATCAGAATGGGCTTGGCTTCTATAGCTATTGGTGGAATTTACAAAACGACGAACATAACCTCTCGTTTCGACACTTCTTTTGGTCACATTGAAGACTGCGCGTCATTTTTATCACTTGCATCTACTGCATTACCCAAGTAAAGATGGCACCCAGCAAAGAAAAAAACATTATGCCAAAAAACTATAATTTTCTTTTTATAGATATCGCGCCGTTCTTGGTCCTTTTCAAATAACTGTCTGGATTCTATTGACATGTTCATATTTACTTGCAATTGTTCCGTTGACAATGAACAGCGAATACTCTCTACTATCTCTGCTGACCCATCCGAGCAGGACAAGCGACATGTTCTGGTTTGTGTTCAGTACATTTACGAACTGCTTCACTGTGAAAAATCCTTTGTTGAACTACGGACTAGGAAAGAATTCTACGGCGATTCTAATTGGTACGGCGAAGCGTGAAAATCGTTCCAACGAGTACAGTCGGTTTCACTTATTTTTTTTCTTTATTGTTCCCTCGTTACCGTCGGGAAGTTAACGCCGGAAAATAAAAATTTGTATGTTTATAATGCTTAAAAAATTGCTCCTTAAATGCTCCATATGTTTCCGTAATTGCTCCACTGCTAATATGCAGTGATTAATAAATATTCATTAAAACAGAAAATTTTTATTTTCCCGCGCTAACTTCCCGACGGTTCCCCCCTCGTTCCATTCGTTTCTCCGTGCTCAGCCGGTATACCTTTCTTACCTATCGTTAGACCGTTACCCACCGACCCATGAAGCCATCTATACCAAACGAATACGTATTTTACCTAAATAGGATCATTACCGACTTCACGAGATACTTATAACCATTTTCAATCTAATTCATTACTGTTTTCAGGTATTTATTGGGTATTTACTATCATTGTAACGTCTTGCTATACCAGCTCTATTATCGCCTTCATCACTGTGCCCGTCTATCCAACCGCAATGGAAACGGTTGAGCAACTTCTCAGATACAGATATCGAATTGGAACTTTGGGTAGTAAACTATATATTAATAAGAACACGCATAATCTATATTGAAACAATATCGCTGTTCTAGATCATGATGGATGGGAAAAGTGGTTCGAGGATATCGACGATCCAATGGCTCAGAAATTATTAAAAAATATCGAATGTATTCCTTCAGTCGAAGATGGCGTCAGGAATGTCAGTCGAGCTTATTTCTGGCCATATGCATTTTTAGGGTCTAAAACATTATTGGAATACATAGTCCAGGCTAATTTTACTCCAAGGTAGTATATTTATTGGATTGACTATCTATATTATGTATTGTTCTTTTATGAAACTCTGAATGAAATCTACTACCGATCTTACGAAATGTTCGTCAGACCCGTTTTATACATTTTTTTTAAAAACTTCGTTCAGCTGGATAACCAAGAGATCTCTTATGCATATCAGTCACGAGTGTTTCATGAAATTCGGCGTGACTTTCGTGCTACCACGTAAATCGGTTTACACGGAGGCTTTCAGTAGCGTGATTTATCGAGCACAACAGACCGGCCTCGTTGAGAAGATCGTTCAGGACGTTAAGTGGGACATACAGCGTACAGCAACGGGAAAGTTACTACAAGTGAGTCAATAGTGAATTGTAGAAATGACCAGTAGACACCTGTACTTTCGAAATTAATCGATACCTCTGTAATTAGGCAAGTTTTATGCGAATTAATCATTTCTACTTTCGATTAGGTCACCAAAGGTCCTACGCTACGCCTGACACCGGTTGAGGAACGTCAATTAACTCTAGATGATGTTCAGGGGATGTTTCTTGTATTTGGGGCTGGTCTACTGATAGGATTCTTTGTTTTATTACTAGAATGTCTTGTTCATAGTGTATTTACTTATTGCTGCAAAAAGCATACGGATGAATCGGTAGCTACAACTATAGATTGGCATGTTGATCCGGAAAGTATTGAAAACTTAGCAAGTACTGAATCGGACTTTCGTAATTTAAGACATAGAAAGGTTAGGAGAAGCGTATGAAGAATAGCTCAAAAATGACCAAATATTATTGACGTCGAAACTGTTATTTTAATATTTCTGAAAAAAAGTATACTTTATTAAAAATTGTCTGTATCACTTTTTTTAAGTATTTGTCGTGAGTATCGAATCGTCGAAATCAAATTTTTGTTTCTTTCAAAATACATTCAGTATATCATTCCAGCCACATTGAGCTTTTTCACTAGTCTCCATTGGTGGAACTTCGATTCGCGTGCACATCTGAACTTAAATTTGACAGCAATCATACGTCAATGAAGCATCATCAGCTTGAATTTTTTTCGCCAGAAATCTAAGCAAAACTTTTAATCACTATCCCGTAGGAAGTACAACATGAATCTCAGGAAAATATCAACGAATCTAAAACTCCCCAATTATGCATTAGCAATTGCTCAAGATTATTTACCATCAACATTCTTTCAATATGATTTCAGTAAGTATCAAAACAGCAAATATAATTGCATTAATTGTACCAACGCTAAATCCCATCAGAAACGTCAAATCAAGTTAGACCAGCACACACGGACATTCCAAAACCAAATTTTCAGGAATACCGTCGAAAACCTTTAGAAAATCCAAACGCACTATCATCAGAGAGTGTCGACAATCGTCGTGCCATCATGTCTCTCTTTTCATTTGGTGAGCAGAGTCATTCGTCTATTTAAAATTTCTTAGCATTTGTCATCCACAAGATTTATTCGTTCCTCCTGGTTGGAAACTATAGAAATCTTGCTGGTGTGTTTTTCATTACGCAATTAGGTCGAGCGTGACATCACAACGTATCTTTCGACATCCGCGTTACACGCAAGGCTTAAGAATGAATTAACAGATGAAAACTTGGTCCCATTTTTCATTGATACAGTCGGAGGCATTGGAACTTTGTACGGCTGTAAGGCCCATCTCGTGCAATACGTGTTATTCCTCAGTCCAGCCCGAGATGTTTTGGCGACCGCATCAACAAGCGTCAGCATAACCGATATACCTGAGGGTAAAACAATGATTGTCAAATGGCGTGGAAAGCCAATTTTCATCACACACAGGTAGAAAAATTAATTACTACATTTCAATATATTTCTCGGATCAGTTTTATAATTATAACTTTAGTCTCTAGTCGATACGTATTACTCATGCATAACTGTTTCAGAACCCAACAAGTTATCAATACAGAACGCGCTGTGAATTTGGCTGATCTAAGACATCCGGAAACGGATGATCAACGCGTTCAACGTCCAGAATGGTTGGTAATCGTTGGTATCTGTACGCATTTAGGATGCGTTCCTATTCCTAATGCAGGTAATTACCCCGGAGGATATTTTTGTCCTTGTCATGGCTCCCATTTCGATGGTTCTGGTCGCACGCGCAAAGGACCGGCGCCAACTAACATGGAAATACCAACTTATAAATTCCTGGATGATAACACTCTTTTTATTGGGTGATGAGAGGTCTGTTTATCGATTATTACACGATCTTATTACGCTGATCGATTAATGGTTATTAACGACATTCAATATATATTAACTATTGGCAACTGTGTCTCTGTATTTATTTGAAAAGAGCAGTAGCTAGAATTTCAAGTAAATTTCACGATTACGTCATGGATGACGAAATAGATTTTGCGCGAACTTAAATTTTTTATTTAAATATTGAAAAAAACGATGAATTAACTTTTCAATAAATACGGTAACACTACAAACGCGAGAACAAATAAGATTCGCACGTAGAATTTTTCGGCGATTGGAAAGAGTCGCAGACGGGATACACGAAGATTAGGGCTACTGTGCAGGTAGAATGTTTGCATAAACAATTTAACAGAAAAACAGAAAAAATACAGTGAGCATAAAATCGTCAGAAAGTGGCATTCTCTCATGGGACCGTCATGGAAGATATTTACAATTAGCGAAAACGAAATTAATTTGGTACGCCAATGATGGAGCGTCCCTTGTTTCCAATAAGGCCCGTCATCCGGAAGGGGTAAACGGATATCCGTATCGAGTGCCGTGTCCGGCACTATCGTCCTTTTACTTAGAGGGACTGGAGCGACATTCAGTCCCGGTAAGCGAGAAAATGACTGTCGAGACAAGAGGCCTAGACGGGTATTGTTTCAGATATATTCACAAAAGATCTAAAAAAATTCTGGTAGCGAAAGATAGGCGGAGCGGGCCGAGCCGAGTGCAGGAGTCCTTAATGCGTCCGATCGTGAATACTCCGTGCGAAGTGCAGGATCTAGCGATGTGTGGGCCCTGGTGTCTTCTCTGGGGACCACTGATAACGGGAGCGCCAGGAGATGTTGGGCGACTGGGCGACAGGATAGAGGATATGGCTTTTCCTCCTATCAACGGCACAAGTGGTGAAGGTAACTCAGGGAATTCTCCTTGGAGGACCGCTTGGTGCTCGTGGGGATAAGAAGGTAGATTTGCCCATGGCGATACAGGAGACAGGCCAGTGCGAATAGGAAAGCTCAAAAAAGATAGAAACGAAAAACAGAGAAGCAGAATAAAGATAGGTTTAAGGGAGGATAGGCGGAAAAATACTGCGTAAGGAGAGACGTGACAAGCAAGATCAGAACTGAATTTCTCGAGTTCGAATAGTTTATTTTATTTGTTCAGATAATCCCATCCAACTTTTCTTCATTTTTTTTAACGACGAACACATGATTTTTATGCAGACTTTTATTTACATGTTAGGTGTGTTAACAGTTTGTTGTATATACACGCACTGATGATTCTGCGTATATCAATTTATTACATCTATCATAATTTATCCTCGCGTTAGAAGTTGGAGAGGAAATGATGGATTTTGGAGGTTTTCTTGAGCGATAGGATAAATTTTGTATTTGAATTGTGATTAGCAATTAATCCAGATCTAAAAATATTTTCATACATTTTTCATAACGTTTGTATATTTTAATACTCCGCCGAATAATCTGATCGCGTCTTTGGATACTTATGGATAAAAGATCCTAGTTTTTGGAGAGTCACACGTGGGGAATTCTAAAGATCAATGATGCATAGTTATGATGATACACTCATGATACGTTTTTGCGGGTTTTCCTCAAATAGAGAATTATATATTTACGCAATACCTGAGATTCGAGCATATGTGAATATCATTACCACCTTTCGGCTCGAATCCTCTTACCTACGGCATCATGTATTCTTGTACGTATATGTACATGTCGTAATATGAATTTATTTCAAAGGGCTTCTCAAAATCACTTGGACCAATTTGATTACGTCTTGGATACCATTGACGTTCTTGAAGACGGTCTGCTTGTATCTTGTGAACCAGCCTTTCTATCCAAACTATTAAATCGAATACCATTATTTTGTTAAACTCGTTAAACTTCTTTTCTATCATTTTCGTTTGATCATAGTTTTACTTTACTCACCTGTTACTGCGGGATCCTCTTTTAAACATATCCGTTAGCTTTTTCTTCAAGTTCTTCTTCTCTCGTTTACCCTCTTCGTTGATACTCGCTTCGGAACCGGAAGTCTAAAATAGTAGGATACTTATTGATCATTCAGTCCTCTTTAATGAAAATGTATACTCTGTATTAATTGTTGCTTAATATACATCGATTTTTGACTTACCTGAATTGAGAAATCAAAGGAACTATTTGGATCATCAACACTGGCTGATTTTGTCAGTTTTGTAGTGATCTTTCTTATGATTCCTTTGCTGTATTTTTTGTCGCGTTGTAGCATTTCGCTCTTTGTGGATCCTCCCGAAAGACGACTACAAAAATAATCATGTGATAGTTATATTGAATATTCATCATTTTTTACGTAAGAAATGTTTATACCTGTCAACACTGGAATCCCTTTGTAAACTAAAATGGCGAGGATCGCCCATTTCCGATCCGTCCAATGACTGCATACTAGAGACATTACTGTCGGTGCCCCAAATAATCTGAATGAAAAAATGACAATGATGTAGACTCGAGCTACAATAATATATAAATAGTATTATATTCTTACTTGATCATTCTTTCCGGAAGTCTGTTCCAACGAGAGACTTTTTCTCTTCAAACTGGGTTTATGAGTTTTGTCACCTATGGATCTACTAGGAGTAGTCCTACTCGAAGTGTCATTATCGATAGAAGTAGATCTAAAATTCGGAGAATAATAAGTTAGTACCTAGAAACTTATTAATTTAGTACAAGAAGTATACCTCTTCCCGAATTTCTTAGTCTTCGTGGAACTGCTTTCGTCACTAGCTTTCTTCGATTGTTGCAACTCTTTAGCGACTTCCATCAACTTTCCAATAGTGTATTCCAATTTTTCCGTTCGTCCTCCTAAATTACTACTGGATCCTGAGATAACAAGCACAATTTATTGTTACATTCAGCAATAACAAAAATGTATTATTCACATCGCGTACCCTTAATGTCTTCCTTGGACTCTAACATTGGCGAAGACTCCCTTGACTTTGGTCCCTAAGATAAATTTAATTTTCATCATGAAATATATCACCATGAAACCACAAAAAAATATAATTTTTGTTTTATTTTTTTTCACATTCACCTTCAATCTCCGTGGTGGCGTAGGAGTGTACGTGTCCGGTGTCTTATTTTCCATTTTGGTGCTCAACTCTGGGAAGAGTTTCATAAGATCGTCGACTTGTTGCAACAAAATATTCACATTTCGTGCTTCGTTCTGTTCCTGCCGTCGCTTGCTCGCGATTATATCGCGCAATTCCTCCCGCTCGCGCTCATGACGTTCTTTTTCTCGTCTCATTTTTTCGTTACTTGTGCGCAGCTTCGCGTGCGCATCTCGCAGCTCCAATAAATCGCATTGCAACTGTATTAAAGAAAATCAGTTATAAATAAGAATAAGCATTATTAAAAATTTTACTTTACCTCTATCAACTTCTTCTTGTTTTCCTCTTTCTCTTCGTCGAAAATTTTCTTTTGTTGATCCTGTTTCCTCTTGTTCTCTAAACGTTCTTTATCTCGTTCTCTTTCAATCTGTATTATGACAATGTACCTAATTAGTATTTGGAATTCTGTGTATTGATTATTATTTATTTATTTTCTTTGACGTACTTCGAATAACGTTTGCCGTAAGTCTCGAGCAAGTGTCGTAGTTTCTTGTAGCAGTCTTTGTTGTTCTTCTCTTTCCTTTTGCCAAGCAAGTTCCATTCTTACTTTTAATCCTGGAATTTTTGTTCTGCCACTGGCTAATATACGTTCTTCCTCCAGCTGCGTTTGATTTTAATTAATTTAACAATATAAATATTACTCTTGAGATAGTTTAATTAATAGGAGAAATCTCTAAGTACCTCATTGATTCTTGATTGCATTTCAGATAATTTGACTTGCCAAGCGGATTTTTCTGAAACTAATTCAGTCTTCAGTTTTGATGCTTCCAATCGACTCTCAGAAAGCTCATCCTCCATGCAGCTTATCTGCTTCTCCAGTACTGAAATGTTTAATGCCAACGTTTCTTCGTCCTGTAATTATTATAAATTTCTATTTACGTATCTTTTTGCAATTATTTCACTGATAATCAGTCACTTTCAATTATTGATCAATTATTACCTCGTCCGATTTTCCAGTAGAGGTCGTAGATTGTCTACGTTGTCTTACTGTTTTTAAATCAGCTATTGTTTTTTGAGCACCCTCCAACATATGCTTGTAGGTATCGCGCTCTCTCTTGTATCGAGACAATTGATTTTGTATCGATTGTATTTCGTCGTTAATCGCTGTTATTCGATGCTCATAACGCATTTTGCACTGTGCTAGGTCCGCTTTTCGTAGGCGATCCGCATTCGATAAGGCATTCTTTGCTTTTCTTAATTCCGACTCGAGCGCGGAAGTATCAGCTGAGAAATTACGGTGTATTTTCGATACGCTATTGTAGTCCTTGAGTTTACTTGTCAGATCTTCATTCTGGAAAAACATGAAATAATTGAGATATATAAGTTTGTCATTGTAAAAGTTATATCTTTATGGTCAAGTAAATCTTACGATTTTCCTCACGTCCGCCAGCTGTTCTGTCAGTGAACTATTCTCTTTTTTCAGCCTATTGATTTCTTCTTTGTTCTCCTCTATTGATTTGTTTGGCGATTTTTCATAATAGCGTAAACGTTCCTGAAAATCAGGGATTATCTTTATCAAATCGAAGACTCTTTAACTCCTGCTGGATATTCAGTAATGTTGCTTTTTAAAATATTATATTATTTACCTCAAATCGCAATTTTTCTGACACCCACTCGGCTTCCTTCTTCTTGAACGTTTCTTGTATTGCTCTTAGTTCTGCTTTGTTGCTACTCAAATCGTGTTTGTGATCCAACAGTTTGCTATTAAAAAAAATATGTCATAAAAGTGCGAATTTTGTTGCGAATAAAAATTCAATATTTACCTGCCTAAAATTTGATTTTCACTTTCCAGGTGTCCCCTTAATTCTGACAATGTAGTGTACTTAGAATTAAGATCAGTATAATCCTTAAGAGACTTCTTTACCTCGTTTTCAAGATCTAGACAAATTGTTATACATTTTCATTAATTTGAATTTATTTCTTATCTATTATACGTCACGTCACGTTAACTTACTCAAAATACGTTCATTGTAGGTTTGCTTCAATTCATTCATCTTCTTTGCATTCAAGCCAGCTTTCTCTAACGTCACGATTTTTTTCTTAAGAGTACCTATCTCCGACTCTTTCGACTCTATTTCTTTTTCATATTGTGACTTTAACTTTTCCTTCTCTTTTCTTACATCGGCCAATTCCGACAGGATTCCATCCATTTTCGTAGATGTGGAGGACTTCGTGTTCTCTAATTCCTGTTTGACTCGCTTCAATTCGCCATCCAGTTGAGTTTTTGTAAGCTCAACCTGTTTTGCGTGCAACAATTAAGTCGTAAAAATTCAAATATGTGCGTAAGAATCAAATTCATTATTTATCGGCATTTCTTAAATAAATAATAAACATCACATACAGAGGCGAGTGTCTTCGTTATACGACTCTCACGTTCCATGTAAGAGGTCAAGTCATTTTGCAAATTATTACATTTCTCTTTCTCAAGTGACAGCTCCTTTCTGAGATCGTTCAAGACAGACTCCATCTTGGCATTATCCTTTCCTGATGAATTTGCGATTTCTGTTGATAAGAAAAAAAAATTGATTCAAATCTACAATGATTAATGAAAGTAATACCTTATATCGAATTAAAATATATCAAGTACCCAAATCTTTTTTGAGTTGCACAACTTCATTGTAAACTTTGAGCTTTTCTGCTGACAATGACAACAATTTCGACTTCAATTTCTCCTTTTCCTCTTGCAATGCAGATTTTTCAACCTCGAAAGTTTTTCTTTCTGCTTCCCTCGAGCTGACAGCTTCGTCCAATTTTTTCTTCACTATAAAATTTATTATCGATATTAACATATCTCCGAACCTAATATCACAAACTTCCTTACATCCTTGCGAATCGGTGTTTTTGTTATCATCAGCAGATTTTCCCTTATCAACTTTTCGAGTTTCATTATCACCGGCAGCCAATTCCTTCGTAGCTTTCTCGAGCTTTTGCTTCAGCAATTCGTACTCCTTCGAAAGCTTATCATATTTCGTGACAATGTCCGAAGTCGTCATATTCGGCACCTCGACGTCCTTACCGACAACAATGTTGGCAAGAATCCCAACCACGTCACCTGAAAGCGCAACAATAAGTGCACAAGAAACTAAGTTTCTCAGTCAACTAAAATCACACCGATTCCATTCTAGTAGACAAAATGGAAAGTCACGTGTTATAATAAAAGCATAATAAAGTATCTACCAATTTCCTTCTCCATATCATCCACCATTTTTCTAAGCTGAATCTTCGTCGTATAGTCAGTCGCCTTTTTCTGCGTCCTATTCTTATATTCGGAACCAATTTTTTTCAAAGCATCCTCAATTTTCTTCATCTAAAATATAATAATAGCATAAAAGTTTATTCAGATAATTCTATCTACTTAAAAACGCTGGATACAAAATTTTTTTTGCGTTTTTTCCCTCGTTACCTCCTCGTACTTCTTCTCAAGGTCCGTCTTCTCGCTTTCTAATTGCTCTGCTTTCCTCTCGACTTTCCTTAATTTAAACGAAAGAATACGACAGTTCTTATTCGACTGCTCCAAATCCTTTCTGAGACTCGTGTACTCGTCCGCCTGCTCCTCCCTGCAGAAATTGCATTGACAATAAAAATAACTGCAGCAACAAATCACGTGGGATATTTTTGCATTGTTATAAAAAGTAAAAAAAATTGCATTTTATTTTTTATACTTTTATACCGTCGTATCGTGTTGCATTATAATTGGACATGATCCCCAAATGCATTTAAATCCCAGCTGAGCATTCCATTCAGTGGAATGAATTTTCGGCTAGTCATTCTACAGGGGAGTTAGATACGAATCTAAATGCATCTTCAGATCTGCATCAAGCCGGAATGCAAAGGCATGGGTCCTGAATAAGGAATGCTCCTGCTAAAAATACAACGTTACCTGAAGTTATCCTGCATCTCATATATCTCCTCTTCCAGTTCTCTGATCTCCTTCTTCATATCTTCGTTTTCATCCATCAGAGTCTCGCAAAGCGTCTCGGCTGCTTTAAGTTTTGAACGTAATTCGTCATTTTGTCTGTCTCTCTCGTTTCTACTTGTTTTTGTGTTTGCTTCCTTCTCTAAGGTCTTTACTCTCGATGCCAGACTCGTTTTCTCCTCGGTAAGAGCTTCACGAATAGATACGAATGATAGTGAAATTATTTTTTTTTTAAATAAGTTTTATTATTATTATTTTCTTTCAAATACCTTCGTTCTTAGCTTGCAAATCCTTAACGCTTTTTTGAAGCTTCATCACTTCGTTGCTCGATGACTTGTTCGACACTGTGTCCATTGTTGCCAACCGACGAAGCAAGATGTCGCTCTTTTCCTTTTCCACCTTTTCACATCTTGCTCTCATATCGTTCAATTGAGCTTTCAGCTTTTCAATCTCGTTCTACGATTATACCTTGTTTAATATATTTTATCGAACTTTTGTGCTTTGAGAATCTTAAAAATTAATTACCTTTTCCGTTTTTCCACCTTTCTCGGATATCTCATCTTCGGTATTTTTACTTGAAACGTCCGATGACTTTGATGGTGATTTCGATGAATCAGTACCTTGAGTCTTCCTCACCTGAAATCATAACAATAGCAGTGCTCCCGTTGGAAAGTCATGATAATCTATTTTTAACACTTTCTCATCGATCACCTTATGTAAGATAGAAAGGTGGAGTCTAATCCCAATCGATTTACATAAATATTCAAATAACAACTATCGCTAAGTAATGACTATGCTGATTAATATTGTACCTGTATAATAAATTCAACGTCCGTATTCGATGTGGTCCCATTGCTGTTATCGATGACACCCTGTATCTGTAATTTTTGGGGTGGATCGAGTCTAGTTTCGTCGTTCGAATATCGACGGAAATTAAAACTATCTGATTGCGATCCGGCATACAAGCGGCTCTTTGGGGCAGCATTGCTAACGGGATTCGATTTGGAAGCAGCGTCAATTTCCACACTACTAAGATCAGATGCCGATGTCCATCCGATTTTGGCTTCCGGTTGGGAATAAAGTTTCGTATCTTCCTTCGATAAATTCGAGGTCGATGCCCACGTTCTTTTGTCGGTAGCTTCAGCAGCACTGATTTCAATTAGATGTCATTAAATTATAAAATAAATAAAAGTATGACTTTTTTATTGAAAATTTAGACAAAATGATACTCACCGTCCTTGAGACGGTTCCCATGGCGACAGACTTGGGGATGATGCTGTGGTGTCCTTTAAACTGCCTTTCTTGTTACCAACGTGCTCCTTGTAATCTCTGAGAACAATATACAATCGTTTAATACAGATTTATTGAATTTAATTATACAATTTCTATTACGCCAAGTCTTTAGTTTTGGACTTCTCATTTTCTTCGGTCTATGTCAATTTTTACTTCAATATTTTACAAATTGAATTGGCCTTCGAGGCGATTTGATTTTTTGAACGATAAAAAATTATCAAAATCCTCCGTATATTGTTTCGTTGTTACGAAGAATCAAGCGTCTGTAATTTATTCGTAATATCTAGAACAGTCATTGACTGCGAATAAAGCTACAATAATCGAATTGTAATTGGCATATTATTGTCACGGTATCCTTGAGCAATTGCTCTGATTTCCATAGAATTTTAGATGGACTTATTTTTGGAAATATCATCGTGGGCGCAGCTGGCTCGCACATTATGTGGGTTATTAGTGGTTAACCCTGAACTGTTTGTTTATTCCAAAAACGAACACAGCCTTCATTTTGAGTTTATTAATTATTCAATTCGATCCTTTTTTTTTATTATTAAATCCTAAATATTATTGAATCCAATTATAAAAAGTATTCTCAATGCATTTATTATTAAGTAAACCTGGAGACACTTTGTATACAAAATAAATAAAAAAATATATACAATTTTTACGATCAAGATTTTTTTATCGTAATTCAATCACGTGCGTCATTCGAAATCTTTTTTAAATCACGCGTATCCCCCTGATATGTGTCTTTCAAAAATATGAAAATAAAAGGATATGAATAATTTTTTTTGTTTTGTCAAAGACTCATTCTTTTACCATCACGACATTGTTTTTCGTATCGGAAACATAAAGCATATAAACGCTTTTACGTATGCGGAATGGAATACGGTTGGGCATCATTATTATCATCGTTCTTCGAACCCTTGCAGAATAATTGTTAAATTTGTATTCAACCAAGTGCCCAGAACTTAAGACATTTCCGCATATTTTCTTGGTGCCTTAACCCTTCTTGTTATTCTTGTTGTTATTCAATTTAAAGTAAGAGAATGTCTCTCTGCTATAGGATTGAAAATATATTCAAAAGAAATAAAAAAAAAAATTTGTCCATTTTTTAAAAATCAAATATGCTCAGGGTATCTTAATCGAAGATTTAAGCATTTTAAATGTATATATATATATTATACCTGAAACATCGTTTACATCGTGTTGGCCATCGCACCTGAGGATGAAATCCAAGAGGGCACAAAGGATCTCCTTTTGACGTGGGATACAAGTGATGCATTCTACAGAAAATAATTCAATAATGACTTATGTATTATGAGTATCGATTGACGATGATCGACCGATCGTTAAGTCATCGATACCGATTAATCGATTTTAACGAAAGTAAAAATGGTTTATTATTACGTTTCTTTTATTTTTCTTCTTTTTCACTGTCCCTCCATCTTTCTCTCTCTTTTTCTTCACTATACCAACAATGAAATCCTATTAAGGATGTGAAACCCTTTTCTCATTGGCAGGTCAATGATCACTTACGTTTGATTTTTTTTACACTACCTCAGCCAAATGTCTATTTTTGGATCTGTTTATCGTTGGATTTCGAATCGGTCTTGGCAATTCGATCTATCCGGGTTGCATGTATTTTCGATACATTCTATCATCACTTTTCATATAGGTTTATCCAACTTGTCTTTTCCTATTCACTTATTTTTTTCCAACTATTTGGAACTTGTATAACTACGTGTTTATGGAAAGTCTTATTTATTGGAGCACACGTGCTCCCGATTGACTAAATAGTTTATAAATATATATCAAGAAATTTTAATGTTGCCGCCAAAATAATGGCTCGTTTCCATATTTCGTATTTTTTCCTCCTCGCCGTACAGTACACAATGGAACGTATCACTTTTGTGCAAAACACTCAAAGCCGTAAAACACTGAAAAATCCACTGTTTGTATATTCTTGGCAAAAGAAAAAAATGCAAAAATTCCTCGAAGACACTTTGAACGATATTCAAAAATCTCAAATAACACAAAAAAGCACCAATACTCAAAATAACTTTTTTCAATCGACAATTGGAAAAGTCCAAATTATATCGTTCGGAAAAACCTGAGTTTCGCAATCTCGAACGAACCACTCGCGACCCCAATATTCAACTAGAAAAAGACAGAATCACACAACTAAAAAAGAAGGACAATTGAATCAATCCACAGAATAGAGCCCTGACCCAAAGCACAATAGAAAAATTCCAAAATCCATAACACGCACTTGATTCTCTCTTCTCCCCAAGTATACTCTTACGTAATTAAAACCCACAGGCCAACTCACTTTGCCGGTTGGGTCGCTAACCCAAATGCAGTTCCATCCAACACGAGTAAATTTATCCCCAGACTTTTTGCAATTAGTCATCAAAAACGCCTGGCCAGGTCATTTTCCTTATCGCAAAGATGCTCATCGGTCCTCTATTTTCCTTATGCAACAAATCCATCGCAGCATCCTTTCCCATCACCATCCGTACTGATCGACTCTCGTAGGAAAAAAAAATCCACTAAAAATTATCGAACCTCTTCACCGTATCTTTCCTGCAATTTTTTTCCTATTTTACACAATTTTCAAAAAAAAATTCTCTCGCCCCTAATGGCGTCTCCACTTTTCGCGCGTCCTTTGGAATCGGCTGCTGCACTGACACAGCTACTATTACAGGGGTAAGATCTCTCCAACAGAAATCACAGACCGAGCGTGTTCGTTTGGCTCATAGCCAGAGTATATATTTATCTTCGGCTATATATAGTACACGCTACGTATGTACAAGGCAGAACGTTTCCGCAGCTCGAAAATTTTTCACTCAACGACAATCACGAGAAACGTAAAGGCTTTAGTGTCTGACAAACCTTTAATGAAGATACGACCATCCACCCTTGAATCAGCACGTGTCCTACACATGCGCGCCACCCTCGAATTTCACATAATTTTCAGCTTACGTAGCAGTTCACACATATAGCTGAATACGTAGACGCGACAACGACGAAAAACCGAATTTCGTGACGCGAGCGTCGGGACGCCTACGATGATTTGCCTACTACGATGCATTCCCCTCTCGCTACATACATTTATATATCTATATAAAAATGTCTTCAATTAATTTTTTTATCATTTTTTACCAATTTTCATACACTTTTATATACATGCATATTACATATGTATATATGCAAGATGCATAATATATTGCTATGCAACGTGCACTGGCCTTTCCATTGTTGTCTTTTGATTAATGAAATCGCTATTGACTTGCATTTTTACAAACAGATGTATCCCATTATGTATCAATGAAATTGTACGTCAGTTCAATTATGTAAGTAAAAAAAAAAAAAATGTTAACAGAATGATAAATTAATTGCCATATTCATTAGCAAACATGAAAAAGCTCACTACTCGCGTGTAAGTATGGTCGACTGTGTACAGGCTGAATTTTATAATATGCTAACGATTATCCTATAGTATCTTTATCAACGACTCCTATTACCCAATTGACAATTTACATTGAAAACTCGTTTACCATTATAGTCATGACTTTGTGATAATCTCAAGGCTATTTGGCTGACGTATTCGTATTTAATATCTCCTGCAACTCGGATCAAGCTCTAACGCTTATCTTGCTTGTTTAACACGTTTAACAGTTATTCCTGCAGTTTACATAGGTGCCCAGGACTTGTTCATTATTCTCGGATCATTATCTACTTTCCTCGTCGAAGGATGAATAGGAGTGACAAAGAGAAAAAACGTCATGACCACCAGCGTCATAAATATGCAGGCTCGCTATTGAAATGCGTAAAATGAAATGAACTAAAAAAAACTTATGCATAAAGCGATACCAGGGATGGCCCGTGGACGTGTGTACATACCTTTATGAATTTATGCATAATGTAACAAATGATATTCTGCATTTAGACCGTATAGGCTTATCAAAGCAATGTATAGATATATATCGTAAAGATACATATCACTCGATGATTCTTACTAATTATTTTTAACCCTTTTTGTAATTTAATATATAACAAGATAAGATTGTGTACAATCGTTAAATCTATTAATTAACGATCGTGATCGAAAGGCTTATAATTAATATTGTTATGTATTACAATGATCGGTTTCATCAGACCATGATGGCATTGATGCTCTGTACCTTGTTATTTTTTCTCTTTTTTTCGTATTTTCTTCTCTATCTTTCTCCCGTGTTATTTCACTAGCACAGACTGTACAGTTTATTGTTGCTCGTGTAACTTTATTTATCGTTACACTTTCTGAGTTGACACTTACCATTACCATTGGAAAGCCATAATTTCCATGCTTAGACAGTGCAGCCATGCATGTCCACGTTGCGCTCTTTGCCTCGGATATTGTCTAGATCATTTTTCAGGTACTTCGTTACAGGGTGATAACCCAGCGGAGATTAAGTTGTCAAACGAGAAGCGTGGAGGATTGAAATGGAAAGTAAAAGAAAAAGGCAAAATTTACTAATCGGAACGACCAAAGGATTAGGAATCGTGAAGTTGGGATTAGATGGGTTATTTGATATCTCCATGGTATACAGGTTGGAAGTAGTCAAAGTACCGATAGTCGTCAGACGGGGTACGCAGAGAATCTCATTGGTGTTACTTGAGGCTGTATCGGTGTGAACGTCGCTTCAAATGTCAAACGCATTTGTCAATGTATTGTGCCGATGGAAATTTCAATGTGATAAATTCCAAAGGCAGATATACAGTGCGGTTCAACGTTAACGAGATCAGAGCGGATGTCGATTATGAATAAAGTTATTAAAAAAAAAAATTGAAAAATTCATCTTCGTTACGTTGAGTTCACGCGCGTTGCTTCACCTTGCTCTACTTTATTTTCTCCCTTCATACACATGCGCGCATATAAATTGCAGTTGATAAGCTTCCAGCGCGGAATAGAGTATTTGCGTCAGTTTTAAATTCGCGAATCCCTCGGAAGGAGAATAGGATTAGCATATTGATTTACGTAGATCGTCATAACGGTGCAATCCGGTTTATCCTTGCAATTCCAACTGAATAATCGCTGCTGCATAATCGTCCGTTATTACCGAACTTGAACTTCCCAATAGTCAATGGGAAAACTTGAGTGAAATTCGAAGTCAGTATTTAAATTTCACTGAATGAAAATAAATGTCCATAGAATAAACGAAGCCACTATCTAATAATCCCATGCAGACTTTATCTGGCCTGGATCTTGAAATGCATTTCAAATTGCATCAATAATGCACCCCAACGATCCTATGTGCAGTCGCTTCTACATAGTCCTAAAAAATAAAATAATTGATCAGGACCAAGTGGAAAAGTCTCAAAGTAAAATCATACGACCAAAAGCATAAGCGACATAAGTGAATTTTCAATAGAGAAAAAGAAGAGATAGCCAAATTATAAGTACGAAAATTCCAAGAAATTACAGCAGAAAAGCCGAATAGAAAATCGATAAAGGATGCAAGCAAAGGGAAGACGAAGATACGATTAAGTAAAAGGATAAAGAAAGAAAAGCTGGAAAAGATAAAAAAAAGAGAGAGACAAGACAGAAGATAGTTCAGTGGCCGTCCCCTTCCTCGTATTCCCAAAGGCCACCAGCTCCTTGTCCTATTTCTGACGTCACGGCCCGAAGTCACCTAACGGCGCATGCGCGGTCTTCGCCAAGATGGTGAACGTCTTGTAACTCTCACTCGCAAGGCTGTCTGCAGCAGCTTTGACAATCGGACATGTCCGGACGAAGGAGTAAGTGACTAAGTGAGTGCCGATGAAAGTGTCGATCGTCGTTAACGTACTGAAGACAAGTGTCGAAAACTTGATTAACGCGGCTAAAAATAGTAAAAGGGATCGTTTTAATTAATCGATATTATTATGGACCTCCGTGGTGGCAGAAAGTGCGAAGACCTTTGACATCTTTGAACCATATTGGAGGCTTGGCCGTGTATAGTTGCTGTCACCGGAAAGGTATGTTGCCGCCACCGCTGACTACTACCGCTCCTGCTACTGCTACTGCTGCTGTTGCTGCTGCTTCTGCTGCTGCTGCATGCAGCATAACGGTACACAACTCGCTACATAGATGACATATAACAACCGGTGCTTCCTTTGGCTGTCCTATCCAATAGTATAGATTTCATATATATATATATATACGTACAAGCACGAATTAAAGGAATCTATAGATAGGCTGCTAATAAAAACGTAGGATAAGAATGTACCCATGGCCATTTACGTACTTGGGTATCTGGCTCCCTTCGCAAAGAAGCAGCCTCTCGAAGGTCTCCTGTATGTAAATCCGCGAAGGCACGTATACGGGAATAGCTGGGCGTACTCGCGTTTCGATAGGCCGGCCGAAGCAAGAGCTCTCGAGCATTGTTGCTAGTTTTCAAGGGAAAATAAAAAGGAGTTATTCTTCTTCCATAAGTATGTATGTATGCCTGCCTACGCGTCCAGGCATAACCAGTTTCTTCCACTCGTTGAAGTCTCTCCTGTGCGGACTCTCAGCTTGTTGAAGTCTCTCGATCCTTTTTCTCGTATCATCTTGCCATATTTCCTTCTCGCTCGCACTCACTCGCGCGCACTCTCTCTTTCTCTTTCGTTTTAACCCCTTGCTCTCTCTTTCATCTCTCGCTCTCTGCGTGCACACTTTGAAATACTTGCAAGGGAACGAAGGAACGAACGAAAGAAGGAACTGAACCCGCGAACGAGCGAAAGACCCGTGTCTTCCGAGACTTCTGCCATACTTGATACTGTATATATATATATATATATATATATATATATATATATATATATATATATATATATATATATATATATATATATAGAGTATATAT
>NW_014332892.1:1220952-1409126 GCF_000341935.2 Cephus cinctus
TATATATACTATATATATATATATATATATATATATATATATATATATATATATATATATATATATATATATATATATATATACATATCTAGGGTATATATTACAGCCTTCGCATTCTTTGGAGAAGTGAAAGCCAGCGGTTTCAGGGAAATTGTCACTATTCCCATTTTTATATCACTGTGATAATTTTCATTACTCACTCTTGTCCGACGATAAATGATCGTTTAGCGCCCTGCTGATTCGGGACCAGACGAAATCGTTATCCGTGTCGATCGGCGTTGCGATCTGTGAAAAGGGAAAGTTCGCCAAGTCGCACGAACGAGGTTCGTTTGGGATCCGTGTCCTATTTTAAAATATCGTCCGATTCATGATTTTTGACGATCTTTTTTTTTCGCGATCTGTTTTCTTCCAACTTCTTTGTTCGCATTTCGTATGAGATCCGATCCGGGTCTTTGAAAAACTTCTATTAAAAAAATTAGCCCAACGTTATGCCGATTAATCGAATTTCTAGGTTAGGTTAGGTTACGAAAGACTTGCAACAGATTTTATTGAAATTTTCTTATTTTTATGAATCACGGTATCATCTCGCACTGAGAAGTTTCCCATGATTCACCGTAAGGTATCGCAAGGACGATCGAATTCTGTTGGGAATCTGAACGGTCATTTCCTTTGCGACATCGTACATTCAAACTGGAAATGAAATTTGCTCTTTCACTCGCGGTCAGAAATTATCCTTGAGTCGAGGGATTTAGCGGCATGAGCTTTCATAGTAAAACCTTAATTTATAGGGAAACCAGAAATAATTGACGAGCATATAACATGTGGAAAGTGATCGTAAAACGTGACGCTCTACCGTAATAATTTTTGGGATTGTCATTATTATTATATTCAAAAATGATGAAACCGATACTTAAGAAATGCCAATATGAATATTATTATTATTTTTAATTTTGCACAGCACAAACATACCTATACGATCTCCCCACCGATTCTTTTCTTTCTCTCCGTTGGTAACCCTGGACGTGTATTATGAAAGAGTTATATAAAGCCACGGCTGGGTGTCTATAATTGAAGAGTGAAAATAAGAAAGGAATTTTCGTTCCGCGGCAACGATTATGCCTTGGAATAGCTAGGGATAAATTAAAACGAGAAAAAAAAAACTAACCAAGTATCAACATTCTATCGCAATGTAATCTCGCGCATAAGTATTTACCTGAAATGTTTGTATTTTACGACAATTTCCATGATATTCCTCGATAACGATAAACCAGACCATAAATCCACCCCACACGTGTAACAAAACTTCTCGATCCTCTTATCCGCAGAAACTCAAGAAAAAATGTTGCTACATTCGTTATATCACGTAGTACGTACGCATTATACAAATGGAGTACACGAAGTGCAGTATATCCTTTCTCTTCCCTCTCTACACTCGATTTCTCGTAACTCCCAGTGACAACACGGCCGTCGAGCTATCAGCAGTGGATAGAGGAAAGGCGCCGGGTTACATACGGTACAAGTGTGAAGATTCGAAGTTGGTGAAACTCTGGCGATTAAAAAAAAAACATACAAAAATGTTTCACGAGTGACGTCACGGAAGGGATAGCCAATATCAAAAAAATATACAGACTCGGTCGTTTGATCGCAACCGAAAAAAAAAACGGTCAGAATAAAAAGTTTGTTAAATCCTAATGGAGCTATAACAGTGAACGATCTATAATTAAGAGTGTTGAAACTCGAGGTGCCCGAAGAAAGTGAATCTGCCGTAACGTGCCTGTACGTACCAACGTAAGAGATACCTCGATATATATATATATAGTATAGATATATCATAAAGGAGAATATACACCAACCAGAGCAAAGTGTCAGATGCAGTCTTATGCCTTTGGCAAGTTATGGCAAATGGCTATAACTATACAGTTAGTCAACTGTATAGTTGATGCATCCGGACGATAAGTTATTTACCTAGAAAATCACGTTGGCCGACCTGGACCACGTATCGGCCGGGTACATAAACCTGGAGCAACGAGTCGAGTCTCTTATAAATGACTGTACGTAAGAACGTGGCATGTGTGGCATATATGGAAGAGAAGGCGCCCGGTATTTTTTTTCTTTACTCGAGAGCTTCGGATGGTTGAACTTTTAATACGAAAGGGAAATTCTTGTCGGGCCTGTTGGGGTCCGTGCATAGAGCCAAGGCCGTTGAAGGTCACCAGAGTTCAACTTTTTTTCTTCTCTTTGGCCCTCCTTCTCTTACTCATACTATATATATACATCTCTCCCACATCTTCTTCCGTCCTCTTTTACCTTTTACTTCTACTTGGTCTCCTCCTGCTGCACAATCATCCTTCTTTCTCCTCCTCATCCTCCTCCTTGGCTACCATCTCTCGAACCTTCTTGTTCCCTAGTCCAGGTGAACCCGAGGCACTCTGCTTCTCTTCGACTATATATATACAGGGTGTCCCAAAATTACCTGACCAACGGGGTATGGCGATGTTCGGGAGGCACCACTGATCACCAAAATGACCTTGCTTTTGTCCGGAAGTTCATAGTTTTTATATGGGAGCAGGTCAAAGTTGACCAATCAGAACGAGGCGTCAAGAGAAACGTAGGCACCTACGAACTCTGAGTTTTCTTCCCTCGCTTTTGTTTCTCGGTAGCTTGTTTCTTGTTTCCCATAGGCATGTCTTCGGCTGACGTCATCCTGCCCAAAGCCACCGAGAAACAAAAGCGAGGGAAGAAAACTCAGAGTTCGTAGGTGCCTACGTTTCTCTTGACGCCTCGTTCTGATTGGTCAACTTTGACCTGCTCCCATATAAAAACTATGAACTTCCGGACAAAAGCAAGGTCATTTTGGTGATCAGTGGTGCCTCCCGAACATCGCCATACCCCGTTGGTCAGGTAATTTTGGGACACCCTGTATATATGTATATATAATTATATATATACCTCAAACTTTCTGCCCGTATGTATCATACGTGCACGCAGTTATATATACTCGGGATAAATTGATCCATGCCAGTAGCCATATACGCGAACAGTCGCACGCATGTGATGCAGCTGCGCTCTGGTACGGGCGTGCGTGTACGATCTCGGATGAAAGATTTGGCTTAATTTTGTGAACGTAAAAAAATAAGGAGCGAGAGGGAGAAAAGGGCCAGGGAACGAAAATTAGAGAGAAAAACAACGAGGCGTTATACTCCGGTGCTATTTATAGAAACTGGACGAGCCCGTATACACGCACGGCCGTAAACCGTTTATGCTAATAAGGATGCGCCAAGATAATTCATTCTTGTCCGACCATCCTGCTGAGAATTCAACCATTTGACTTGCACCACCTTCTGCCAACACTTTACACTTTACCCTAACCCCAAAAGTGTGAACACGTCCACCCGCGGGCATCCATCTTACAGTTCATAAATCCTAGGAACCACTAAATAAATCCTTTATTTTTGTATTCCAAGACGAATTCAATTAACCAGGCCCGGTTCTTTTTTTTTATCAAAAACAACCAACGAATTCTTTTTACGCTTTGGAGGGACGTGCTTGTCTTGGGTTGTAAAATAAAAAAATAAAAAAAAGTCCATATGCATCCACTCTGTTTTTCTATATTTTTCCACTCACTTTTATATACACGGATCGCAGGCGGTATCGTACGTAGTTTTAAATCTTAATGAAAAAAGTGCAATTTTTTTTTCCTTAAAAAAAATTACCTCATTCTTTATGGATTTTCTACTGGAAAGGACATTCCTGCCTGACGGTCGGTACTTCTTTTTTTTTTACAACTGTTTTTCGCCATTCTTGACCGTCGCTACAAAATCGATCGGGACGCGACAATTTTGCATGGTTATGGGGTTATTATGCTAAGGACCATTGCGCGCTATGCCCGGTGTATAATAATGTTGGTTTTATTCAGTAGAGTCATTGAAGCCGGTGACTTCGTAATAAAAGGCTCTGGCTTTAGGCCACGGCCTTGAACAGTTTACTTGCAACGATCAAATGTTATGAGTTCGCTTAGCGAGGAACCGGTCCTACGATCCTTCTCTGGGATAACAAAATGGCTCGTGTGACAAGCTACGTCGCTTAGTTACATTAGGTTCTTAGCTCCACTACGTACAGTTCACATAAATGGTATACACGGTACACGTTGCATTTATATACAGCGGCAAGAATTAATTAACTATCAAACTTCCGGAATAGGATCCACCTCAGACGATCTGAACTTGCTTCCTTTTCACAATATGTCGATCGGATTCCCCGCTGTAAGGGAACACGCTCCTCGTTTGCCCCTGGCAAGTCAATACCATTCAAGGACGTCAGTAGAGTGATTGTTAATTAATTCCCTCCCCTTTTTTTTTCTTTTTACTCATTCCACCAACTAATTTGCTTGAGTGCCTACGTACACGCCTACGATTTCCCGTAACAGTACAGGAGTTCAAATTAGTCGAAATCATTATTGCCTTTGACAATAGGTTCCGAGGATTTTTGTAATATAAAGAATAATAAAATAATTTCACGAAATGTATATTGAAAAAGGAGAGGGAGATATATAAAATTATTAAATTTTTTTATTACGAGATGGAATATTCCACGATAATTTTTTCAATGACGCAAAGTCTCTGAACGTAAAAAATATTTTTGTATTGCAACGAATGGGATGGAGGTTACATTTTTTTTTAATTTCTTTTTTATTTAGACAACTTTACGAGAATTATTCAAAGATCGTGGATTATCGTGGGCACGAGGTCGAGATCCTGTTTCCGAAATTCCAGTTCGACAACTCATTGGCTCCAGTCGAATGTTTTTCGTGAGGTCCCCCCCCCCCTTGTGCCTGAGGCCCAACGATTCCGGACCTACAAATAAAAGGCATCGTTCGACTTTTCTCAATCGGTTTCGTGGAAAATAAAACGACGAAACGGACGTGATGGTTTCGTGTTGTTTTACGGGGGAAGTGACTTGGGTCAATAAAAGAAAAATTCAAAACGGATAAAGGACACTAGAGGCGTCTCTGTTCTTTGGGACTGAAGTACCGTTCGCGGTATGAAAAAAACGGACTGATACAAAATATATGGTGCTTGAATTCGAAAGGCAATTTTGACATACGGTTTTATTTAAATGACAAAAAAATACCACCTTTGTTTCCGCTCATTCAATTTTGTTTACCCAACTCTTTTTTTTTTTAATTGCATTCAGTAGTTCTGTTTTTGCTGGTTTTGTCTCTCTCTCTCCTACTCCTTTAATATTCTTTCTCGCCTCTTCTTCTCTCGAGACTACAGTTATCGAAGCTCTTACACAGAAGTAGATCGAAATGCAGTAAATCACGGTAATGAGATTGATATGGGAGTGCAGGAGACACTGCTGAATAATTGAGACTCGTGGCAAGGACGTCGGGTTAAGTAAAATGAAGTAAATGCTCAACGATTATTTAAATGAACAGACTGCACCTGAAATGCATTATTGCACGTGCACTTTGCTGCGTTTAGCACATGCGTTCGAATTAGATGCGACGGTAAATATCGTACGTCAGATCGAATTAGCATTAACAACACTCTGGTATTTCTATAGGAAATAGATATTCCCGCTATATAAATTCAAATTAATTAAAGCCAGCTTCGGATTTTTTTACAATAGCAAAGGAGAGTATATATCGAGTATGAGACCTGATTCGAACTCAGTTAAAAAATAGCCATGACAATTTTTTTTATTAAATACGTTATCGTATATACTGACGTATGACGTAACGACGAAATCACTTTTAAAAAATCGTGCATGGTTTGATATAATAGAAGAAAAAAAAATCTACGATAAAAAAAATCCTTGCATGCCTGCACTCCATTAGATGACCATAATAGGACATACAGCCTTATTCGCGGGATCGCAATCGGCATTTCAATTAGATTCTGTGTTTTAGGTCATAATTGGAAAGCGAATAAATTAACGAAGAAACGTCCCGAAGTCTTTTGTAATAAGAATTCGATGGTCTGACGTACTCATCGCGAGCCCAACTAGGATCGGTATCATAAAACTGAAAAGAAAAATCGATCGATAATAATCAGTGTTACGATCATCTATAAACTGTAATTATGTAATTTATAATATCTTTATTGCCTTACAAGTTATAGCTAATAAAAGCAAAGTGATCCAGGCGATCGATCTTAGCTTTTATTATAACTTTTACTATCGCATTGTATAGCTTCGGATTGTTGATAATTTTAAAAAGCCCGCGCTTACGGGGAATCCCTCGGATATATCACCAGCCCACATTACCGTTATACGTAAGTAGTACGATTATCAAATAGTGATCGTACAAGAATCCCGATATGCCCAAGTTTATAGAATCACGTGTTTCGACTTACGGGAATGGGAAAGTCGCGCTTTCTGAACGGTTAAATAATCCAATCGTTTCGGCGAGTTGAATATTGTTTTATCGGACACCCTCTTGCGAAACAAAGGAAAGCGATTGGTATCTCCGGCATAGTTGTTCCACTATACATATAGTTCAGATACAGAGTGCCTGCCGGCGGTCCTTTCATCCCAGCCACACGGACTGCCATTTGCATCAAGTTCCCTAGGTTAGGTTCACATGTAACTAGACTTTGCAGGGTGACTCAGATATAAAAGTAGCTACAGTAACCACCACGCTTAACTGCTGCAGTTACTTTCAAATGGAGCACTATATATATACAGTCCTATTAGAGTGAAATTAGTCGGTTGGAATGGCGGGGCTCTTAGGGTCAAGAAGGTTCTACGTTCAGACTTCAGAATGAATAGGTTCCTTCGGTCTGTCCCAACATTATTTTACCGGTCTTTGTTGGACATGATCTTACTTGCGCCGAAGGATGAACTGGTTTAATTTTTTTTTTCATTCCCTTGCCTTAAACCCTCCACTCTGTCGAGAACTGCTGCTAATTATAGTACAGAGTTGTGGCAATACTGACGTTTTAAGCGGTACTCGTATATATAGCTTGAACGTCGAAACTCTGACCTTTAACCAACGATCGCTTGACTCCAAGTCAAATATATTATCCCACGTGTACCTTGTACTTGGGCTTAGCTACTATAATCTCGAATGGACATACCATAAAAGTGACAGATTTAGTACTGGCAGTCGATATAGTTTAATATACCGGAATGTATTGTGCACCGAAATTGGAACCTTGGACAATACGTTATGGGAAAGATATTGCACGATTGAACTTTTCTGGTATCAATGGCAAAGAAATTTCATATCCATACGTTTCATTTCTTATGGTACCATTACGGCTGATCACGCCCTTATCATATCCCCGTAACAGTCATAGTGAAAGTACCACCTAACTCCTATTCGATATCAACTGGTGAAATGATAGCGGTAGTCACAAGCCTGAAGAATTTTATAGTCAAAGACGTTATACCGAATAAAAGGTGAAATAAAGAAAGTAAAACCAATGAGTCAAAGCAGGGAGACGTCTGTTCTTACGAATTCCATGCATTCAGATTTACTTGATGAAAAGATACATGTATTACTCTTACATAGCTATATATATATATGTATGTAAATGTTATGCAGCTATGTGAAAAAGGACGAGTCAACATTTTTGCACACGATGTATTCATAGTATGTGTAAACAACGTACAAGAATACATATATTGTACGTTCGCCACTTAGGTACATGGAACTTTCTATGACTATGGACCATAAAGTGTTTTACATAAGTATTTAAAAAAAAAAATTTATTCGCTATCGACAATTTTTAGTGGTAATAATGAATAATACGCCTACTACGTATTACGACTGCACATGCCTCGTTCACAAGCACGGGTGTCTAGCGACAAAAATATTTCGGTCGTGACCCTGCTTAATCGTCTCGAAAGTATACTTTCGAATGATTACATACTACGAAGAAGTCTTTATTGCAAAATGATATTTTGAGTTTGTGCCTCTCGATTTCTCACGTGTAAACTAAAGGTCAGACATTATGGTACTATTAACGCGTACGAGTAAAGGAGGGGCGCGACTTTACACTAAAATCAAGGGCTGAGTCAGAGTGTAAACTCGCTGGAGTATTAATAAAGAAGTTGGGCTGTCGTGTATTGAAGATTCTGGTAAAATTTTGGACAGAAGAAAAATATTCCTAGAAACTTTCTATACGTCTCGTACTTCGTTGACCTAATAATTTAGCCTCTCATATGATCGTCTAATGAATATTCATGAAGCGACAATAACTCGTCTGACTTTCTGTCGTAATTTATTAATGGCTATTTTAATATTTTGATCGAGTAAATATTTTTTGTTTTCTATTTTTATACACCCAACGCATTTAGTGTTAAGACGTTAATTGTGAATCCAGCATTATTTACGAGTGTATACGTAGGCCTTTACTGTGAATCGAGCATTATAACAATGCATGGATACCTTAAGGAATAACATTACTGGGAAATACCTTTTGATTATCTTTTTCCTTGGCGATATACGAGCGTCGCCATATTGATCGTGACAGGAAGAAAAAGAATATACCGATTGTCAGCCTACGGCATTTATGCCAGCGCTCGATACCAAAATGGTCAGTATTCTTCGTCACGGGGACAGTTTCGTTATAGCGGTACTCTCGCGCGCATCTTCTATCGCAAGAAAAATCGAGCGACTATCGCGTTACAGTAAATCCACCTAAAGTGATTTACGGTATATGGATCAATAATAAATGAATAGCCCGAACGAATTTTACACGGTTAAATCGATTTCGGGGGCCTGCAAAGCTATATACATAACGGAAAACGGTATCTCGAACAATAGTTATTTCTTTTGTGAGTGCAATAAAAAGAAAATCAATACAGTTATAAGCGTGATAAGATTTTTATAAATCTCTACGAAATTGGCAATCTCGGTGAAAAATGAACGCACGTATTTTTATCGACGTAAAAAAGAATATCGTACAAATTATTACTTAAAAATTTAGCACCCGATAACGAAAACTATGCTTAATTACAAGATCTATCGATTATCGATAAATCGCAGCCCGTCCGAACACGAATAAATAACTAAGTTCTTACCTTGGACACTTTCACTGGGTTAAACCAAATTTCAAATAATCCCGCCTCTTTCCCACAAGGCGCTCGAGACTCCAGGCCTAGAACAGCCAGCTTCATATAGACAGCGTAAAATGTGAATAAAAGTTTGGTCGATCGAATCGTTGAAAAATCGTCTTATCCCAATCGATCATGCACAATTCTTATATATATTCGAGTAACGTAACAGGTGTATAACGGGACGGTATTGCGCAATCGGCTGAAAGCAGTGTCTGCACGTGGGAATGGCAAGAGTCGTTAAATCAGTTTCCACGATAAAGCATTCTGTCCGATGTCAATATCCCGAATCAAAATAAGTAATAACCTGTCCGCAGTACGTAACAGACAGTAGACACTACACTAGTTCGGAGCTAACCTCAAAAAGCAGCCCGGCCATGTCAAGCTAGTGAAGTACGTAAACAAAATATATATATCTATATACACGATCCAATCTAAAATCCCACATTTATTAGTTTTAAGAACCAACCACTCGTTATTCATTGTTTTAATAGCGACGTAAATCTCGTATAAGGATACTAACCTAACCCCAGTGAATACTAGTACGAGATATTTGATGCCGACGGCCATATTTATACGGCATGGATTTCGTAAGGATCTCGTACGTACATATGTATACCTATACCACAAGCTACATACCATATATATATATATATATATATACATATAATACATAACACATACCTTAAAGTCTATATACGAAACTATTCGAGAAAGTTGGCAAGTATAGGTTATGTACGTTCTATAAATACATTTACTACAGGATCATCGATTCCATTGATACGCTATTTTAAATGGTATTACCCATCTTAATTAACTCTGCTCCTCGTTACGAAATCTCTTCAAAAGTGACTTAGCACCTAGCTACGTCTAACGCAATCCAATTGAACAATACGCGAAGCATACCGAAGATGACACGGTTAATGGAAAACTAGAACGAGAAGTAACAGAATCACTATTTATTACCATCTGACAGATGACAGTTTGTGATAACAGCTGGCGCGTAACGTATACGTCCTTTGTACGATTCTTCGCAGTATAAATACTATAGTATGTACCATATCTTTTGGATATAGGTAGACAGACTTAAGCACAGTCGTACCTCGTACTACAGTACAGTTACTTATTGTAAGCAGCATACATATGCATAAGTGCAAGCATTCAGGACACGTGGACAGTTATACGTATAGGCTTTGAAAATGAAAAATATTCATTCGATTATACTTCTCCTCGAACTTGTACGTTACCAGTCATCGTACGGTATAATATATACCTTGCATACGGTGCATTCTTATAAACTGTACCAGAACTAAGCGCTGCCTACCAACTGTCGTGAACTATCGAAGCATAGTTGGACTAGTACAACTATATCGATGGACTTTGGTATAACACGATCTCCAGTGACTGTATATATGTATATTATCGTATGACTGTACTATCCTGTATAATCTTATACCGTATACTATCTATATCTATCTATCTATATATATAGGTATAGTATACGACGAGGTTAACCGAGACGAAGAACAGGCCTTCGCATTTTATTAGAAGTGAAAGTTGGCGTTTCAGGTGGCGTTGCCTATGGCTACCTATAAAATATGCCGTGTGATTGCAAACCTCGCGCCATTATTACACGATCGCTATACCGGACGTGGCCACGATCGTTGCGAATTTCCGTAGGATCTTTACACTCGGACACCCATTCCTTATGCCGGCCAATGAAGAATTCGCGAATATCGTATTAAAGTGGTGCTATCGAGATACGTCATTGGGTTGGTATGCAGCTGAAATTCGTTTGGCAGTGTAATGCATAGTGTATAGTCGAGCTTGTATAATGATTACACACAGGATTATACAGTGTATACAGATATATACTAGGTGTCACGGAGTATCGTAGGATTTCGTAAATTATCATTTCTCCCGATTCTATGACTCGTGGCATTATTATGCAAACGCAATAGCGAGTCGTGCCAGCCGCATAATAATGGCACCGGTCGTACACAATTGCGATATAAATGAAATTTCGTATGACTTTTCGGTCTTTGTTTTAACGCGGTATTTTCGGTTTCTTATATTGTCCGTATATTTGATCGATTGACGTCTTATATGCTAGGTTATGCGTTATATGGACATCGATAATTTTTTTGTAATTTCTCTATCGTCCAAACGATCGTACAATCAGGATTGACTTCCTGTATCGGGAATTAAGGTTTCTTCACACTTGTATGACTATACCATAGGAAGATCTCGCTCCCCCACGTCTCACGTACGTGCTCGAGACAAATCCGTTTGATTTTCGTCCAATTGTTACGCGAGTTAACGGACAATGGGTATAAGGTCGACGGGCTCGTGGCGTGACTCCATGACAGAGAGAACCGAACATCGAAAAGTCAATGTCCGCACAGCGTGCCGATGCTGTTTCGAAGCATTGGTTATGCCGTTTCCGAAATTCAATTACCGCACGAGCAAAAGTAATCATTAAAATTTATATATGTGAAAATTAATTTTCTTCTTCAGTCTCGAGTTTTCCAAAAAAGTCTCTCATTAATTATTTGACGAGGGTACGCGTAACGTTATCTTAGGAAAGAATTGTGAAAAATTTCCCCCAAAAAATATTTCACTTAATGACATTCGTTTGGCCGTCTGATCTTGCTCATGTGTATATATTACGGATTCTCATGAGTAATCGTCACCCATTGTATTGCCGAATGGACAAGGATACGTTAACCGATTTCGAAATCACCGGTACGTATGTCCTTCTCTTACGCACGTAAGAGCCCATGACTCTGTCTCTCTCGCGCTCGTGGCAAGTATAGGAAACTGTGAAAATCTAAAAGGATCAGGCCTTTTCCTAACCTACCGATGAAATTAGCACTTTGCTAATGGACATCAAAAAACTTCGTCATCGTTTTACATAGTTTCAAAACAGCTGTTTAACCACAGTTATCGCGGCTGTCAAAGACTCTTACGTTTCGACTATGCGTGTAGGCCACATGCGTGACGTATATGTATTTTTAAAAATAATTTTGTTATTCCAATAGCCTAATGCTCTTTACGTGCCATAGTTGCTCCCCCGAGGTTATGGTAATTCGTAAAGAAATTTTTTCGTGGAACAATAAACCGGAAGCTAATGCAAATTGACATTGGCCCGATTAATACCCATAACGAAACCCTCGTTCCTCAAAGTGGGCACGAAGAACCAATTCCTCTTTAGTTTCAGAACCTATAAACGGTGAAAGTATAGGGGAAAAAAAAACGTCAAGGACACCGTAAGATCTTACGAACCGGATTGTCTGTCCGGCGGAGTCACGAAACCCCTCGTGAGAGACATAAAATCATATAAAAGAATTTTGGATTGAATGATCGTTTATTAAATTTAAATATAGACACGTTAAGATTAAATATCGACAATTACAATCACCCTGTGATATCTCGCGGTTTTAAAAGTATAAAAAAAAGATTATAAAAAAGTAAACGTATGCGTGTATGCGTTATGAAAAAAAGTCCGATAGTTATCGATTCAAGGACCACGGATGTGGATGTGATCAAATTTATTTCGTATATTTTAAGCCTAAGGACTTCAACGACAAGGAAGATATAAACTCACGCGAAATTATCTCGTTCGACTATCTAGCTCAAGTATCTGTGTCTCGGACCTACGTCGATGTACACTTCAAAGATGGCGTTCCGATTCGTAAACTTCAGACTTAAAAACCTGGAACGGTATCTCCATCTTGAAATAATTACAAGGCATCGATGACGTCATAAACTTCGAAGGTAAACGATAAAATACCGACGATCACGTATACTTCACTGTTACGTATCGGCAACTTAATTTTTATGCTGACTGTACATACGTTTCGGCAAGATAAATCCTTCCTGCTGTCTGATCGATTACTAATAGATACCAGGCGCCATAAGTTTGATCAACTGTAATTAACGTACCTTGTTGTAGCCACTCAATTGATACAGCGGTTAATATTAGAATCGAGGCCAAAAAAAAAACAATCGTACAACCGATGAGTCCTTCTTGATACCACGGGAACATACGTCATCCTTCATTAAAGTATTTTTACAGATTTTCATTTGTACCCGTTAGAACGTTTCGCATAAGCTTGTATATGCTAAACCGAATGATTTATAAGATCGTTCGCTTAACTAAGCCCTAGATTAAGTATAGGGATTAGGAGAATTGCCAAGCTCTTTGTATCCAGAGCAAATCGCACGGAAGGTCTTCTAATTCGCTTTGACGTACCCAACGCCCTCGTACTGACCACTCCCCGTGGGTCTGCGGGGACAAGGAGTATGAAAAAAAAAGAGCATCGAAATGGACAAAAAGAATCAAGGACCTTCACGGGTATTGGGCGACAAGTATTGGGTGTGCGAAAAAAAACGCACGAAACTCATTGCCATTTCGGTTTGGCGATGCAACTGAAAATAAATGACCAGTCTTTACTGGGACTTGAAGAATGCTGATGGTAAATAACGTTATATGCATATCCTAGCGTGACGATAAATTTTTTTTTTAATCGCGTCTACTCGCTCGACATGTGAAAAAATTTTGAAAAAAAAACTATTCGCAAGGCCGTTTTTTTCATGCCGATTCCACTCCGAGCAAGATGGACCTCCCACGCTGGGGGGCAGTGATAGTGATGGAAGCAAAAGAAATAGAAATAAAATACTTATAGCACATTACAAAGAGACCGCTTTGCTCGCTTTATGATACATGTTCGATTCTGATATGCACTCGAAAAATTTTTTCTCCTTATTTTCTTGTTATGCAACATCGGAGTGAACGATCGCGGTACGACGGTTAAACTGGGTAATGAATTCCCGGATGATGATAGACCCAAAAAAAGGGAGAATGAATGGAGCAATTAGGATCTGTAAGATAAATTCTACGTCGGTTAACGATTATGCTTTTCTGCTAAGTCGAGAGTAATGGAGACGCGTTATTATAGTATACTTACTACGATTCTTCGTTACGTGACGTGCTTCCTTTTCAACTATTAATTATACTAAATTGCCAAGGCATCGAATTCCTTGTATTAAGCTTTGGGAGACACGTGACTTAATTTTTAACGAGCACGACCGCTTGTTCAAATAATAAAGGTTACTGCAATTTATTTTGGAAATTCAATATGCATCGGGTCCGTGCAATCAAATTTGCAAATTATTTTGCACTTTTTAAAAGTCTCAATCAGATACCCATTCGCTTATATTTGTCTTACGAAAAAAATCTTGACTGTACAATCCGTTTAAATATATATATATACATGTATATTGTAATATATGTATATATTGTATGACTACGTTATTAAAATTAGACAGATAATAGTCAGCTCTCTTAATATCAAGATCGCGTGATACGAGATAAGACGAGGATAAATAAAAAGACCCTAATTCATAGAAGCCCTGCTGTCAGGATAGGTATATCGCACTTTCTCACTGGATAGTACCTTTGGTTAATAAAAAAAAAAAAATACGTATTTATGTCGGTGATAATATATGGTTTCACTTTCGTTTAAAAGAACCATCGTTCTAGTCGAGGGTATAATATATGGTTACGTAAATTTATACTACGGGACATTGAGAATCGTGCTTCGGCGTTCCTGTTTAAACTGTTTGACAGTTAAACGATCTTTAAACGCTACGTCCAATTACTGCTTATTTATAGTGTAAAATTTGTACGACAGCCCCGGAACAAAGAAAATTGCCCATTACGCATGTTAAAATGTCGAAAGAACTTTTGTGTGTACATGAATAACACGTAGAAAACGATAGCTGTGGTAAACTTGTTTGTACCGTTAAAAAAAATTAAGAAAATTATTTGGAATTATGTTTGAAAATTTATGGGACGCCGAAAAAAATAAGTTCCTGAAATTAAGGAGATAAATTATTGTACGTAATACACATTTATTTGGAGTCGTTATGGTACTCAAATTATTGGCGGAGATTTTTATGGCGAAATAGGACATGTTTACTGGTTCGTCATATTGCGAAAAATAATTTTGAACTTTTAATCCCTTACTAACTTTCACCGTACTCGGGGCTAACTTTAACGCGCTCCACCTTCCCATCATTTTTTTGACTGTCAAACAGAAATGCAATGCAACCTGTTTTCTCAATGATTTGCAGATTAATACACTGACTCGCCATGGTCTCCAGACGAAAAATTCTTTCCCGTTCGCGAGACAACCTTGCCGAGTACGAGGAGCAGGAAGAAGAGGATGTGTGGTATAATTTGGATAAGCTGTACAAGGTAAAAGAATTACTAAAAATTTTCTTATAGATATTGATGCAATCATTTAAAAAATTGTATCGAGCGTTTCAATTGTCTATGATAACAGATACAAAGAAAAAATAAAATGTATAAAATGAAAAAATAAGCTGCCGTAACCTTAATAGTAATAGAGCCACAATTGGGCAATGAGTAATAAAATATAATGTATTGGCTGTACCTTTTGTTTTGCCGCAATGTGGAGCCTCGCATAATAAGGGGGATCCTTTCTCTCTTCCGCTACCCTTTTCTTCTTCTTTTTACACTGTTTCATGGTGCTCTCGTAATAACTCTATTATTTACAGTGTAAATTTAACACGAAGACACCGCGCTTCACTCCCAGCATAACGAACGATTTATTTTACGAGGCTGTATTCTCCTTGTTATGCATTTTCGCGCGTTGCTGTAAATCACTTGCAATGATGTTCAATTGACAATTACGTACGCTTGTATTCAGGATCACATACAGGAGGTCTTAGACAAATGGAACCAGATAGATGATGAAATATGGGCGAAAGTTATTGTCTTCGAAAGAAACAGACGTGTGGCTAAGGCGTATGCAAGGGCGCCTGTACTAACCATAAATGGATCGAACGAAGGTTTCGACGGCTACCGGTGAGTATTAGATAAGTTTAAAAAATAATAGATAGTAAAAAAAGTCTAGAAGAGATAATTGAGAAAAAGCGTAATCGAGCAGCACTCAATTTTCCGGAAGTCATATCGTTACGTTTCCTTTTTTCTCTCTACCTTTTATATATCCAACGAGGAAAGGAAATGCAAGATTTCTAGACCATAAATAGGAACCGCAATGTTGCGAGGAAACGATCGACATTCACCCGGTTTCTATGCGAGCTACCATTCTCGATATTACAACCGCCATTTTCCAAGCCGCCATGATTTCTCTTCAAACTCACAGAATGATCCACATTTCCGGATTGAGCTCGTAGCTCAATGGACGTCATTGTCGAATTATTTAATGTTTACAGCATTACACCAATTGCTCTTATTCTCCACTGAAATTAATGCGCTATTTCTTTTGTGCTCCTTTTTATACCAACTTTAGAATGCCACTATTGAATTTGCTCTCTTAATGAAATTTCATCCATATTTTCACTGTGCCTAACGGTTTTAATACGAACTAGCGAAACTTCAAGCTACTAAAAACACCTGCCGCTTCTTCTGCTCGTCCGGTGAAAACTTCCACGTCGTATTATACTTACCGACCTCTATCCCATTCTCGTGCGGCCAGTCGATTCTACAGAGCATTCCACGAAATCGCTTACTGAAAGTCAAGCAGACGACTTTTGTATACGCAGAGCAAGTTAGCCTTTTTACAAGCGACCCGATTTCTAATTATTTGATGAAGACTAATCAACGAGTCACGTTCCAATTCGTGACACGAATTCACCGCTCGATCTCATTTCGCGATCAAAGTGCGAAACGTTTTCAAGTTGAAGTTACGACAAATAAAATGGGGAGAAAGAAAACATCAAATAGGCTGAATACTCACATAACCCTCAAGAAGCATAAATTAAGCATTCCAAATTGAGGTGAATTTTTTTCTCTTTCTTTTTCACTCTCATTTTACAAGTCTTCAACGCGTTACGTAACATACGTATTTTGCATCCAAGGTTTACGCTTGCAATAAATTCTCACGTTAATCCGTGCATATATACACTTATACGAAATATCATTTCGGCCATTGTCGTGATGCGTATGCGAGAATCCACCGCGCGTAGAATCGAACTTAGTCATTTGAATTTTCATGATGTAACCTCTCGAATGTGGGACGAGCCGTAAACCGTATCGCAGTTCGAATACTAATGCTCACCTAATAGTTCAGTGAAATTGAAGATCTACAAAGTAAATTGACTACCGTTCCTAATTGGAATTATCATACTTTTGTTCGTAAGAGCAATTCCACCTCATTGTTTCCGTATTGACTTCCACATAGAAATAATTACTCTCCCACGCTCTCCCGAACTCACTGTTATAACTACTAATATAAAAGAATTTCTTGGTGTGTATGTACTACATATACACATATACTGGTAGTATCATGAAGAACAGACGGATTCTCTTTTCGCGTAGTTACTATTATTATAATTAATAATCAGGTATGCTTCTTCAATGTCTTTCAGCAGTGCGCACTACTTGCGAATTTCCGTTATTAATTATCATGTTAATTATAGCCAACTGAATGAATCCCTGTAATTAATTATCAGGATAGGACTGTGCGGTTTCGACAATCCGATGCGAGATTCGAAAACGGACGAAGCCAAGAGACACATAAATCAAGGTGTAAAGCTAAAAATGGACAATGAAGGCAACATCCAAATAAAACGCTTGTGCAAGAGTAATGTATACATAAAAGCAACACATCCGGAAGACAATGCCATTGGTTCAGAAATAATACGTAATTCACAAGGTGCATTAGAACATGAAAAGCCTGGAAAGGTAAAAATTTTAGTTTGATTTTAAAAAGAAAATTGTTCATTTACTATACAATACATTTCTGAATGACATTTAAATATCTTTATATTATTTTTTTCAGTTGTTCGACATTGACAAATACGAAACAAACTTATCCAGAGAAACAAGAAGAGCGTATCCAGATAGACGAAGATTAGAAACGCAATGTTTAAGCGCCATTGTATTTGTACGTACCGAGGCTGACTTATTGCAATGCCCTGTCTGGGCTCTAATCGTAAACGTAGTAGGACTTGATATGTTAAAGTCAAAATTACCACCAGGTACGTGCGAGACAGTCCGCATGATTCTATTCTAAAATAATCATTGTACGGTACGATAAAGGTTCCGTTATTGCACGCAATGTATTGAATCAGTTCTAGCGCTCCAAAGGCCCGTAGATATAAAGAACCGGCCGAGAATACCAATTCCAGATGAAGACCCCTATAGCGTAGCCGGAGTCTCGTCTTCGGGTCAAAGTGAAGATCCGCAAACTAGTAGAGACACCAGAGCACAAGTTTATATGCCATCGTCGAGTTATCATCCCCGTCGTCCTGAGAAACCGCCTAAGCTGCCACCCAGAGAAAATCTCTACGGTCATGACATTCCTAAGGTACTGTACAATGGCTGGATGCATGCTTAGGATCTTAGGAATTAAGGCACGTGTTAAAAGACTGATGTATTGACGGCATTAAAGTGCCGCATTGTCGCCTACGCTATAATCGATGACGCTTCTTTATTGCAGCCGGATTATGATGACATCGAGGATGACTATGCGAGTGCTATGAGACCTTCGGTTATGGTGGGCGATGAAAAGAAGAGTAAAAGAGATGACAGTAAGAAATATGGTATGCGCTCACAGTATCCTGTCTCATTGTCAAATATTTTATTTGTCATAACGAGGATTATACGTTTAAACGTCCATGTCATTCCGTTATAGATGATCCGTATTATTGTGGGCTTAGAGCACGCGTACCAAACTTCGTGAAAATGGCAAAGAACGGCCAGAACAAAGTTTCTTCACCGTATGGACATATAAGACCTCAACCAGCACCTGCATACGTTAGTAGCGGATATGTGAGCAGTCAGTCTTCACAAATATATGGGCATCATGTGCCAGCAAAAAGACCACCGATTATGTACCACGCAAGAAGCTTTGAGAGCGGACTCGGTACGTACGTACATTTCATCTTGTTGCCTTTTTTTTTTCTAATCATCAACCAATACCATATTAGGTAGAACAGAACGAAATGTTTGAGTGTGGTCTTACTAAAAATATTGCATGTGAATAAATGCTATTTGTGTGCTCTTTCCTTTGATTTTCTTAATTTTTATTGAATTTCAATTAATCGTAGATTTAATTGTATTACAGATTCGGACGACAGAATTGATTCCCCGTACAACCATATTTATGGTAGGTTACCCATCCCGACGAGGGGCCTGATACCGGCACCACGTGCTATGTATATCGGAGAATGGGATTAAGATTAAGTAATATCTTCGTATTTGTACTTACAAACTGTATATTGTTAATATACCATATAAATACTCATATTTTTTATGCCAGCACCATGATTCTCACTTCTTTTAATATATATTTTCTTATCGGTGACATGCAACCACCCAGATATTATTAAAACCTGAACACATTGTATTTCATGCGTGATACTTTCTCAAGATACTTTCATAACCCTCAACTAAACTGTGCCGGCCGGCTTGGAATACGATTTCAAAACGTTTGTGGTTTTCAACTAGGAGAATTAATAGAACAACCGTGATCGGTGACCGGTAAATAATTTCTTTCTTGACCTTCGATCTTTATTTTTTTTTGGAAAATAATTTCACTGCAATCAATTTTCTTTTTGCTTTCATCACTGAACTTTCAATATTCCTAGGTTTGATCGAGTGAAACTCGATATTCATTATATCAGGTAAAATTATTTACTTCTTATACTATATACGTACAAAAGTGTCGTTATTCGACAGAGGTTAATGTTGTGTTTTATTTAATTAGTGGAAAAAGAAATAGAAATGTGAATGACTATCAGAGCACGATGATAGGAAGAAATAAAAAGCCTTTCAACGGTATCTCTTTCCTACATTCCAAGTTTAACTGTACTAACATAGCTGTTATGCTGAAAGTACTTTGTATTTGGAACGTGACGAGTTACTCGTACGTGCATTCAGCATTTCAATTTCGATTTTTTTTTCATGGTATACTTGAGCTTAAGGTCGTTCAAAGTAATTCATAACTTCTCGAAGAGTTTAATAATACGGATTCGCAACGTTGACAAATTATCTCACGTCTTAGTACAGCCAGACAAGAATGCGCGGTCATTATGTATCCATAAACTTGTATTGATGATTTATAAAAATGACAGTATTGTTCATGCTTACAGTATGTTGCGCGCAACTAATTAATGCGTCCATTTGATATTGGTACTTTTAAAAAACTCAGACTTAAGATATATGCTTATTGAAAATTTCACTGGGTCCTGATGGCAGCGAGATATCATCCGTAAGAAAGTCTATCGATGTCAGTTGCGTATCAGTTGCCCCGATTTTTTAAATCTTTCACTTTGTAAATCCGCACCAGCCAATGTTCCGTCGTATACGCTTCCTCTAGCACATCCAATTCGAAGTCCTTATTTCCGATTTCCATGTTCCTTACTCTGTCGTATCCCGGGGGTTTTCCTAATTTTGCAAACAGAAAATAACATTACCCATCCTTTAGCAGAGAACGTATTATATAACATGAAATAAAGTGCTTTAGAATTTTACCAATCGAAAATTCTGCACCTAATTTTCAAAAAACGTCAGAATGATACGAAACTTACCTCCTTCGGTGTAAACTTGACCAAATCGATAGTAACACATTTTGTACATAAGACAATTGAGCCAAATCGGAGAGGCTTCTTTATCTACTCTAAATTCGCCAGCAGCGTTATAATAATCCCACTCGGTGATAGATTTACCTTCTTCAGTGCTACCACCGATACGCACCATCCATAGGAACTTATTAATATCTAAAACAAGAAAGGAGCGTCAGATTATTAAATAAAATCGATTCGCGTATGCATATAGACCGAAGATCTATACAATAAATGATATTTTCTTGTTGGTGCCAATAGAATAAGATAAAGATAGAGACTAAAATATATATAAACTCATAAATGAAATTAATATGATCCAATAATCAGTATATTTACAAAGTGAGACCATACTCTACACGGCCCTACTCTATCTTCAAAGATCACTCTAATCGGACGTATAAGAAGTTTATCAGTAACAGATAGTCTCAGTGCACAGCGTTATAATGCTTGGATCAAAGATTTGTAAAAAGGGATAAAATTACTTACCGTCCGATGAGTAGCCTGTAAGTCCACCGAAAATAACAAGTACATAATTCACATCCAGTTCTCTCATTATCTCGTAGGCCTTGTCCTCACTACTCGCCATTGCTTGTCCAACTCTCGATATGTGTGTATTGTTCCATGTATTATTGTCTACTAAAATAGTTCTGTTTGCCATCGCCGTTATTTGATAACCATAATCCCACCAGGACATCACCTTGGCGTCCTGATTTTAAATACAAGCATCAAAATGAATTCTATTAATATTCTAAATGTGGTGACGATGGATTTGCATGTGAATATTACCTCAGGAGTATTCATGCGTAGCCAGTAATAAGCTTCTCTGAAATCATCAAAAATCATTCGGCCTCCGTCAGGTGAGCGAGCTGATAAGACTATACTTGGTGAACTATATGCTTCGGCTGTGACCCATGTGCAATGCACGGTATACGAGAAGAACAAAATGGACATTATGAAGATGAAGAACATGGCGATCTGTAAGCCACAAGATGATGGTATTGTCTATATCTGTTGTGAATTTCTTGTGATAGATATGTAGCGAATGAATCTTACTTCGGTTTTTAGAACGTAATTGTTTTCAAATTTGCGAGACTTCTTATCGGTGACTTTTCCACTCTCTATCTGTTTCATGTAAGTTAGCACCAGTGCTGATGCACCGATTGCACCAAGTATACACATGACAGGTGCAAGTACTAACATTAGACGTACCATGACTCCCTGTAAAAAAAATGTAAGAAATTTGTAAAGTTTAGTTCATGTAAAATAAATAATTAAGAATATTTGATAGTAGTTAGATAGGAATACATACAGCAAAGTAGAGACTGGTAACTCCATAGAGTATGAGGAAGATATTGGAGTCTGTTAACTTAGAGAAACAAAAGTATAAACCAGCAGGGAAAAGGAATACAAGGATCTGTAGATCGAAGTAAAATGAACTCCAGGAGGTTGGTTGATGCTCCGATACAGATGCAATAATAGGAATGTGATTCTTCGCGTACGATGGATCCAGCAGAGAATAGAAGCGTCCAGTCCATGGAGATATCTTGCCTGTTTAAAGCAACTTGTATGAAAATAATCTAAAAGAAATATTCTAATATAACAGTTGAAAAGGAGTATTACCAGTCAATGTCAGTACAGTTCCAATGATGGCAGATGCTGTGAGCATCGATAAAATGAGTCCACGAAACAGTAATTCAAAATCACTTTGAGATAGTTTACTGCGAAGATAGTCTACAAGTGTGTGAATTTGACACAAGCCAAAGACTCCAAATGCCTATGGAGAACACATAACATACAACATATCATAAGAATATTGTAAAGTAATAGTATGAGACTTGTATATTTTACCAGCATGTGTTCGGAACTTTGCACAGGTTGGAAGCCGACGAATGAAATTTGCATAGAGAGGATCGTTCCTATGCAGTAAAGTACGTTATATGCAACATATATTCTGTGCGAAAAGCGTCCAGTAACCATAAGCGTCAGGACGTGCATGGGAATGAGATTGATTAGGAAGACGTATCCTCCCCAGGAAGAAACCATATAAAAGTAAGCTAGTGCAGCGCATGTAGACCAAAAAATAGCGCCTGTTTTTACGGCCTTTATCCACATATAGTATGTAAACAGCATGCAGAAAATTGCTATGCCTTCGTTGTCATAAGAACCAGCTACAGATCTAGATATATAACCAGGAACGATAGCGATCATTGCTGCGGCAAGTAATCCTGAAGCAGAATCCTGAAAATGATAACAATTAAGATTACTTTATATTGAGAAAACTTGTCTAGGTGTATAAAGATTCTATAATCTAAGAAACTGATGATAATACCCTTAGTTCTTTCGTAAGAAGATAAGTAACTATAGTAGTGAAACTAGAAAATAAAGGTGCAAGGAAAACGCAGACATTGCGTATATCGATGGTGATATTCAGTAGCCATGCTAAGTGGTACAAAGCCGCAGAAGTTATCATCAATCCGGGATATATAGTGCCTGGAAGTTTCATTTATTATGCATATAATCAGGTGAAATAAATATCAATTATCTTAAGTTTACATAAAAAACACTACCTCCGATAATTCTGCCAAGAGGATACCAGACACGATCATCAAACCAATTATGAAATTTATAGAATCCTTCTTCAGCCAGGAACTTTGTTGTTCTATAGTTAAAATATGGATCAAACTCATGGATAACACTCTCGAATCTTAATACCGAGAATAACCGCGTTGCAAAAGCTGAAACATCAAGAATATTATGTATTCTGTCACTAGCAAGACCAAGTCAAAACATGCTGAACAAAGTTGTTCAATCAGATAATTAATCATGTTAGTAATATCTTATTATCGATCTGATTTTTGAGCATGTACCATAAAAACATATACTTACACAACACAGCTGCTAGGGATAATATAGTCAGTTTCAAGAGTGTTTCTTGCTTTTCAGCTGATAAACGCAGACCCCGTGCCTTTGCAAGGATTGCCATGATGGATCTAAATGAAATTTAAGTTTGCCTGTAATGCAAAAAATTTATTAAATAATTATACACGCACAGGATATAACAATCACATTTTACCTAGTTTAAGAAAATAAAATGTAAAATAAATTAATAGGCAATAAAAGTTTATATAGATTATATCTGAAGAAATATATCAATTGCTAAAATAAGCGAGTACACATTGTGAAAATATTTACAATTGCAATATGATATGATATTTGAATTTTATATAAATAGTATTTATTTCATAAATAACCAAATCAAAAGAATTCATAGTTTAACATATGCAATTTTTAAACAATATTTATTAATATTATATTTAATGCATTATTTTACCCAATATGTAACAATTTATTTAGATATGAAAAATAAGAATTGTTCCGTTCAATCAATCACATAAATATTATTAATATTGAAACATAATTTAATGAAATATATATATTCATAGCTACAAAGTACCATATGTTTACTAATCCTATCAGCTGGTTTGCTTTGAGAAAAATTTAACATGTGGCATTTATTTGATCATAGTATCATTCAACTTCTGTGTTATATGAGGTTGATCTATAACATTTTTTAAAGGAACTAAGTTTAACTATAAGATACAACTAGCATCTGCTAATCATCGACACATAATTCTGTGATAAACACAAAAACAATCTTATCATAAAAATATAGTTTAGATAGTTACATGCAGCTTATCCAGAGTTATTATATTGCAGATGTCTAACCTTAAAATTTGGTCAAAATCTATGTCAATAAAAAGTGTATGAGATCGCTAAAAAAAATTTAATTTTAAACTTTAAAAATATAAAGATATCAATCTGGTTCGAATTACGTTATTATCTCCTGCGTAAATCACAACAATAGCGATAGTTAGATTTACTGTATTCTTGACCTGACCACGTACACAAAATTACCGGCCGGCAAATTCGTCCAACTTCTAACATACAGCACTGTATTAGAAGCGATCGGATAGTAGAATATTAAAATGCCTTGTGAATCAGATAGTACTTACAAATTTGTGTAGTGGAAAAATTGGCAAAACAATAAGATTATTTAAATCATTAACTTAGAAATGTCGCACCCCACTCCAAAGAAAAACCATGTAGGCAAGTGTGACGTTTATGTCCTTAGAACCAGCACTAGCTTACAGATAAACTTTACATGAAGTAAAATGCAGAGATGAGTAGAGAGATGCACAACGCTACGGTTTTAGGCGATACCAAAAGCGTGGCGCTAAATCGTAGCGGCGAGTCCACAAATAGAATTTCGTGATCATCGCCTCCGTCGATAATGCGTATCCCATCGTAGCCGAGTTAAACGTGATCCCGAACGTGTAGCTTGGCAAGTAGAGATTCTCCGCCACTCACCACTGATTCTCAAACCAACACTTCGAATGAGGCCGCTCATAAGATATTGCCAAAATATATTTTTTCTTTGCAATCTTAAGTTCGAGCGCACAGTGTAAGATCGATAAGATTTACTATGACAAAAGCCAGCACCTCATGCCTACCTGCACTGAAGCGTATGATGCCACCAGTACCTTTAATAGATATTTTACCAACGTTTCATAGCAGAACTATTCTTAAAGTCTATCAGAAATCATAGAACAGCTCGAGAACTATTGAAAAAGCCTATTCAATTTGTACACCACTATATTTGCTTAGATTTTCTTTTAATAATTTTTTTCTTCCGTTTCAGGTCATCAGATGTCATCCGATTTTCAAGAATCCTCAGGTAAGTATATTTAATATTAAATTAATAAGTAATCCCCTTCCGATCTTGAATACGAATCCACCCAACTTCCTTGTTAATTATAATCTTGCTGATTATTTAATACACTATATGTAAGTATGACAGTTATTGCCCTTTGCAATAATTATGCTGCACTTTCATATTTAATTTTTTATTTATTAACACCTTACTTCTTATAATAACTACAGGAAAAGGGGTGCAATAATAATTGATGAACTCCTTTATAATATTCAAATTATAAAGTAACTTTATTATTCACATTCAACTTCAATAAAGTTAACACACGACTTATATATCTATATACACGGCTAGTAACACGGAACATGAAATCATAACATGACATAAATCAAAACCCTCTGGTATTTGTTCTTTAATCTTCCTTATTGTGTAATAATAATCTTTAATACGACTTATAATTACGGAGTTGACAATAATACTTTTTAATTAACAAATTTATGGTAAATAGCTTAAACGCTTTTGTCACGGTTTGCTTAATTCAAGACGTATGACTCAGATCTGTGTTTAAATCATTAGTTCTTTCGGGATATATAATTGCGCTCTTTTACATAATTTTCAGCAAAATAATTTTACGGTATTCTAGCCACATTTTACATATATGCTACCGTGACTCCCTGTGGCATTCTTCCCCTTACGAATATTTTAGGAAATTTTTCTAAAACTATTTGTATCAAACTATATATATATAAAATCTTATAGCTTTAATATATAATATCATAATAGTAAGGTTAATACAAAATAATATAATATAAGCCTGTGCTAACCATGTTTTGTAGCAAAACTAAATATCTCTTTTAATCACTAGAGTCACTCGCATAGATCGACGATCTAGGTCTGCCTCCTCCCTTTGATCTCTTAGTATCCATGCATTTTCTACTGCGAATTGCCCTAGATCTCGGGTTCATCCTTCTGGGAGTGATACCCTCTTCTAAAATTTTTTTATGATAATACGCATTTCTACGCTTGACTTTAGTAATTAAATTTTCATCAACAAACTTTGGTCGGTCAGCCATGATTACATCATCAGCTTCGTTGCTTCTTTCACCAAAAAACTTGGTTTGTTTTCTTGCCCGTTTGGACCTATTATTTTCCAACTCTCGAGAAATTTGTTCATCTTTTAGGTTTTCCAGTCTAACTATTAACTTCATATCCAGCTTTGGATCTCTCCCTTTAACTATTTTAATGTTCTGCTTAATTATTTTCGTTCTTGAAACTCGAGGTTTGTCTTTTTTTTTATCATTCATTTGTGCTTTCTTCTTACTTGCAACTTCTACTTTATTATTCATATTGACATCAGTTTCCTTTTCTTCAATCAATTCAATATTTTCGGCTTTATTCACATCTCTTTTGTTTTCTTGAATCTCTCCGGTTACTACTCTTCCGCAAGCTTTACGCAATTTATCTTCTAACTCTTCCTGCAACTTTTCAAAATTTGTAAATAAATTCTCGATTCCAACTTCATACTTGTGCCAAAATTTGGAACATGTGTCTAGAATTTTAAGATATTGAATCATTTGCTGCATCATTTTTCTTATGTCTCTTGACTCTGCTGTATTCTGGTTAGCTTCGTACTCGGCGCTGTCCTGAAGACTACTGATCAATTCGAATGCTTGTTGTTTATTATAGGCATTTGTGTCATCTGCTGTCGAATCTGTGTATGCGTCGCTCGAATCTTCCTCTTTTTCAGGTTTGATGATCACTAGTGGGTTATTCCTTTTTGTTTTTACTTTCTTTTCTTGTATTATTTGAATAGTCTTGGATCCTTCCCCTCCGTCTTTATCCTTTTTGATCTCTGTCTTATACTTCCTATAGTCAACATCTTTCTTCAATTCTTTCTTTACAATTCCTTTGCCTATCCTTTTTGGATCCTCAGAACTCTTTCCTTCTCTTATCCTATTCCTGTTTCCTTGATACTTATTCGTTAGATATCTCCCTTCCTGCATTCTGACTATGTCTCTTCCTTGATTATTCAAATCTCCTTTATCCTTATTAGTTCTCTTTCCTCTTCCAAGAGTAGAATCACCTCCCTGGTATTGATCATCCATTTCTTTGAACCCTTTGCTTATTGCTTCGATAGACTTTATTCTTAAAGCTCCTTGTTTACTCTTAGTAATTTCCTTTTGTTTATTAGAGCAAAGCAGCATGAGTGTATTGAAAACTGCGCATCAATTCCTGATAACTGTCTTTGTCCAATTCTTCTCTGGTTAGGTTCCTCGTTGTTCCAGTCTCAAGTGAGTAATCACGATTTATCAGCAATACTGTATCATAGGCTTATTTATATTTCCCATTAGATGAGTATACACCATTATATTTTTTAAATTTTCTTTTAATCATTCTTTTTCTTCCGTTTCAGGTCATCAGATGTCATCTGGTCTTCAAGAATCCTTAAGTGAATATATTTGATATTAATTAAATTAATAATTAATCCCCTTCAGCATACTAAAAGCTAATACTTGCTTCCAGCTTCTTAGGTAAGTATGACAGCTATTGCCCTTTGCAATAATTATGCTGTACTTTTATATTTAATTTTTTTGTTTATTAACACCACTTATAATCACTACAGGAAAATGGGTGCATTAATAATTTATGAACTGCTTTATAATATTCAAATTATAAACTAATTTTATTATTCACACTCAACTTCAATGAGGTTACACACGACTTGGACATCTATGTATATATATATCTAGATACGACACAAAATGCCCTCTATGTGCACTACACTCACCTGGGTGGTTGTGTCCCTTCTATCTCTCTCTGCGCAGCTCCCACCACTGCCGTACGAATGCCATTATGGTTAGGTTCAGTAGTATCGCCTAAAACCGTAGCGTTGTGCATCTCCAAATGTTTCATGTTTAAAGTTACTTAGAAGGTGAGTTTCTATGGATGCAGAAATAACGTACTAAAGCGCCACATGTATCTTCTTTGTCTCCATATCTGTTCTATACATACAGGCCGTTTCAATCAGTTTCTGAAAAGCCAAAACATATATAACAATAAGTTTTACAACGCCCCGTAAAGCTTTATTTACAACAATTAAAGTTAAACATGCGCTTTAATATAATATCAGATAAATGTATAACTAATTTTCATTCATGTAAAATTAATTTTTACAGTTATTCTTTCTATTTCTATATTATCGATGACTATGAACATTCAAAATAGAAAATGGAGTGCTGGTAGAATAGCTGTTACTTATAAATTTCGAGTGCATCAAGAAAATCTAAATACCAAAAAAAATGCAATGATACAGATAATTGTTCATTTTGTATTTAATTGGTTGAAAATGGGGAAGCGCGAAAACAACTAGAGGAAGGAAAGGGCCGATAAAAATGGTAGGTCCGAAAGGAACAGTATCGCGACTGTCTATCATGGCACAACTCATGACCATCCCGTGAGCAAAGAGGCAGCCATTTTTAAACTGCTCACCTGCTATAATAGAATAGAGAAGACATGGATGGTGAAAATTGCACCGAACAGTAATGTAACGGCATAAGAACGAATGGAGCGTGGCCAGCCGTAAAAGAGCAGGCGAGTTCGTGTCTGAACGCGAGGCTCGCTTATAGTTGACGTTACTCCAGCGAAGGCACTGTACTCCCGTGAAATAGATGAAATGGTGAACTGTCAACATCGCCTAGAGATTGGAACATGATTTTCTGTGGTGTTCAGGCGGATATTAACGGTTCCTCGTTGTAAGGGTGCACAACGACAAAGTTTGATAATTGAGGAAGCATCGAATTCATCGGCTACAGCACACAGCGATGACGGTTTTAATATGCGAGAGAATAGCAGCAGCGCACGTAGAAACCGTGGATCACGAATGTTAAGTTTCGACAATAATGGCAGATAATGTACACAGAAAATCGCATAAGTTGTCGGATCGGAAGTTATCTAACCCGGTGCATCGTACAACCACGGAAACGATTCGGCTGGGCGAACCGGACAAGTTGCACCATCCGGTCTCGTTGTCCGCGTCGAGCAACGCGACAGCGAACAATCAGTGCAGGAAGAAGACGTCGTCCTTCCAGATTACTAGCGTTACGGTGGGCTGCCGGATGAGTAACGATGCTGGTGAGGATTCCAATGATGATCTTGATGAGTCCCATACTGAGGACAATTCAGTCGAGCACTCCAGGATCACTGACATCGACATTGAGACACCAAGTTATTCGGAGGACACGTTTTCCAAGGAGGATGTATTCTTCAATACGAGCAATGCTGCACTGGGTACAGCCCCGGTGATTCCCACAAGTTCCCAGTATGGCCTGGCAATTGTACCCTCTGAAGGGAGCAATGTCAGTAATTCGGTCAACGACAACAATATAAATACTCTTGACATCACCTCTGTCACTGACAACAATATTATCAACCTGCTGTCGAGCAATACGAAGCAAGATGCAGACCTACGTGAGGTGCATTCGCATGGCAGAAATGAACGTTTCAAGGTGGTCAAGATTGAGAGCACCGAACCTTTCAAGAGAGGACGCTGGACTTGCATGGATTACTTAGATCATACCTCTGTGAATCAGCCTACAGCCATTAGCACCCCTAAAGTCTCTGATCCAAACGAGGTGTGCATTTCGTATGGAGTGACTGATAGCGGGGTAGTCATACCAGACGCGCCTAAGCAGTCAGTAGTGTCCGACGACAAGGGCGTCAGTGTCGACGCTAACGGGCAAGTGTCCCATCAGGACGTTCACCCTTCAATGGGCGTAACAAACAATCCGACGACAGTTTCCAGTGCGAACTACGCGGTAAATAATTCAATTCCCCAGAGTGTACAGCATAATTCTGCGCAGGTACAGGCACAAGCGCAGGTTCAACCTCCTTCACAGATGCCCCAATACTTCCAGCCATCCTCACAGCAGCAACTGACCCCGCAACAGCAACAGCAGCAGCAGCAACAACAACAACAACCTGGTGGACAGGGCTCGACGCTGCCCTCGAACCTACAACCTGCCCATCCCAACAATTTGGGACAGCCTCAGAGCATGCCTCAAGGCTCTATTCCTATTATTACACAGACTAATAATAACAATGTGACGCCTCAACAGAATATAACCCATCCCACAGAGGATACATACGTGACAGTCAGCTCGCAAAATCAGTCTTTGCCAGGTCAAAATGTTTGTCAACCGTCGGTGCAGCAGGCTTCGGCGCCAAACTCTCAGGCACCGAATATTCTCGTCACCCAGCATCCACCACAACAACAGCAGCCCCAACAACAGCAACAGCCACAGACCTTACCATCCCAGAAGCAGATGACCCAAGTGTCCGAGTCCATGACTGCCATGCAAGGGACACAAGCTATCCAGAATATACACAAAGTTCCTCAATCAGGTGCGCAACAGACACCTTCGAACATTCACGGCCCGGGGGCCCCGGTACAAACTCAGGTGATGCCGCCGGCTCAGATGCAACCCCAGACAACTGGTAGCAATGCTCAAGTGCAAATGGCCCAAGTGTCGGCCAGCTGCCAGAACGTGGTGGGCGGAATACAGCAAGGAAGTATGACGTTTCATCAGTCCGACCCGGAGCAGGACTCCGTTTCGGGCATTATTGCGGCTGCCGCTGCACAATCAGCGGGTGCTGCCCTTCTTGAATCCCTTGCCGAAGTTACTCAGAGCGGTGATGACCACAATGCCCTCGAGGACAATGAAAGGTTTGTTCTACCTAACTTAACGTCATCCCAATGCGAATTGAGCCAGTCTATCCTGGACAATGTCCTCTATGACCTTGCGTACCATATAACAAGTTCCTATGTGCATTCAACTCGATACTTTCTACTACACTGCCACTCGATAGGCTCAAGTATCTCCTGAAATGGTCCATCCGTCAAAGCGAATGTAAACATTCATAGTATTTTTCCAAACATCTTCTTGAACACTTCACTAGAAATTGTCTACAATGGCAACCAGCCAAAAGAACTTCGATTCCTTGAGTCACTACCACGTACCACTATTAGCATTAATGACAAGGGCTTAATTACGCACAGAAAAATTTTGACATGTAAAGCGTACAGGTCTCACGTAAAAATAGTACTCGTTAATGCAAAAAGAACGAAAAAATTGAAACGTATGAGAGGATGACGTTAACGGGACTCGTTCTAGGATGGAAGACGTATTCAGTATTACGCTTGAGACTAACACCAGGCAACGCTATTGTTTTAATCAAGCGAAAGAACGCCGTTACTTATTTTCTAAATAATACATAAACGAATACGTTGCATATGATTTGCCAGAGTTAAACAATAATTGTATCGATAATATCCTTGACTGCAATCAATTGCCGTACGTACACAATTTTCATTTTCTTTGACTATTATGCAACTGACTATCTGTATCTTTATAGACACAATACTTCTTTCTAAGCTAACAAAAGATGGCACGCATTCGCTTCAATTTTTTTTTATATGCACTTACATTAGTCTGATACGAAACTGGCGATTCTTCCATCGATATCAGATCTTCACCCGGTAATTAATGTTTAATGAGAATTATGAATTATAGGCTCCTTGTGATTTTTGTTTCAGTATGTCCGGGACAAGTGCCGTAGCAATCGATAATAAAATCGAACAAGCTATGGTATGTATGATATTTCAAATAGTATTTTTTCATGTAAATTTTATTTACATTTTATTTTGTATAATTGATTATTACGGTTTGTTAAGCGTAAGTGCATTGCTGGATAGAGTATGACTTTTTGTAAGAGGAAATTGATTTGGACTTGTTTAGGACTTGGTGAAAAGTCATTTGATGTTTGCCGTACGGGAAGAGGTGGAAGTATTGAAAGAAAAGATAGCAGAACTGATGGACCGCATAAATCAGCTGGAGGCTGAGAATTCAATCCTTAAGGCGCACGCGACGCCGGAAACGTTGGCTCAACTGAGCCCCCAGTCGTCGACGAAATTACCCCAAAACAATTCAGGAAGTGGTCAATAGGTAACCGTTGTACATAAGTTTCTATCAATACTTCGTCAAGTACATAATGGATAATATAATTATTGTATATAACTTTACGATTTTTAGAAATTTATAAATAATGAGATTTATTATATTATAAATATTAGCATTAGAGATTTTTTTTAAGTAAATTAAAGATAATAGATTATTTTTTACTATTTCAGTTTATTGTTTAGGAAATATATTTAATGCTGTAAATTCGATCTTTTCTTTCAAAATGGTGCGGCATTTTGGAAATGTATATTGTTACGACCCCGAGAGGAGGCAAGATTATTTGAGAGTGCATGACATGACGACTGTGCAACCTAAGTAACAATGTTGATATTGTTTTATTATAGAATTGAGGTTCTGAGTATGTTAAAAAAAAAGAATACCTAACGATACGAAGTAGGCAGCTAGCCAGCCATAGCTTATTTTACCTACTACCTACATTACGGAATTCGGCCAATTTTAAAGAAAACCAAAGCCATAATATCATGCGATTGACACTGCGAGCGCAAATTTCTCATTGTAAAAAAAATACTCGTATTAAGGAGTATTACTGAGATTCAATATAATTTCATTCTAACAATTATTACTTGGGTGTTTTTTTTGTTTAATTCCGTCAATTTCCAGTTGAACTTAGAGATTCAAACTAGATTTGTGTACACCTCGCCATTCTCAAAACTCATCGATTACTATTGTTTCTTTAAGGTGGTGCGTAACGTAAGCAGTAACAAAAAAAATCAGACAGCGCACGAGAACTTTCATTAATGGTATCGGTATTTTGAAAAACAAACTCAACATTGTCCTGCCAATATGTTTCAGATAAGCATAACTATTTTGCGCTAAAACGGCAAAAATTCATTCTCTACATTTTACAATTGGAATAACGTTTTCCGTTTCTTAGTTTCTAACGAACTACGATAATTCACGCCGTGCTTTATTCATTAGCTTACTTTTCTCCAATGGTAATGCCCGCCCCCTTAAAAGAGAAAAACGAAAAAAAAACATTGAAACTGTATTAATTGTTCTGTGACTAATCCATACCATCCATTGTTTTTCATGACCGATTAACCACTTTCTCAACATGACGTTCAATAAAAGATTCGTTTCTTTTACCTAATGTATACCTTATCCGTGATACCTCCTTTCATAGAATTTAAATAGTCTAGACAGTATTAGTAGAATATACGTCTGCCCTAAATTTTTAAAACTCAATTGTTATCGCCAGTCAATGTCCGTAATCGTCAATGGCAACAACTCATGATAATTCAGAAACAGGAAGGAAGTAATCACATACCAAAATGAGTATTCTTGTAACTCACAAGAGGATAAGACAAGTATATTTACAAGAATACAATAATTTTTGAGAAAGTTTTATTGGGTCGCTATAAAGGCTAAATATGACACTTTAACATAAAACCTTATTACGATGGAGACCACTTCTCGATAATAGAAATCATAATTCGTAATTACACCTTATAAATTTATAAATGTTATAAATTTGCCTAGGAAGGAAAGGAAAGTAACAACATATAACTTTGTTTTTTGTTTCTTATATCATTACGAATAATGCAACTTCCTTTTGGAGCTAATGCGTACGAACGTGGGCGGCTTCGGCGGCGGCGGCGGCTCATTACGACTGCTGCCAACCGAATTCATACGAATCCAAAGTTCTTTGTCTTGATGGCAAGAAGTAACTTATGACGCAATACATGACGCGAGCTGTACAACGGAACGTACAGACGTGAGATACAAGTATTCGCGGTTGGTAAATGAGCATCGTCGGCTGGTCGAATAGTCACACTGGGCATAGGTTGAAAACCATCCTCGCTAGCCGGGAGTGCAGGAGAACCAGTCCAGAAGTATACCTAAAATGAAAATAATAAAAGCACAAACAGATTAGAAGAAAATTCTGTATTGTTGATGACCAATTAATAGTCTTGATCGCGAACTACACCCTGTATATACAGATGGAAACCTGACACAGTGAAGTCCGTCGAATCGTTAACTCACCAAATCTTGTCGCTCTACGTGTGACATCTTCTCGACGATGGACCATAGCCACCGTTTGAATTTGACTAGCCGATCCGTCGATTCTCCGGATTCATCATTGAATGACGTATACGATATTAGAACGGAAACGTTAATGTCGCCAACTCCGTTCAATAGGAGTCTCAAGTCTTCTGAAGTTAGACCATCCAATGCACCATCAGGGAGAACGTCGAAAACACCCTCTCGCATTGCTTCCAAGGCCTTCTCCTGGACCTTTATCATGCGGACTTCTGCATACTTGCGAACGTAATCGTAAACGTTACTAGCTGTCACTTCCATATCACGACCATTGGGCACTAGTTCAATCGATCCACCTCCTTCTTCAGGGCACAGGTCAATACTACTCAGAAAATAACAATATTTGTTACAGCTACTGTAGCAATATATCGACTATATAAACAGAGTATGGATCATTAGTCTATCCTGTGTTCCTGTAATGAAAGTGTTTACCTGAACGTAAGATCAAGTGTAGAGAACAAACTGTTGCTATCCTTAGTCTCAGCATCGATCACCAATTGTCGGAGACTCTCGTAGATCACAGAATCAAAGAAGGCAAGATCGTGGAAGCGTATCGGCCTCCCCAGGATGTACTTGATCACGTGCCGGTTCAAGAATATTGGGCACAATTCATTTTGTAGGAGACAAAGGCCTATCAGTCTGTTGTACAGAATAAATTATATGCTTGAGAAATTAATTCTGCAAGACGCTTGACGAATACAAAATGTGAGTCACGTACCTGCCCACATTTCTGAATGCATTTAGACGCTCGTAACTGGCTCTTCCTTGTCTTGGCGTATAAAATCCTCTTTTCCCCGGGGAGTAGAACAGAGGTGCATTGTCTTCGGTGTCGTCCAGGATGCTGTTCTCCATTTTCTTTTTGTTAGCACCGCAACGTTCGGTTAGACTAAACACGTCCAGGTCGAGTAGTGCCTCACTTGCCAAATCCTGATTGCGACTATGAATTAATTCAAATGCCTCCTCGACCTTCTGCCGAAGTGCATCCTCTGAAGCTAGCAGCATCAGCAATTGTGCCGGTGGCAGTTCTAACAACATTCCTGTTATTTTCTCAGCCAGTGTGGATCGCAAAGCATGTACCTGGTTAAAAAATATTATCCAGTTTAATTACATAACCCTTATGTGATAAAGATTGTCGATTGTAGAATTTGATGTATAAGGAAATTCGCAGAAAGAATTTATGCCCGTACCTTGGGATAGAGTCTGTTGCCAAGTTGTTCCTGCTGCATTGTTAAATGATCGTTACTAGGATGACTGACTGGTAATGGGTGAGCACTTGATGATGAACTACCAGGACCTGATCCACTAGCACCTTCCACAGAGACAGTAGGATGGAAGGAACGAGCTTCGAGAGAAAGCGCTCTGCGTGTCTCTCGACATTTTCCAGAAGATCGTGGATTCTGTAAATATAAATACGAAGGTTCAATACTATTCTCTTTTTTTATATTAATGACATTCTTTAATAACTTTTAGAAATTACCTGTCGCCGGAGGTCACGATCACGATCTCTACTTTTCAATTTTTGTAATACGTTATATTGCGTGTATTTAGATCCGACCTGCGCTGCTTCCAGATTCGGAAGTTTTTCATTTGCTAATAAAGCCTGCGAATGACGAGAAAATATTTTACTCGTTTCACGCGATAAGTTATTGGCATAATGTTGAAGAATGATTTCTTTCTTCTACAAACCTCTGCGATCGCCGTATAAAAACTTCTAGTTACACCAGATCCTTCACCTGGTTCATCTTTGAATGTCACTTTTATCCTATTCACTGCCAATGGCGGTGTGTTAGAAGCTCTCCTATTGTAGAGGTTGTACTGTGTATTTAATTCCTTCATCGTCTGCACTAGCAATTGCGTCCTGTCGCGTTCAACCTAATTACACATTCAAAATTTAGCATATTAAGTAAATCCTTGTTTTACTATCCTACTGTATAAATACCTTAGATAAGGTAATGTCCTTTTGTTGTGAATTTCTCAACTTCTCCATGTCCCTGCGGAATTTAACTTCCTTAACTGGAAAACCACCCAGCTCGGACACCACAGATCCAGCTTCCAGTCCAACATCCTCCATAAAAACTCGACCGAATAGATCAAGGGAAAGTCTCCAACGTCCCAATAAGATATTATGAGATATATTCGGCCCGATTGATGACACAGCTCTGGCAGATTCTACAGGACTTGTCTCGACGGTTTCATGAGCTGATATTTCATGGCTCGAAGCAGCAGGATCTACTTCCTCAGATACATTTTGTGCCTCCACTGTAGGCACAACCAATACTTCAGGAGCTCCAACTTTATTTACACTTGGTTCCTGTTTAGATAACATCAATGAGTATTTGGCAAATAAGAATCATTGATGAATTTTTAAGATTTATCATTTACCGATACTGTTCCTGCCCTGACGATGACACTTCTGCCATTTTTACAAATATCCTTGCCCTTAGCAGTACCTGCATCATTCTGACTACTGGGTGATACAATGATAGGAGCTCTATCCACTTGCTCAGTTATCATAGGCTGCTGATTGTCAGTCGTTTGATTAAACGATTTTGGTTTCTCCTATGAGAAGAATATCTCGACATAATCTCCGTACTATATTCAATGTGAAAATAAAATAATAACTCGAAATACTTACCATGCATTTACTAGGTCCAGGTTCATTGGAACAAACTGAGCTTCGTCTATTGTCCGAGGATCCGCTAGGACCAGGACCCTGTACAACTTGACTGAAAGTTGGCGTTACCGAAGGGTTCTGATTGTCGGTGTTACGCACTGATAGTCCCAACCATGTTGGCAAACCTTCCAAAGGATTTTGATTTGGACCAGTGGTACCCGGTGTTGCTGTAGGTTGTCTTGGGACGCCAAAAAGGTCTTCGCGCCTCGAGTGCGGCTGCAATAAATGCGGCTGATCAGCTAGCGGTAACGCTTCACTCATGACAGTGTCAAAGGGATCGAGTGGCGGGCAACCGAGGCACAACGTGGAGTCCGATCTTTGTAAGAAAGGATGCTTCCTTCCTTTTGCTGTGGTATTATTGTTGTTGCCTGTACCACATATGGGCACTTGAAGCAGGTCCGGATAATCTACTGAATCAGTTTCCATCGCTGTTGCCGCTGGTAAATTGTCTTCCTCGCCTTCCTCATTATCATTTTCATCCTGCGTATAAGAAAGTTAATGTAAAAACTCCGTACAACTGTCGCCATTTAGATGCATTATGCAATTCTTTTAAAGGATCTACTTATACTAACTTGATCATTCCAGGTTGAGTAAGTTGAAGACTCTTTTTGGGCATCCCTTTCCTCGGATAGCGAACGCATGTAGTAGACCAAAGCATCAAATACATAAGCTACGTGTCGCAATGCTGACACGTCCAAAACAGGCAAGCTGTCCCTATGCTCTCCATTATGGGCACGCATTAAGGACAAGCAATAAGATAAAAATTCACGTCTTGCCGAGTTTGCGTCTCCACCTAAAAAGTCAAAATTTTCTACTGCTTTTTTTGCCTTTGAGTTCTCGCGTAACACTTATAAAGCATATACGGTAGTGGCAATATGCGCACAATAGTTGCGAGTACAATTTCAAAAAAAAAAAGAACTTGTACAATTTAATACAAAAATAATAATGTTGAATATCCAAACATAAAAAAAAATTGCTTCATCGAGCAATTTTTCAAAGTGTACACGAATTATCTTCCTATATTATAACCGAATGATATTTCAAATAATGGGATCCGCTTGAAATATTTGTATAATAAAAACAATTTTCATTCAACTAAATCAACATAACAACTGACGATAAGAGTGATTAGAGATTATTAAGGATAAACCAATTTTAGAGAACATGTATGAACTTTAAAAATCATTAAAGGCCTTAAAAGTATGTCTAGTAATTAATCACACTGTAATTTCTAATATATATGTAGCATCACGTAATAACTAGAGTGAACTTGCCAGAAATATTTAAATAAATCCATTATATCGCAGATCTAAATACGTTCCCATGAAATATCATTACCAATCGCTCGTTCTATTCCAATTTAGATATAAGTATTGACAATTAAATATCTATTGAATTATTAGACATACAACATTCCCAATAACGATTATAGAGATGGTATAAAATTATGAAGATAGTTTGTGTACACTTAATTAGTGCAAACCTTCGCGATCCCTATTGTTCCTAGGAGGTTCGCCAACGCCTGTAAAACCAACGGTGAGTCGTGTTGAACCTTGAGTGGTGGAGATATTGGAGGTTGTAGTGATACCACTGCGTTGATTCCGACCTGTATTTCCTTGCAAGGTAAGCGAAAGAGCAGCTGAATTAAGTAATCCTGTAAAGTTTCCTCCGGAGAGCGAGGGTGCATTGTTTAATGGATGTTCAGGATGAGTTGGATCAGCGCTACGCGTTAACGAAACTCCGAATCTTAATTGTGCTTCTGTGGCATCCATTACAGTCAGCAACCAATCCCATGTTGGTTTAAGATGACCTTCCAGATACATCTGTAAAATCGGGAAGATAATTTAGTTTTAACGAAGATCATAATGGTCCACATGGAATCATTAAAAAATAATTTCTAATGACTAATTAACTGCTGATAATTATATTAATCTACGTGCACTTACTTGTAAGGTGGTGGCATCCTGATAGGTAATCTCTATAAGTCGCGGCAGAGCTGGTGCCAAGGTTTTATAATCTTGCATCATTGTGAGGAGATCGGCTATTTGCCTAATCACAATTCCAAATGCTCGTGCCAAACAACTGGCTGTTGTTCCCATGGTAATTGGTTCCTGGGCAGCTGCCACAGCAGAAGTAGCGGTCGAACGTCTTAGAGAGGAAGGATCTATGAATACTAAGTTGTTGCTACTGGCCATTCTCAGGCCTGCTGTGCGGGTGCTTGACTCTCGATTTCGTATAGCCCATTGCATCGAAACAGGGGCGAGATTGTTACGATGAGAATGACTGGTAGAACCGCTGAAACGAATTATTACAAATCTATTTACCCTCACTGCCTGATCTAATACGTAAAGACGCACAACACTTAAATAATATTATTCATATTCTTAGTTATTATGTTAATAAAATGATAATCACGGCGTAAAAGAAACTCATTTGCAAGTATTCCTATTATTGAGGAATCTTTTAATACTGTATATTATCTTAATCAAAAGACACATAAATCTTAAAATATCAAAACTTCAAGATACCTTCTGCGTTCAAGTTGCTCATCGGCAATTTGGAACTCGTCATTGTCCTGTTCATCGGTTTCACCAGCTTCACTCTCATCATCTTCTTGCTGACTGGACTCTCCGGACTCATCTTCAGGGAACAGAAGAATAGATCCCATACCGCCGTCGGATCCTGCCGTTGCCCCAGTCTGTACACTACGTTGGGCGGATGCTGCATCCTGATTGCTGTGATTGTCATCCGAGTCAGATTCTGTTTCTGGTTCTGCTAGAAGATCTAACTCTGTATCTGATTCGCCGTCTCCAGTTTGTTCTTCACCGACACCTCCAGCATTGCTATCTACTTCTCCAAGAGGTTGTCCAGCTACAGCACCAAGAACTCCTGATTCTTCATGCTCACTTATATCTCCGTCCATGTCCATTGGAACTTCTATAAATCCGAAAGTTAAATTAAAGATAAAAATAGCTTTTTCTGTAAATTGTAAACGGTTATTTTGTATTCAAATTACCTTCACCACCCTCTGCTTCATCTATAGCAGATACATCTCTAGCAATTGTAATATTATTATTGCCCTGTTGAGTTTGCAAAGCAGCATCCAAAATTTGAGAACTGACGCCACTATGTGGAATTAAAGGCTCTATCGAGAAAAGTTCTTCAGACCCGTTTATGACTTCAATGGTTGAGCTAGTTAATGTGAAAGGAGCAGTTGGACGAGCAACGCCCAAACGTACAGGAGCTATTAAGGAATCAGCTGTTTCACATAATTCTTCTACAGCTAATTTAATCAGTGCTTGGAATACACGACGGCACTTCATCAGCGGCTGTGAAGATTGACTGACGCTGAAAAAAAATATATTCATTCACCATCTTTCACCACCGACCTCTTTAAAAAAAAATAATAAAAAAATCAGTATACACACCCTCTTCGCTTTGTTGTGTTTGGTGCCATTTCTACAGTGAATATAACAAATATTCTTGCAACGGATCTTACAAACCGACGTGCCACATGATTTGCTTCCTCCTGGCGACCTGGTACCGATTCATTTTGCAATTCTCTTATAAGTGTTGTGAGTAACGTGTCTAGCATCTGAAGATTATACAACAATTTTATTGTAATCGAGCATTAGCTAATTGATTTAATAAATAATCATTTTTCGAGCAAAAATAATTACCTCTGCACTGCACTTCACTAACAAAGTGTGAGTGAACTTGTCTAGCAGAGCGGTACCACTTTGTCTACAGGATTGTCCTTGGTCTCCAAACAGTTGATCATTCGAATTCTCCGAGACACCAGACATTATCATACATTGCACGGCTGGCCAGTCATTCAAAAGTCTTTCTAAAGCTCTTCGACTGAATCGTGGTGGCTCCAGATCGTGATCCGGCATGTCTAAATCAGCACCCAAACCTGAGAGGAACACTATATGGAAGGTACATTTTTTTGGGCAACAAAAGCACAGCTTATTCCTTTCATTTCGTATCACCGAAGGACCGTTTCATAGTTGCCTTCCTTCGTAATAATATTACATAGTCTTAAGAAGATACTGATTTTGTTGTGAAAGGAATAATAATAACTTTGCTTTTAGCCACTTACATGCTAAATAATACGAGTATCCACAGAAGTCACATAGAGCCTAATTCAATATTAAGAAAATAAATTCACTGTAATCTTTAGCAAAACTAAAACTACTTACCATCGGACGACGGAGTCTTGCGACTGGCGGAAGTCGAACGCTGTCGTGGTGCTGACCGGAACTGTCGTTGTTCTACTGATTGTCTTCCTACAGTTTGTACGAGGAACAGCAATATACTTTCACCCCTGTAAATATTAATGAAATGATTACTCAAAGTTTATTGCACGTCTAATACATTGCAAATTTAATACACTTACCGAGAATTAATTTTTGTAGCAAGGTCAGTATTAGTAACAAGACGACACAGAAGATCGTAACGAGCACCTTGATGTCCAGCAATGAGAGCACGACACTTGCATTTCTCCCAGCAATCGCAATAAGCTGTTGGTGAAGTTTTTTTAAGTTTACAATCGTGTCCCCTGTGACAGACTCTTGCACATTCGGTGCAGCAGCATAAAGATCCTGTTAGACCACAGGTTCTACATTCGAAGATGTCCTGTAACATATAGTTTTGTAGTGTTGTACTTTAATGACACTTAATAATTCGCATTACGTATGCGGAGTTCTACATACCTGGTTTATGTGTTCAGCACCTGTCCAAGTGAAGCTGCAGGTATCATTGCAGCAGGTCACAAACAATGGTGACAAATCAGGACTCGCGTCAGACGGAAGGATCATAGCTGAACAATCCTTTCCATCTCTTCCAACTCGTTGAATAGTATCCAATAGAATGAGAGCAGCATGATATGCTCTTACAGAAACAGCAAGCATTAATGGTGTCTGACCTTGTGCGTCTCTGTGAAATAGAATTGATTCCACGTTAATGAGGTTAAAAAATAAAGTCGCACGAACTGTACGAGTAAAAAAATACTATATATTCTATACCTCGCAACTAATAAATCCTTGAGGTGTGGTGCTAATACGGGATTTTCACACATGTACTTCAGTATCATTAAAGCATTGTTTCGTCTCTCAACTGAATCAACGATATAAGTATTATTTGACGCGGATCCTACACCTGAAATAAATATGGTGGACACGTAAGAACACTTCTAGAATAGTGAAAAGTATTAATCACAAACAAAAATAATTGTTACCAGTCTTATTCATCATAGAAATACTAGCTGCACCTATACTCAAAAGACTGTCTTCCTCTCCAGATGTATTGTCAAATGCCTCTGCGGACCAACTTAATGTTGGAATAGGTTCTTCGATAGGAGTAGAATTGCCATCGACAGCATTAGTTACTAGTTCACGTTCAATACCTTTATATTTGAAAATTGTAATATTATAGAAAATGACAGAATCATATTCATTTAAAAAAATTCTTTGAATTCATACCTTGTTCATTTTCTTTGTTCGATGTTGGAGAACACATATTGACGCATGCGTGCAGAATGTTGCGATTTCCGTCACAACGCTCTGTTAAAATAGTTTGAATCTGTCCTGCAGTACCTTCTGTAAATAAAACAATTAGCAATTAAAAGCTGTTAATTTAATTGGTGAGTCAGTGGCACTTTTTTTTACGACGCTTTTACTTACTTAGATCTTGTTCGAGATTCACAAAGACTTGTTTAACTCCATCGTAATCACATCTAAGTATACGAGGCATCAACAACAAGTTATCAAATACTAACGCTATGACAGCTACTTGGTTTTTTAGATTTGTCGAATTGGTGCAACTTGGAATTGGAATGGTTGAAGCTCCAATACATAATATTGGCACAAGATCGATCCAATTCGGATCACGAATCGCCTCTGCACAATCCTTGGCGATGGGATAGATAGTGTTATTACCATCGCGAAGAATCATAGAACATTCGTTATTCTGAAAGGTAATAAATATTGTTACTTTATTCAAAACACGAATCAGATTGAAACAGAAGATACGGGTTTATTTTATTTACCTCGCCAGCACTCGTGAGACTAATATTCTGAGGTTGCAGTCCCAAGAAAGATGATATTTCTGATGGAATATAACAATCTTGAACGTACCGTCCAGTACTCAAATTGTAAACCACATAGCTCAATTTATTTCCATTTTTTAATATAGCATGGATACCTGCAAATTAAGAAAAATGTAAGAAATTTAATACACGAAGTTTAGTGATACAATTTCTGTTTGAATAATAAATTGGACACATGTTATACCTTGACCATCGGTAGAGATAGTCAACAAACTCTCATTGGAACCCTCTAGGATATTGACCCTTCTGGGTGTTCTTTGGAAACAATCTGGAGCTCGAGAGTTTAGTGGTGACTTAATCACCTAAAAGAGAAGAAAGAAAAAAGTTATTTTATTTAAAGAAACTTTAATAAGAGATTCATGATGATAGAAGTAGAGCACATTATACAATATTTCACCTGCAATTCATCCTTACGCAAGAGTCGACAGTCAGCAAGTAACTTAATCAATTCTTCGGCAGTCAAATCCTTGAAGTCTGAACTACTAAAATCTTTCTCTTTAGTTTCCTTCTCCTTTTCCTTTGAATCCTTCGAAAAGAATTTCACAGCAACATAACAGCCATCGACCTTAATAACTTTTCCTATAAAATAATATAACCAATTAAACATAAACAATCCGATGGAATGAAACAAAAAAAAATATTTGATGTATCTAGAATATTACCAATAGGTACAGTTTTAACGTCCTCGACGAAAACAACATCTTTTAGTTGCCAATCTTCTTCGTCCTTTCTCTCAGATTCACCTTCACTTCTAGGAGCCATACGTTTTTGTCGCTCTGAAAGGGATATTGCTTTATAAAAATTAAATGTGCAAATCAACCAACAAATAAATCTATCTCAAAGATCTACTAGTTAATAAACAGCAAAAACGCATTTAAGACATACTGTGACTAGTTGTAATGCTGCCAGTATCACTGCAAGTGCTCGAAGCAGGTGAAGGTGGTGGAGGCATATCAAGTCGATCAGCAGTTTCCTTATGATTTGTTTTACTAGTACTGCCTGTGCTGCCATTTCCATTAGTTTCTCTTTTTTCGGGAGGTGTAGTAGGCAACAAAGTACCAGCAGGTAAAATTTTAAAACGACAAACAGCATCCAAATTCCAGGCTGCTGATAACAGTTGCCCAACCTTAGGAACTCCATTGGCAATTGTGAAACCTAATAAAAAAAGGAATATCGTTAATCAATAAATTAAATATGATGTATACAAACAATTTTATATGCATCAATTATATTAAATAAAAGTAACTTCTTTTGGAACAAATGTAAAACTCTGTTGATATTTCAATCACGTTTGGACATACGATGCTTTCGTAACAGTGATAATTCATAAGCAATCGTAGATAGCTGAATATTTACCAATGGCTCCCGGTTGATAGATGGGACTATTCTTCATACAAACGTGCCTGCCGTAACTGATATCTGTCGATAATACAGTTGACGGCCTGTGTTTACGCGATTTAGCCTTGTACTTTTCCCATAACTTCTTCCTCTGGGCAAATGGCAAAACTCCCCTATGAATCAAACAATACATTACACAATGAAAAACTGTATTGTCTGAATTTAAAGATAAAAATTGTTGATAAAAATGAAATAGAAAACTAACCACCAATAGAGCGCCCCACTCTCCAGTCTAGCAACAGTGTACAGAGCACAAGTGTGAAGAGAGATAATTTTATCTAAAGTAAATTCAGTAAATGCTTGTGCCGGATGTTCTAGACGGGAAGCTACATGCCCGAGGAGTTCGTCAAGCCATGTTGCGACTTTCCCACTCTCTGTACTGACAGAACAGCGAATTGCAGTGGCGGATATATTCACGATTTTCTCACCCATCAAAGCCAACGGGATACTTTTTGGATGGTGCACATTCGGATTCTAATATAAAAGATATAATGTATAAAAATCTTCTGCAGTTTATTACTTAATGTCAAGATACCAGGAAAGTGTATTATTGTAGACTGATGTACCTCAGGATGTTTGTATGGTTCAGGATCGGCCCATCTCCACTGGTATAATTGGCCAGTTACAGAAACGGCAATTAATTCGCTATAAAGGGCAGCAATTTGTACAAAGCGAGGTGCAGGCTCTCCACTACGTTCATGCCACCATTCCAATTCCTCTGATATCCATAAAGGACTTTGAGATACCAGTTCCTTTTTTTTATTATCTTAAACATAAGAGGAAGATTAGGAAGTGCTATTAGATATCAATAAACAGCTGACTCTTATCAAAGCATTCAAATCTGGTTCGACCAGAGAACCAACTTCTTTCTATGGGTAAGCTTTCATATCAATAGTTTAGTTACCAGGATCTTTCTCCCATGAATCCTTCAGGGCAGTTTCTAACCATCTACGTGGACCGTAATATTGACGATCCCTCCATCTGCTAAAACTATCTCGGTCTCTTTCGCGTTCTGCCGGTCTCTCACCGTCTCTATCATTTCCAAGTCTTCGTGATGAACTGCCACGACTATGAAGAATATTTCATTGAAGTGTACTAATCCTGGTGTATTTTTTAATTTTTAATTTGTACTTACCTTCTCATGCCTGCGTAACCGAACATGTCTTCAGAAAACATAGAATCAGCATCTATGATGACTGAGTGCTCATTGCTGAAGCCACCATCGAGTAACGATATAAGATCTTCGGGTACGTAACTGTCAGCAGCATCTTCTGCGTCGTCACCTTCCTCGTCGTCCCGTGACAGAAGATTATTCACGGCCAAGTTAACGTCCAGATTCGTACGCTGTAGAAACAATTGATGACAAATAAAACTTATTGGAGTAGTGCATGTAGTAGTGATGATTTACAATTGCATGTTGCATCTTATCAAAAAGGTAACAATTGGCGATCACAGCTAACTATTGCTGTTCTCATAAGAATAAAGTCTGAAATGTGAGAGTGTGACATTTTTACGAATTTGACAAACCTGTAGCTCCCTAATGATCAGATTGCGACTCTTTCCTTGTAAGACTACTTGAGCCTGAGAGATTAAATCCTCTGGAACGAACGGAGCCGGTACGGAAACTATAGGTCGAGAACTGCTTCCACCACCTCCGCTCATTATTACACCAGGTGGTCCAATTCGGCCACCGCTTCCTCCACCACCTCCACTTCCACCGCCCCGAATTGCAGAACTGCTACGCATAATTCGCGCACGGGATCTGATACCTGCACGTCCGCCTCCGCCGCTACCGCCACTTCCGCTTGGTGCAGAACTTGAATTTCCAACGTGGCTCTTACTGGTACTGATGTAATTAAAAGTTAACTTATTATAATACACTACTCTTTGAGAGAAAGGAAGAAGATAGACAATGATCCTTAATGAATTCTATGCTTACTTTCGGTTAGGTTCATTTTTGGTTAGGTCTAATCTGTCTGATAGGACTGTAAAGGCAAGTCGGCAGATTCTGTTGTCTTCCATAAGAAGAGCAATGTGAGTTGGCCCTACTACAATACGCTTAACGGCGACCTTTTGGCCGCTAAGCGCTGGTGGAGTCATAAATCCATATCTGTTAATTTTCTCTGCAACTTCTTTCAATCTGTAAAGTAATACAGATGCTCTTTAATATAGAATTCATAGGAAGGATGAAAAATGATTTAAAAAGTATACAGAGTAAGTAAGTTCTTTTACTATAGCGATAGTTTCTTTCGAATCATTATTACTTTTTTTTCCTAACAGCAGAAAACATAGAACAGTATTAATTACAATTCAAGGAATAAATTAATAATATATTTATATACAAAAATTCATATTTTTTGCAATGCATACATTATTTTTCGAAAATTATATTTTCAGAGTATGAAAATAATAAATTATAGAACAAAATGTATTTTTAGTATCGTTCTGATTATTCTATAAAATGATATTTGTAACATGTATCTTATATGCTAGTATATGGTATTTTCTTTGACAAATGTAAAACAACAAAACATAGTTACTTTTATCCTTTTCACTAATTAGTAGAAAATCACTCGAATAAATGAATCGCATCTATAAGACTATATGCATGTAAGCTTGTAAGTATAAGCTGACACAATGTATACCATGCTGCCAATGTATCTGAGAGATATGCAATGAAAGCATAATACTATCAACATCTACAAAAAAAAAGATAGATATACTACATTACTCATGTAACATGTATCACAATCGTCAAAAAAATTTAAAAAAATCAACTTTTAAATCATATATTAATTTACAACGTACATAATCAATGCATCAAATTATACATAAGAAAGTTCTAGATCAATGATTCAGAATCATTACTAATGCCTACGGTACAGTAACTTCATTTTATGGAATCAATAAATCATTAGTATTATATTTTAGGTTTGTGAATTGAATGAAAAAAGTATATGAAAAATAATACAAAAGAGAAACATCATAATGAAACAATACAAGTAATATTAGAATCGAAATTGTGCCAAAATACTAATGATATGTAGATGGAATTGCATGACTAAAGCAAAACACAAATCATCCATTACAGAATATAACAGTATCAACCAAATGTGATTCATAAAGTAATCATCAATTATAATACAAAGAAAGATTCATGAAGAAAAAGTAAAATTATTTACAGTAAACGATAGTTCTAGAAACGTGTCCATCTAGGCGTTAGAACTCCTGCGTGCATTACTCAACAGGGATGCAATTATCTGACAGCAATCATGTACGTCACTATACTGAGGGGATGAATTAATGCAGAATGAAGGAAAAAATACGAGGCCTTGAATAAGTTGATAAATAAAAGAAGGTACAGTGCTAATGTACGAAACAAGAACGCCGACACGTAGCCACGTAAGATTGAAGAATCGGAGTATTCAGTACGGCGCAAAGGACAGGCATGCGAAACGATGCGTTAATGCGAAATCAAAAGGCCACAAAGTTTTTCTTACCTATCATTAAGCTGATCATCGGTTCCCGGTAATGGATGAACCACAAAGTGTATCGAAGACATGATGTCTTCGTTTTACACTCTCGCACGGCTTTAGGATTTCTTTTAATGCTCCTTTACACAGAATTTCACTATATCAGCGGAACGATATGCAGCCATGTTTCGGGAGAAACAACCAGTTACGTGTTCTCGAAAGCAAACATGGCGAGTCGATTAAGCGTTCATAAAAACGATGTAAAATGTTCAACTCAACGGAAAATCATAGACGATATAATAATGTGAAGAGAAACCTTAACAAAATTCAATAACGCTTTGTTTATGTCCAACAGGCGAAGTTGAACTATGTAAAAATATGCAAAAACATTTGCAATTAATAAAATTACAAATTAAACACAACGAAAACCATTTGCATTGTGCTCTTATAGCCACAATATTATTACATCGAATAATTTATAAGTACCACAATTCAATTTTTCCTAATATAATTATAATTCAAGTATAAATTTAAGTATAGCTATGTTTAGGTAGTATCAGTTCTGTTAATTTCTCTTAATTAAAATTTGTACACAATCCCTGACACTCAAATGTATTCATGTCGTTTAAATAATCGGATCGATATTTGAAATAAAAAAATATAATCATACCAAATATTATAAATACAATGTTTCTCAGTCGGTATATTCGTACAGATCATTTGTGTCTGATGATACTTGGTTCACGTGTGAACGTCCGCTTGCAGTACACTGCATGGCTGTAGATTGTAGCTCCTTGGCTGTTCGGGACCGTGCTCGCACGTTTGCCACTTGCCTTTATTAATTAGTAAGAAAGATAAAATTCAGGCGTGAGGCAGATCGTGCACCAGGAAACGTGAGGCGTGAGGAGGATTCATCAAATACGCAAAGAAGATACTCCATTCTCATTCGACTGCCTCATCGTCTCTGCACGGTCAGGTAAGCGAGCGGGAACCTCGCGCACGTTTAGCCTGGAGATTATTTTCGGAAAAATCCTGGCTGCCAGAGTTTTACTAATTTTGAGATCATTTTCATTGTGTTAATTAACACGTTGTCATCCTCGTGGGTTATAGCTTTGCGCTGCTTACACGAATATTTAAATGACCTTTTTGGTACCAGATGTTTAGATATTGGAATCATTTCATATTGGTATTTCGGTCAATGCATTTTTCTATGTCAGAAAGAAAGTCTCATCACGAGAGAATAGAAAGGATGATGACGATAGCATTGTAAGTTTATGGCGTATAGATCTACGTTCATTATTAGATGATTTAAATTAACAATTCATGATTCTTCAGTATGTAATGTTATTGATAAATATTTCGCGCCGAATTATTTATGGGCAAAGGGTAAGAAAACTAAATAAACTTGAAAACCTATTTCTTCTTTAAATTTATACAATATTTATGCACAAGTTATTGACTCTTTCTTTTTTTAAATATACTTCACTTTATTCTAGTCACATACTTATATACTGGTTCCCTTTGTATTTCGTAAATTGTCAACACTTATTTCCAATGGGCTTAGAAAAAAATTAGAAATAACTGCAGGAAAGAGCTCGAGAAAATATATTATGTTCAAGAGTGATCTTGAACAAATCATTATCTCTTTGCGGAATTAATAAAAATTGAAAGTTAGCTACTATGTGATACGGATAAGGCACTGATTTTATTTTATTGTATCACAGTAGGAAATATTATGTTTAGTAACATTTTTATTGATATCGAAAACAATTTAGTTTTTACTCTTAATATTGAAAAGTTAAGAAACTTGATGTGCACTATAGTTTATATACATATCAGAAATATACAATAAGGCAGAGTATGTAATTAATTTATTGGTAGGATGCATTGTATCATTCCAAAGCAAGAAAGGATGATCATTCATCTATGCAAACTCTGATGCAGAGTAGAGCATCTGATAGGGTAAGCACAAAATTTATTTTATAGAGCTATGTACAATGTTTTGTGTTCAAGGAGAACCCTTTGAAGGGAAAACACCATTTTACTCCAATGGAACATAAAGTAGTATGGCATTTCATCAAACCACATACATACAACATAATATTTATAATTGATCTTTCTTTCTTTCCACAGAATGGCACGTGGACAGCAGAAAATCCAGTCACAGGCCAAAGCAGCTGAGAAGGCTGCAAAAGTAAAGAAGCAACAAGGTCATAGTGCCAATGACCAAAAGAAAGCTGCACAGAAAGCCCTTGTTCATGTCTGTGCAGTATGCAAGGTTTGTAATAAATCTTATCAGAACGTTCTATCTTCATCCTATCATCAACCAGACAGTACTCTTATCTGCACCATATATGTCTAACAATAATTTAACATATCTGCTTACAAGATAGTATTGAAATAGATAATTTCTGAAATTACATATTCATATTCTTATTTAGGCACAGATGCCAGATCCAAAAACCTACAAACAACACTTTGAAAACAAACATCCGAAGAATGACCTGCCGGATGACCTAAAAAATATATGAGGGTAGAGGTCCTTTACACTCTTGTGGATAGGTGGAGAAGAGGAAACAAAAGGAGACGAGAACGCCAGTTTGTGCAACTAACTCACGACGTGATATAGTTTAAGATTCATCTAACAATTGATTAACTTCAAACAGAGAAATAAATTACACTCCATTGCTGCGTTATCAAGAAACCTCAGTACATGGAGTAAATTTTATGCACAATCCCATTAAGTCATAAAATCAGTGGTTTAACTGAATTCAAAAATAAATAAAAAAACAAGTGACTTCAGAGTCAAAGCACTTTTTGAAAAATGTCCGAAACACACATGGAATTGCGCTTAGCCGTAAATAATTGACAAAGTCTGTACCATGGTTGTGAAACGTTACAGATAAACAGTGTATACCCGGATTTCGCGGACGTACACGCTCAGCTGAATAGATTCATATGCAATCTGAAATAAGGCTATGAAAAAGAAAAGTAAAGTATTATTGACAGGACTCTTTTTCGACGAAGATGCTTCATTTTATACAATCGATTGCTTCTCTTTCACGTAATTTATCGAAGATCTTTTGCCCAAGTTTATACATTTTCCTTTCTGTAAAGCAATGGATTCTATAAAGCATTTACTCTTTAGGTCATCAAATCACCTGTCCATCATCCAAGAAAGTAACTGCAATCAATGGTTAATTCTTAATATATTGATTGTGTAGCTTATGAAAAAGTTAGAGAAATAATATTCCTCGTTAATTATCATACGAAAATATGTAAATAACGACTGGAAAATAACTGCCAAGGTCCGGTCTGCCTGTGATCATCCTTTTTGAAAGTCTTTTACTTAATTTTACATTTTAGTCAGGCCTCAAATACAATAATCAATTATTTTTTGTGAAATATCATCTGCCTACCGTCAACAGATGATTCTGATTACCTTAATCTGTTAAACTTCATTTGCGTTGTGACTATTAAAATAGTAATGAAGCCTAAGACAATTTATATATATTAGTTATTCAATTTTGACGGCTATCCGAATCTAACTCATAACTTGCGGTACGTAATTTACCTGCGATATTGATCAAAAATGTAATTAATTTCCTTAATCATACTTGAGTTAATACTGTGATGACGAACGGTCATTCTAATTCCAAGTAAATTACCCTGCTGATTTTTACGAATTGAGGAATGAGTGCCAAAAATAGTGAACAGTATCTTATGTCAAGTATGGTTTTGGAAACCATTAAAGTCGATCATATGGTGTTAAAATAAAGGATAAGTGTCTTACAAAATTCGTATTGTAAAACAAATGTCCTCATCTTCAGATATAACTATCAGCGTTCGTTATCGGTAGGGATAATAAAAAGTTCAAGCAAATACTTAATAACTTTTGGGATAATTATATGGCATCATGTATCTTGTATTGTCCTAATTACATTATTTTACATCATATTGCCGTTTTGTCACTCAATCTGATTGTGCACCGTTGCGGGTAATTGTACACTTGTAATTTTCTGTCGCGTAAACCATGTGATTCGTTTGAAAATGACTCTTATGAAAGAACAAAGCAGATATGACATCAATCTAATAAATTTTATTGGTCGTTAATCGATAACAGTTTCATATTTCTCTTGAACTAAGTCTGCCTGTAAAATATGCACTTTGTACCCTTATTTATTTTCCTATGATAGATTTATCAAGCGAATTAAAAATTAAATATTAATTTTGATATCACTAGCAGGGCAGTACTTAATGTTTAATTAATTTTAACAATCAAGTTACTAGCGTATTATTGTAAAATTTAATTAATGAATATAAACGGAAAAGATTTATAAAATTTATATTTAAAAAACAGTTTTAGTTATTATTTATCTAAAACACTGAATAGAATTTATGTATTGCAAAACAAAGTTTGAGATTGATCGTTCATATCAACCTTGAAAAAAAAAAAAAATTAAACGTCAAACGCTTGGAAAGAAATATGAAGACCTTGAAACGCGTCTAGTTGTTCTACCCTATTATACACGGAACTATACAAGATGCACGTAACAACAAAAAGCAACAATACCCTATCGTCATTAACGAACAGGTGAGTTATAATACCTCAAGATGATATAGTACGTAATAGAACATTGAAATAAAATCATCCTATATAATGAGTTATCCCAACAAGCATTATAAAGAATCATTACATAACATAAAACAAATTTATTAAACAAAACCAGATAATGCTAATTGCGCCACAATATTTATACAAAAACCTTACATACGCAATTTGGCCAACTGAAATGAAGTCGTCTTTGTTGACTCCACAAAACCGGAAAGACGAAAGGAAACGCATAAGAATATTACGTATTTTTCATTTTTTCCCCAAGAAACGGAACTTCGAATGACATAGGCTGATCACCCTGATTACGCAAGAAATACAGGAAAGTTGACATACATACATTTCGGAATCTGGTTTTCACGTGGCACAATAGTATACTTATTCATCAATCTGATAATGACGTCAGACGCCTGCTTCACGCCGATTGGTTGATACAAAGGCGAGCCTCTACAATCCCACCATTCGCTGACCTCGCACTGACAAGCCCGCAAATACGTTATGTATGTATATGCCAGCCTTTTGATTTGATCGACATTAATTATTGTTTTTTTTTATCGCGGAACAATATTGCGAAAGCTACAGAATGTCGCAAGGACCAAAACGAGCACAGCACATATTTATTTCCTTGCGACTGTGTCTTACACAACATCTGAGTGCAATAACCTAACATTATTTCGTGCCTACACAAACAAATCTATTATTGTTTGCTTTTCATGGTAAGCAAAAAAATTATTCGCCAACAATACCTTCAAAGTTCTTGGAATTTTATGCAATTGAATGGAATCGACCTTCATGGTTTACGCAACTCCTAATCGTTTTCTTAATGCAATGTCAAAGTCATTATTACACCAGGACGAGAGGTACACGCTAACGTAATTAAGGGATAGATATGTTTTACTGAACTGTACATTATGTAGAGTGAAGTATCGATTTGTACATTGAAGAATTAACACGAAGGTCTAGAGAATTGAATATGGTTAGAATTTATCAAGATCGTCAAGAATTCATAAAGGATTGGTATAAACTGAGTAAATATACTTTCGTAGTTTTAGTTTTTATCTGCCGCCAAAGAACAGACTAATTTCACGAGAAGGTTGACTGGCGCACTAATAAATGAAAGGAGCAAACCATCAGAAGATAATGTGCGAGGAAACAGTCGTGATAAAATTGATAAATTACACATTTTATTCTGACTTAAATTCTCATCGCCTGTCAATTAAATAAGGAATTCATATGATAACAATCAAAATTATATTTACAAAATTAAAACGTAGCTGAGTATATATGCTTTAGAAAAAAATCTTTCACGTTCAATAAATAAAGTCACATCGAACCCCCGCTGATAATTTGCTCACGCTTTTTCATATTCATGTACACCAAGAAAATATTAGTAAAAAGAATCAGCCCCTGTGTATTTTATGTCTAAAACGAAACGTATCGCATTTCAACTCCCTTCAAAACTTTTTTGCTGATGTAACACTTGTCCCATTCCCAGAGTGCCCACTAACTGTCAGACACAAAGTACACTAGTCGTCTTCTCGGCACCATGTACAAAATGCACACTTGCCAATAAAATCCACCACGCTCACTCAATTTTTAAACACAATCACTCTACCCACCTGAAGTTCGCCTGTTCTTTTAATTTCTATGGTAGAACCATCTTCATATGGTAAATTTTTCGTGAATAACCCCATACACATTCTCGTATTTCAAAGTAATAGAAAACGCACGCTATTTGCCAATGGAAAAGCCAGAGATATTCGCTTTCATGAATATTCGATAATTTGGTCATACATCTTAATAAGTGACATACGCTGTTACTATAGTCGCAATAGCATTGAAAATCCACATGTGTATATATACGTATCATATATGCGAACAATGGCCGACGCTAATTAGAAGCGATAAGCAAAAATTGTCAATATACAGGATATATGTGGTAAGCCTGAATACGTGTCTAGTTTAACGTCCACGTCTATTGTTCTTTATTTCATACGAAATTTTATGAGTGACCTAATAGTGACGAATTAAACTGTTCGCCTATGCCATACTTTTCGGTAACTAACCTTAAATGGGAAGAACATTCATTAAGGATCTTGCGTGTAAGATTTCGTGCGCCATAATTTTCATGTATACACACTCACACATATATATATATATATATATATATTATAGGATGGGATTTCTAGCAGTTGTCCTGATTACAGCTCGAATCAACTGGCTCTTGCGTTCGTCCATTCCTTGTTTCACCCATCGATACACCACATACACTCTCACACGATACACACAATACACGGTCTCGCACTCATATTCGCTCTCTAAAAAAAAATATATTTTTGTACATCCGGTGGATTAGATTGCATGGACTTTTCGTACAGAGCGAATAATTTATGAACTTTGCGTAAGATAGTAAGACTCATTCATCCGTCATAGTTCTTTCTAGACTGTATCTAAAAATAAGGTAACTAAAACGTATCCTTAGCCAATATCGAGTATAGTGTTAACGGTATAGGAATAAGTTTATACGGAATATTCTAGTGTCTAGAGATATTCGAGTGGAAATTTTGACCCTTGGAAACAGGATATAGTCAACGGTGTGTCATATGTATGTTATCTGTGTTAAATAAATAAAGTCGAGATAAGGGATACATATATACGTGTATATCAAATAACGAGTTCTTTATTTCGACGAACTTTTTCACGAGTAAAATTCATCGAAAAGTTTCGACTTCTCGTTCGTAATTTCATCATCGTCCTCGTTGGTCATGACGAGCGACAGGGAGTACCCGCAACTCATCCCGTAGTTTAGCGAAGAAGGGGAACGTTGAGAATTGCGTATCCAGCACTGTTACCATGCGAATTTACCGTGGAAAGGGCGTACTGCCGTTCTCTGCACTGATTGGTCGAACGTGGCGAGCCTCTGTTCGACTGAAATGACCTTCGCATTCCACGAGATTCATTGGCGCCACCGGAGACTCGTGTTCTTGCACGGAGTCATCGTCACAGACCTCCCTATCAGTACGAATTATTATGGATTACAAAAAGAATTTATAGGTTAGATAACTATAGGTGGGGATAAGAAAAAAAAATGTATATACATGAATTACAGACTGAATAAACATGATATGCAGGTTAGAATAGGAATAGACTATTTTTATGTGTATTACGGATTTTAGTGATACCAACCATTGACGTAATATAAATATAAAGATTAATTGACTAGTTTAATAACAAAAGAGCGTATTGACAATATTCAATATTCATATCGCGTAGTCAGAGTCTCTTTAGTTTTTGCAATATTCTTTTATTTACAGATCTAGACATTAGCGTATATGTATGAGTATAATCATTTGGAGTGCCGTAGCTCGGAGCTATTGATTTCTAAAAAAAAAACCTTTTTGCCAATACATTCAAAATTGAGTGGAAAGTTTCGAAAGAATGACCCCACTGCTAGTTCATCTGGACACTCCACAGGGGGGTCTGCTCCTGGTAATTTTTTTCTTCTTTAGCCATGTCTTACTTTTTTGTTCTGTTGGCTCTCTTAAAATATTAGCAAACACTCATCCTTGTGGCTTCTTTGACTTCCGGGTAAGTGTAAAGGGCTATCAACTTAATGTACAGTAACTATTATTGGCTTTGAAACGACGTATAATTCAAGTGCCAGTACGTAGGGCCAGTCACGTAGCCAAAGTAATACTTGAGTACAGTAACGACCAAGAGTCACCGCAGTCTAAGATCATGCAGGTTGGAAGAATTCTTAATGTTCTGGAAGTTTCTAATCCTTCCATGGGCATCTGTGCGCCCTCATGAAATGAATCGCAGACTCGATTTGTAATTTCTTGGACCTTTTGTTATTATTCTTATTGCTTAAACAATGACTACTAACTGTAGAAATAATTTTTATATTCAGGATCTTGCATCTTATTGCATCATGGATGCTGCACTGAAAAATATGACGCGTAGACGAGACGCCCTGCGTAAGATGGAGCTAAAAAAAAAGAAGTCGTTATTAATGGGGGAATTTAAAATTTACTCATAGTCTAGACAGCTGTGCTTAGACTGTTTATTCGTATGATGATCTTGTATTAGAATCATATGATGCAACATTATGCATCATGGACGCAACAAGGCTGCAGGTCGCGTGGACGTGACAAAAGTCTCGTACGTGACTGAAATTTCTCGATTTTTTATGTAATACGTGCACGTACTAATTATTACAGTGAAATTGATCGTCATTAATTTAAAAAAAAATTTTGTGATATCCGATGTGAATTAGTGCACTCGGTATATTTTGAAGTATATTTAATATAATTATATAATTTAATTATATTTGAAGTATATTTTAAAGTATAGATTATTATATGTAGTATATCATATTTTATACGGTATGACTAAATATTATTTAATCTTTGGTATCTTCAAGATATGCGAAACTCAGCCATTTTATATAAGTAGATAAGTTTCACCATAGAAGATAAATGTATTTTCTCTTCTCTGATCTTTCACGAATTCTCTATGGATTTCATCTTCAGAGTCTGCTGAACCTGCGTGTATAAAACGTTAAGACTGTTCTCGAATACATTGAGCTACTCTCACTATACTCAGTTACGGGTAATTTTAGTACTGCCAGATCTGCAGAATTGTTAATCTTTTGCAACTGGTTCAACGCTTAGTCCAGGTACCTGTCTTTATATAGATTTTACGAGAATATAGGAATCAGGCCTCTTGGTAATCCAAGGTGTATTTGTCCTTTTGAACAAAATTTTATAATGGAAATATGTTAATCGAAATACGATAATACGACGTAACAGGGAATATAAAAAAATTACATCATAGAACAATATTCCATATATTTTGTATACATGTTGAGATTAATAAATTCTTTAAAAAAGCTTGAATTTTGTTAAACAAAAAATTTATTATTGACATTGTAATATAAAAAAAAAAGATAAGTATAATGGAACGCGTAACCTTGACTACAAACCACCTTGTAAGTTCCAATTAATTCACCTTTCCGTTTTAACGACCTTTCAAGCCATTACCTGTGAATAATTTGACATTTCATAAACTTTTGTGCGAACTTTTAAAATCATCTGTTGTGAAAATGAAATTTAAAAAAATGTATAACGTACAATCGACATCACTAGATCATTAATTATTTCTAATTTTCTGCACAAAAGAATTTGTGTTGTTGCATTCCGTGGAGATACACGTAAACGAAGCAATTCCTAATGGCAATTGGTAAACAGGAAGTGTTAAATTTGGCAGGTCAATCGTCCTTAACAAAGATCATTGGAGTTCGAATAAGCTTTGAAATTACGTGGCATGACGTCGATGAATGACGATCGATCGTCAAACGAGGGGGGTGTGTAAATAAAAAATAGAGGTTTGGCAGTGGATGACGAATGCCAACCTCCAGCAAAGAATTTTTCAAGCAAGTAGTAAGGAAGGAATTGACAAGGATACGACAAGTCTATTATCGTAATTGCGAAAGAGGCACGTCCAAGTATTGTCCTTATTAAGATGGTACCAGGCACCGTGCCAGCACGAGACCAAACGGGGTCAAAAATATTTTTACGTATTAATAATTCAGTCACATGACGGTCCAGGTCCAAAGACGAGTTCACTCACGTGTCTTCCCACCTCAAGTTTGGAGAACGTATATCTTTTATTTTTTTCATACATTTTTTTGTTTATGTTGGTCCATAACAAAAATCTGCGGAAAGTTTTTGCCAATTTACATCATCCTGTACAAGCTACCGACTGATTGGCAGTCGTCATGAAATATTCAGCAGTCTTCATACACCTTCTCTTGGTCCTTCGGAACAGAGAGGATTTTTATAAAAATAAATATAAATTTTTAATACCTCGAAAGATGCAACTATGATATTCATATAAAAAGGATCTTTGACATTTTCAGATACATATATCTTGGACCCAGAGATAAATATCAAAAATCTTCCTGCGTCGAAGAGCAGGGAGTATTTTGGTATTTCAGAGTAAGACAAATATTTCCAAATATATGTACTCAAATTTGTAAAATTAATATGGATATCAACAAGATCATTAAGGACAGTGTTCGCAGCATCTTCCACGTATATAAAGATCTTATCTGAAGTAATAAAATAAACAATATTTCCATTACACGTTCCTTTACCATGTATCGTTATTACAGCATTGCCTTACCCACTCATTAATAAGATCCGTAATAATACCTTATGCAAAATTGTATCAGAGTATCCTGTGCATAAAGTATTTATCAAGTCCTCAATAATATATTTCCTTATCATTCAAATCAATTCCAATATGATAACTGATCTCACCCATATTAAAAATTCGCTGTAATAAAATTCCTAAAAAAAATGGTACAAAGCACGTAATACAAAACAGTCGTAACAGAAGTCTCAGGGGGTTTATAAATATTTAGTATAAAAAATATATGTAACGTAGACGAGTCCCTGAAGAAAATAATTTCGTTAGAAAAATTGCAATAAAAATGTATGACGATTTCCAAAAATGTAAAAAATTCTTTCTATATTTCTTACGTCTCGTCAAATAACATAATTCTCAAGCCTCTTCCGAACAATAAATAAATACGTAAATTTGACAAATAACATTGGCCGAATGGCTTATGGCCTAACGTGTACTTTCATTTCCGCGAATTTCCCACATCCCTCCCGCATGTCGCACATAGTCGACGTGGCAAGTACGTTTAAGAATTCTGAGTAACTGTTAAAGATAAAAAAAAGGCATAGTGAACGAAAGACTGACGACGAATGCATATGCGAGACAGATGGGTAGGGGCTTTGCTCGCCTTTCTACCAGCTGATTGGCTGAGACGCGTCGAGCCTCCTGATCGTGACGCGAAAACGACCTTCGCTGGGCTTCTACGTGCCGACTATCGCGCAGGCCAAGTAAGCAAACTTAAGTAAAGCAAAGAAAGAACCGACCAATCAAGTAACCATCCGATGCGAGTAACAATCCGTATATGTCAGGCACACAGGCTCCATATCACTTGAATCATCTTCTATTAGCCTTTATTCTCTTTTATTTCCAACGTCAGAAACCGGCAAACACATTGATGACTTTAAAACGAGTTCGCGACACTGAGTTGCCTAACTTACGCAATTGTCATGCGAAATTACCAGGTTCCGACGATTGGGTCACGTTTAGTATTTTTACATGAAAACCGGTTGCGATTCTTTTAATAGACAATAATGATGTTTTATTAATGAATTTACAGTGTTTTCGTTCGGTTAGACAATGTTTGGTAATTGAAGAAAATTTCGCTGGTTAAAAATGACAATTAGTATTTATACGTTGTAATTGATTTATCATTCACTTTATTGGCAATCGCGTAACGCTTAGAAATGCCAGTCATTGTTTTACGGAGACAAGGTCCACTGTAATTAAGTTATCAGTAGGTCGAAGGTGTGTCTAGATTAATAAATGACTATCGGTATTGATCGTGAAACTGATCTATACTGCTAATTTTTAAAAATTATTTTTGTGGATTTTCTACTGTTGATTATTGCGTCATACATATTAGTAGGTAACGGGATGATGGAATATTATACTAGACAAGCCTCCTATTTCGTCATGATAACATTGCACGTACGATTAATCGTCATGGATAATAATATTAATTATCGAATGGGATCAGTGACTGAAATAGATTAACAAAACTTTAATTCGATAAGGACGAAGCTTCGGTACGTACTACTGATTTTGAGTATTAATGACGATGATTAAAGTATATATAGTTTCCTGAATGAATTCTATATCAGCCTCTGATAATATAAGTGTAAACGAAACGCGAAACTAATGACCCGAGGAAAAGTGATACGTTCTTAAGCAATATACACGTTCATATAGAACTTATTACATTTAACAAGATTATAAACGAGGTACATAAAAACGAGGAATAAACATTAAAACGGCTCAAAAAAATTTTTATTTATAAAAGAAAAAGAAGATATGTATAATCAATGAGGTAAGAATGTCATAAACGTACAGAAATATATTGACAAATTGAAGATTTTATAAACGAATCAAGTAGCACATACTATTTTTATTTATTATACAAATTGATTTAAAAAAAAGTCTATACCGACAATGAAATTCAAAAACTTAACGTAATTTTAAAAACAAGCATCGATCCTACAATAAGTGTATTACAGACAAAAATAAGGTTGAAAATTCGACAAGGTTTTTCATTAGCTCTCGAACGATCTTGCCAATCTTTAAAAAGCCAGCAGCGTCTTTCCAGCTGAATCCAGCCTCCTCTTAGTTATTTTCCCATACGTTGGATGGACCATTCTTGCTGGCAAAGAGGACAGCGATTATTCTGTTTCACCCAGAGTGACATACAGCAATAATGGAAGGAATGATTGCATTCGCCCCACACAACGACGCAATCCTGTCGACCGTAGAAATCCTTTTTGCTCTCAGCCTGACAGCGTAGACAGGCATCTGTAATCAAGATAAAAATCCTTGAATTAGACTTCAATTGACTTGCGTCGCAACAAACGAAGTTGACATTACTCTGACACGAGAATTATCTTAAAAAAGACATACAAAGATGACAAATCTGTGTGAATGAAAAAATTTCAACTTTTCTCACAGAATTTATACATAGCTATAGTTAGTTCGACAATAATAACAATCAATATCCAATTACGTTAAAAAGGATATAAAAAGTTGATAAAACATTGACATACATAACCTTTCCTAAAACCCTCCATTAATTTCCTACTTAAATTATTATGATAAACCAGCAAGAAAGTGGGTGTGTCCGTTATCATCGTGTACAGGATGATTCAATGCTCGGACTTGAATCGAATAAAGAGAAGAAAATTTGTCAATAAAAAAAGAACCGATAAATACAAACGAACAAACGACGCCAAATGAACCAAGCTGAATAATCATTAGCTCACTGAACGATTATATAAATTAACTTCCAAGACCCTAAGAACAGTTCAGCGGTTCGTTATACAACATTTTTCGTCCACTCACGTTTCAGAGCCACAATCTACAGAATACTTATCCTGGCGATACAGTAAATCAAGAGATCAAGGAGTTTCTGCCGTAACGTCACGTTTGTCATTTTAATGTTTTTGCTCGTGACTTTTCTGAACGTGTTCAATAGTTATATATATATATATATAGTATCAGAAAGAAAAGAACACACGGTATATCATCGAACTGAGTACGACGATAACACACGAAGAAGAATTGTCCAATTTACTATCCTTTGTGCCGAGTATTATGTATTATTGATCAAGTAGAAAAGGAGAGTCTCTAGTTATTTACAGCCTTGCAGCTTTTAATGGGTCGTCGATGACGTAAAGAGAGGTGACAATGTCAGAGTGAACTCTCGTGCGCAAATTCAAAATCACTTAGCGGGCGTGTTGTCGAAAATGTTTGAAAAATAAGCAAGCTTGACGTCGAGCGCACGCGGTACGCGTGAGTGATACAAAATTTATTAATAATTTTATAATAATTAAATCATGAATAACGAAATTACTCCATCGTTTTTATTTTCACATGAAAGCTCAAACTCAACCATGTTAACTACAGGGTGGTATATGACCTGCTGCACGATTAATCCGATGATAACAGACTCCCGTGGATTTCATAATAATTAAATGCAATTTAAATAAAAATAATTAATTTACGATCGCCGTTCTACATAGAGGATAAAAAAATGATAACGATTTTACGTAAGTGTAAATTACGTAAAGAGTCTGGATCTATATCAGTTATTTCGATGATACCATTGGCTTGCATAGTAATTACCAATGGTTAATTAACACGGGGGATTCTGACTACTTTTAAATTACCACTACAAGCGACACACTTGCATTCGAGATAGGATATATTCAATAAAAACCGTCTCAGCCATCGCGACGAGACGAATAATCGTAAAAACGACGATCCAGGATAGATAACAAAAAACGTATATAAATTTATTAAAAAATTCATATCTTTCGCATATATCCATAAATCAAACTAATACCTGAAACCTGTATCCAGTGTAAACAACTGCAGCAAGTAAAAGCGCAACAATCTGAAGTTGGATCGCAGACGCACTTTACGACGACACGTGAATATCAACGAGAGAAGTAGCGTAAGACCAAAATCGTATAAAAATAGCAAGAAAACTTGGCACGTTAAATAAACGAATAATAAAAATAATGAGTCGAAAGAAGAAAATAAAAGTTGCATAATAATATAAATTGAGATACATTATACGCAAATACCCATTGACTTTTCATATACACCCCTATATAGCCACGGGACCTAATCTAAATTCCTAATAAATTTGTATCGACCCTTCCATCATACTTATGCGTCATTGTCAAATTACTTACGTAAATCATAATCTACATATATCGTTATCGATATTGCTATCGCGCTGTTCCAGAACTCTATGTATGTATGTCGGTCTCGTTACTATCAAAGTCTCCAGTAAAATTCCACTTGCTTATCTAACTGACGAGGGTGCGTTATTGCGCCTAGCAATATGATACGTAGACATGAGACACGCGCGCGCCTTAAGGAACATAGAGGAGCTGCTTGCCGGCGGCACGTGCGTCTTTCGAGTGGTCTCCGGTGCGCATGCGCGAACAGCAGCCGTCATACGATGATTGGTAAAACTTCCATCGTATTGGCCGAGATACTGTCACGATCAATTTACAGTTCGTTAAGGAGCTTCGTTGACCCTCTCCAGGGGGGCCAGAACGCACATGTCAGACGTGCCCCCCGGGACCTGGGGGTAACGCGTTGGGACAATTGTTATTATACGGATGCGACGTACACGTCGACAACTAGAAATTTCTTTGAGAATTTTAATCTCGATTGGAACGGTGGGCGGGGCTCCTTATCGTCAATAGAATTAACTTACTCGTACGATATGGTTTCAGTTAATTTTAATAACGGAGGTAAGTTCAAATACATTACATTATTGTGCATTTCAGGTTAGCTCCGGACTTTTTCGAATGGACATGTGTACATATGTTGCATGCTAGTATATCTATATATACATATTCACTTGATTCACCCACTGCAATCAATCGATTCGAGTGGAAAATTACAAACGCTCTGTTTAATTACTCATATTCGAGTCGCCTTGATGACGAACAGTCCTTCGAGATTGATCGTCGTGGAATGAACTGTCGGCAGTTCAATTAGAAATGATTTTAAGAGAAAGCCAAACTGTATGCACAATGCTATTATTGAAACGATGAATTTCTAAGTAGTAAATAAAAGGGTATTTTGTTTTTATTAAAATGAACAATTTAATTCAATATTTTGCCAGGTGTTTTCGATTCGTGTATAAATTCTTGAGTGACACGATATATACAAATTATTTCTGTACTAATTATAAGTGTTCGGTAATTACAAACACCAATCATTCCTTATCCTTATAACCCCCCCCCCTCTCTCTTTCTATTTCTCTCATCATTCTCTTCCTCGTTCACTCATTCTCTATCATTTTTTTTTATTACTAAAAATTATGTCAATATGCAATTTGTCGCACTCGTAACGCCATCTTACCTTGAACTGCAAAGAAATATTTTGCACAGATTGAAAATCCACTTTACATTAAATGCACGTGAATACACAGATTAATGAGGTACTATCAGTTTTTACCTAACTTAAATCTCTAGGATTTATCGGTTCAAAGAGTTACGTGTATCACTGTACATTTATAAAATTGCACCGATAGTCGATATATATATATATATATATATATATATAGGCAGTTATGAATATTAACATATTAGAGTGCATCAACGTAATGCATATATGCATATCAGAAATGCATCTATGACCTTTGACTTCAATTTGTATGAAAAAAAATGTATATATACATATATCATTTGATATACAAATTTATATAGCATCAAGACTGAACTTTCAACAATTACGTGTTGTATTAACTTCTGGAAGATCTCCTTGCCCCCCTCGCTCGTCCCACTTATTCGCAACGTCTTCTTCTAAGAAACTTATATTATATAAATGGAGGAAAGGCGAACGGGCCTTCATTGAAAATTTATTCAAAAGGTGCTTAATTGTGCTAGACGTATACCTATGGACAAATATGGTGCAGAAATATTATCTTAAATGTATATACAGTTGTTCCATTAGTTTTTCTCCAGTAACACCAAGTAATCTAATTATTAATAGTCACAGGTAATTTTCCGTGTAAAATAACGAAAAATTTATTAACCGCTTCCTGAACGTTTTTCCAGCGAGTCAGGCGACATTGACGGGCCAGCTTGATATAGCCATAGTGGCACACATTAAATATTTTTACAGGCATACAGGGTGGTCCAAAAAAGTGTTAAATGGGATAAGAGGATCGACTATTTGGTATATAAAAAAAATATGGGAAGCCCCATACGTCCCCATAAGGAAAATATTTATCTACCCCAAATTTGTTACACGTGTCATAGTCAATTCCTTTAGCCATTTCAATACAAAAAAAAATCAATTCCATATCTCCAACGCATCCGAAGAATATAGCTTCTACCGTTTAATTTGGACCACCCGATGCTAACACCAGGCATTACCTAATAATGAATACGTTGATAATAATAAAAAAGGAAGCACCGATGAAAAAAAAATCAAAGAAAAATAATTAGCAGAGATCCAATCGATAAAACGTAATTAGACTAATTGTAAAAAAAGGTTGCAGGAAGAAACACTTTAAATACATTAATTTAGTGCGAGTCAATTATAAAAACACGAATCGATCAAGATTCTCGAATGATCGATAATCGAAATGAATTCGAGTTCCATGCTGACGTCGTTAAGAAAAAACCACGTGATCGATAGATAGAAGAGCCGCGCGATTCGATAATGCGGAAGCTCATGGGTTAAGAATTCAAGATCACCGATGATCCAATTCAAATGATTCCGGAGATAAACACGTGCGTAGCCTTGAACTTGAATTACAAACGATCCCACGGCCGTACGATGTCCACGAAATGACATAAGTAGTACGTAAAAATAATACACGATAAAATCCTCATTTACGCTATATACATAGTAAACAATAAAACATATCATTCAATTATCCGCCGTATCATTACGTTCCTCGTGTGTATCATATATTATTATAATCATTGATTGGTATAGGTCAGTAGAGTGCAGAAGATAAGAAGCTAACGTCAGTTGTCAATACGATGCTGGATAAAGAAGGAAAAACAACAATTTATTGATAATCCCATATTATCCACGTGATTCACTCGTGTCTTCGTTTCCTCTTGTTATCAATTTTCGTAAGACTGAGGGAAACCACCGTCTATCTACCAGTCTTGGCGCGCATGATATCCGTGATCCGCAGCATCTTCGTGAATTAGATAAGACGGATCGATGATTTGTTTTGAAAATTCAATTCGCGTCATTGCTCGAGGAGATACACAAGGCCGTAGAAGCCGAAGTCGATTCACTATCCTAAGACGATTAGTTCGTACTGGATGAAGCTGGACCATATGAAGATTGATGCTGTGTCTCATCTCTGTACACGCATCAAGCAATGCTCGTTACGTCAAATGATTTTCGATTCCAGTCAAGCATCTGTATCGCAGAGTTATAAAAAATATCCATGACCGTTGCGAAAAGTCGACTCGATCTTTAATAATTAGTTCGCAGCAGATGTATCCAGTTATAATTGGGAATGATAAATATTGAAAGAAAAAATGTTATCATTTTACACATATGATTGGACTGATGCTGTGTCCCATCTCTGTACACGCAACGAGCAATGCTGCGTGTGTCGAGTGAATTTTGATTTCGGTCCAGCATCTGTGCCACGAAGTTATAATAAATATCAATGACAGTTGCGAAAAGTCATCTCGATGGACCATTATTAATTAGGAGCAGATGTAGCCAGTTATAATTGGGATTGATAAATATTTTATGAAAAATTTTATCGTTTTACACATACGATTTTATTGACGCTGTGTCCCATCTCTGTACACGCAACGAGCCATGCTGCATGCGTCAAATCATTTCTGACTTCAGTCGAGCATCCGTACCGTAAAGTTATGAGAAGCTGCGAAAAATCGACTCGATCGGCAAGAATTAGTTCGCGGCAGATGCAGCCAGTTATAATAGAGAATAATAGTTATCGAAAAAAAAAAGTCATTTCCCACGTATACATATGTATAGACAATATTAGATTTTCATAATGAGCAAAGTGTATATATTGCGTATAAGACAGTAGTGATTGTCGTGTCTTGTTTGAACTCTGTAAGAAATGATTTTTCTAGGCGTTTCAATGATATCAACGACGGCGTTAAAAGTTTTGTTATTGATTAGCTTTAAGGCGAAATCGCAATTGGGTAGTAGTAGGGATCGAGGGAAATATTTATTTAGCGATCTTTGCTATTTTGTAGGATTACTCGTTAGATTGCGTGGTGACTTGCGGGTGCGTGCAAATAATATAACGAAAGTGTAGAATCTTCGTACCTTTTGCAATGGAGATGGAGTATGTACTTTATGACGTGTTTGGTAATTCAATTGTACGACGTGGTGTCACGTGGCGTGTACTTATTTATTCTTATCACGTGGGAGCACGAGATATTATCAATTGTTTTAAGATATTATAATTTATATGATAAATTAATCCCAATTTTTTTATCGATAGTTTTATTATTAACGGATTACTCGCGCGTTATCTTATCGCGATTAAATGTGGCTAATGGACGTTCGTTAACTTATATGGCCGGTCCTAAAAAGTCCCAACAATATTATTTTGCTATCTGAGAGATATTAGGTTGGTGCGAAAATAATTGCAAATTTTATTAAGAGAGCTTATAACGGTAACCGCAATTATTTTTCCACCTAATAGATGATCGCATGACTTATGAAGATAGGGTTGTTTGTATATACCGTAGAAATATATATATATATATATATATATACATCTTATTCGAGAGAACATGCTGTATTTGTTTAGCTAGCCATTTCGCACAGTGGAAGTTTAGTATTTTTTTTTGCTTCGAATTATTGATACAGTTGTCATAAGTCAAGCGACTGAGTACCTGTTAGATACGCAGATACAAAAAAAAAGTAACAGTATATAATGTATATGTAAACAAATTTTACATCTTATTCGAGAGAACATGCTGTAGCAAATTTTATTAAGAGAGCTTATAACGGTAACCGCAATTATTTTTCCACCTAATAGATGATCGCATGACTTATGAAGATAGGGTTGTTTGTATATACCGTAGAAATATATATATATATATATATATATACATCTTATTCGAGAGAACATGCTGTATTTGTTTAGCTAGCCATTTCGCACAGTGGAAGTTTAGTATTTTTTTTTGCTTCGAATTATTGATACAGTTGTCATAAGTCAAGCGACTGAGTACCTGTTAGATACGCAGATACAAAAAAAAAGTAACAGTATATAATGTATATGTAAACAAATTTTCTCAAAATTGGGACGTCATTCAATTGCAAATTTATCAGACTGTATCTATGTATCTGATTATTTGTCCTGCGAATTGTTTGTCACGTTCGTAATATATTAATCAAAATTCGCGAGCGTGAACGATAACGCTGCTTTCTCATGACGTACGATAACAAATCTTACAATTAGACGATTCTTCTACCGAGTGCGATAATAAAATAAAAATCTAACGTGACACTTCTAGAACTTTTCCCTGATCAGATTAACCCCACTCAAGCAATCTGCATCAATGCGCCCTTTGATCAAGTATTACTTATTGTAAGTTGTATACGAAGAAAGGCGCTTAAGCTATACGATGATAACAAGCGCGATCATTTAACTACATTGTTTCTGTCGTACATGATCCAATAAAGGACGCGATACACTAAACTACGATGCAGACCATAAAAATCAATAATCAGCCTTATTATTCGTAAGTAGGAATAAAAAAAGACCATACGAGTCACGACAGAGTATAGAAATCGTATAAAAATGTTAATAACTTTTACTTAAATAAATAATAAAATATACAAAGTCAATTAGAAATCGTTGGCCCGGTATTTTGCAAGCTCTGAAATTAATTGTCACTGTGTTATGAATTAGTATTGAGAATTCTAAGATATCCAAGCCTAACCTGACCGCCTGAAAATACGTCAGAGGAACGGTTATTCCCTGGTAACTACAGTCGACTCACAGGACACTATTTGCGTTTGACGATTTGTCGATTCTGCTTTCTCGTGATCCTTAAACTCGCAAACACCGAGCAGCCATTTTCACGTTTATTCACAGTGTTACTGTGCGTAATTTGCTTTACTTCGTAGCGTGGGTTATTTAATTAAATAACAAACAAATGCAATCGCGTCACTAACATTTAAAGTTGAACGAGGATTACCTTCGAGATAGATTCAAATGTATTCAGAGAATGATTGACGGAGATACTTTCTGAAATAGATTATCGCGTACGAACCTTTGGAATGGTAAGTTGACGAGTAGGCCTAAAAATAAGCCAGGTAAAGAAAAGGTCCTAACCTATAACTCGCCCACATTTACATAGGGTTAGTCGTACAGCCGGCTATCGAAGAACGTGGAGCATTCTGGGTATTGGCACACAACATAATAAAACCAAATATCCCTAGTACTTAGTATATTTATATTGTATATAACAATATTATTATGTAAAAAATTATATCATATATCATTATGTCATTATTAAACTGATATCAACTATCGCCATCTTATCAGTTAATGTAATTATCGATCCCAGTCGCAACGACAAGAGATAATTCTTCACTTTACCCCAATATCAATACAGACTATCAAACAGATATTTACGCTATTTCTGTTAATCAACGAGAAAGGATTGAAATTTCGCTTTGGAAAGTTACCAGCCTGTTATTTGATATGCCAGAAAAGTATAATCGCTCAGCTACGAAGTTTGTATAAAAGAGAAAAATATTTTGCTACGAAAAAAAAAACATTAACATTGGTTCCATTCAAGGCGTACATTGTCGGCAGGAATATTTCGGCGAATCACATCCCGTAACCCTTGATTAACCTCTTTAATTGAACTATTACATAACAGCAAGAAACAAGGGGGCGTATCGAAGTATTATATCCAAAGAATTCAAGCATCTATCGTCTCCGACGAGTTTTCGATCACTTTCGTATTGTATGTACACGTTCAATGGTAGGATGTATGTGGCGGGAAATTTAAAAAGAAAAAATTCGTACGTACCAAAGACCTTAGCGCCACCATGGGAAACTTAACGCTACTCTTCTTATTGAACGTGGTCATGGAAGATTCGAGGTCAGAGTCATGACAACCTGATCTAACGCAACCTACTTGTCTTCACTCCCCATACAGAATACAAAGGAATTTGCGTACTGGACAGACTAGACGAATATAATGATTGGTATAAATTGTGATGGTACTTAAAACGGCACTGACGCGTGATTGAAAATGTTGACATTCAAAAGGCTGTGAACGAAGTTTGTGAGCTTTTAAAGTGTCTTATTATGTACATATATACGTATTATACAATAGGTCTGTTAGGCAGCATACATAAATTCGATAGAATCCTTTTGTGACTCGACCAAGGATACTTTTGATCCTAAGTGTATATGTATTATAAGGAATTCTAATTTGCGTGGTTAATAGTGTTGTGTTGTAATTAAACGGTACTGTAAATATATTTGGAATAAAGGAATCCTATGTCTATATGATTTTCATTTATATTGTTAAGAACACAGGAAATTTGACTCAGTCATGATTCGGTATGACAACAGTGGGAAATTGCTTCCTGTTGCTATTGTAAATAGATATTGAAAAATTTTCGTGAAATTCAATTCCAAGATAGTCGTAAACGTAGGCAGTTTCATGAAATTGTATATGACTGTTCATTACGCAATTTCAAAAGTGTATTTGTTCAAATTTAGAAATATTTGACCGATAACAAATTTGGAATTTGTGTAGATTCTTATTAACGTTGAAAAGGGTGACGAGTGGCTATGAGAATTTATTACTGGAAGGGTTTTGTGCACTAAATTGCATTGATGCAAAAAATTTAACTGAAAGATCGCAGGCCGATTTCTATCGACTAACCAAAAATTTCGCTGCGATGAGAACTGATCGTAGCTTCGCAAATTTTTAATGGTCATATACCTGGACAGAGGATCGAGTTACGTTCAGAGTCTTTGGCAGCTCTAAATGGACAGAGTGACTTTGTTGCACAACGACACTTTTTCCTGAGCTATTTTTTTACCATGTTCTTAACTCCAGATGGGGTTGCGAAATGCAGTAATGGAGATAGAGAAAAAGATTTAATGAGATAAAAGGGTGGAAAGATGTAACATCGGAGAATTCTTACAGAACGTCACCGAACGAAATAAAATGTTGTTATCCTTTTTTTTTTTAAATTATCATCACACTTATATAACAGGATAATTTATTTGGAACTACATATGGGGTAGGGCACTCTTGAAATAGCTCACACCTGAATGATCAAGTTGAAGGTCATCCGTATGAAGAGGATCAATAATCCAAGAAAGTTGGTGGGATACAATTTTCAGGGTCACATAGACAAGGTATAATAGTTCGAAAGTACCAGAAGATCCGTGGAACGGTATACGATCAATTTGGCGGAAGAAAAAGGTCGGGATTAGTCACGACGAAAGTAAAACGTTTGAGCAAAGGAGATCGTGAGTCTAGAATCTTCCAGCAAGTCTGTAAGTGCCTGCCAATGTATTGTTTAGGAATGCTGACAGCCGCAAAGACGTTTCTGAAGGATATAAATACTTTAGAAGAATTCGTGAATGAGTAAAAGCCAAACAAAATTATGAAGGAGCACCATTGAATTTTTCGAGATTCCATAAAGTAAAAGAAAATGAGAAAAACAAAGTGAAATAAGGATTTAGTTAAACGTGTGATACTGCGACCATTAAAAATGCAAATGAAATTAGAACATAGTTGACCATCACGATGAAATAAGAATCCGCCTGTGGTTCAACGTCAGTCTGACAGATTCTCGTATATTTCCAATCTACGATAAATTCGCGCAACTCACCGGCGCCCCACCACATCGCGTCGTCAGTTGGAGGCGGTGCCTGAGTCCGCAGCGGCGTATATATAAAAGACAAACCCCGCGATCTGATTAGCAAAGTCCCAAACACAAAGCATTTCATTTTTATGTACTGAGACTGCGACACGTTGACGGAAAAGAATTAACGGTTAAAAGCGCGTGACCATAACGTCAGTCCCACTAAAAGCACAGAGACAATAAAAGAAAGAAAAGGGAGAACGCGTCACAAAGTACAAGGACACAGAGACGCGTAATTAAATCAAGACGGCATAAGGTACATCAGAATAAAAGGAGGATAATAAAAGAAGATAGAAAAAAAAAAGAAATTTATATACGAAGGTGTATATAAAGATCGATAAGAAAAGCCAGTAATAGACTCGAAGTTTTGCTTAGGCCCAGTGTGAAACGGGTTGTGTGAAAACCGTACCCCAACTGGGTGCGAGAGCAGACACAAGTAAATCGCAGTGAACCGATTACATAGTGCAACCGTAGGCTGCGTATAAAGAACGTACGAAGTAAGGGGTAGAATTGTCGTGTTTAAAATTCGCGCGTTTATCACAATAGTCACCCCGAACTGAGCTCCCGTCATAACAAAGCCACGTGTGTGAAACGTCGACAGCAGATCAAAACACTGCACTGGTGCAGCGACGTGAAGGAGGCAACAGGACGCGGCAAGACGGGAAGCCTGAAAGCCAAGGAGTTGACAGTCAGGAAATTATAAGAATCATTGGAGGCAAAAATACATAGTACGAAAGGCAGAAAAGATGTCTTCGCAGAGGAGACAAATGATGCAGCCATGGCCACTGTGCCTGATGCCATTTTCAAAATCCAAGGTAAGCACAGTAACCCACTGATAGTATACGGACACTGTTTTTGTTTAATACTTTTTTTCTCTCTTTATCTTACTCTCACTCTGTATTTATACATATGTCTCTCTCTCTTATTCGACACGCGGATCACTGCCGGTTATGCCGGTATCCTGTGTTCAGGCCGATTAAAACATTTCGCTTCACTCGCTCACTCCTTCTCCGTCCTTGTCAGACGCTCGCACTGTCCTTATTCTTTTTTACGTTCGACCGCGCGTTCTCTCTTTCTCTAGCGAACTCTGTAGGCTTCTGGAAAGTTCCACGCGTTCCCGTCGCCAACGTCACGTTAAATGATGTGCGTGCGAAATTCCAAACTCGCCACTACGACGCGGTACACGAAACGTATCTTTTTTTAATCATTTCTGTGGCCTCGTAGGCGTCCTCTGGGACTTACTTTTAGGCACTAACTTTTCGAGACCCTTTCGTCAAGACTCGGTCGCGTCAACGAAACTGCGAAAGAGAGGAGGACATGAGTAATTTGAATGTTCCCTGACACTCATGTTAGTTTATTTATAAAACGACGTGAAAAATAGCAAACTATAATAAAGTCACTGGGTTATTTATAACAAAATCGATGCAATGCTTTCGCTTTTTCAGCAATTCGTTATACTGGGAGTACGCATTAAAATGGATCTTAGAGGTTACGTAGATACGATATAAGTAGATATAAACCAAAGGACTATAAAAGAATACTAGACTGCTCGCTCCTGTAGTATTTATCGATTGCCGGGAGAGTGCATGCAACGGGTGTCTCGAATATATTTCGTATGGCGGCGCTATGACGTAGAAGCAAGGACGCCCGGCGTCGTTGGCTTTCCACTCGAGCGGAACAGAATGGAGGAGAATGCCCAATCGACACAGACTTATTCAAATTAAAACGTTGAGACCATGTTGTTGTTTTTGAATTTCTTCGAAGTTTCATGTTTACGGATTTTTTTTTTATAAGAAAGTGCAATGTAAAAATGGCGCAACTTTCTTTCTGTTATCATATTAATTTGTTTAATATTTCACAAATGCGCTCGTAAATAAAGTGGGGATCGCACGTGTCTGAAAAATTTATTTATTTATTTATTCTCCCTGTATCAGACAAAACCCACCTTCTTATATATCGTGCACGCCGGCCCTGACGAGATTTCTCAGTTTCACAGTCACTTTCATCCTCACCAATCCTTCCACTATAATACATACGTATACGACTAAAAGGACGAATTCAACTGGCAAATATTTACTTAACCATCGTTACGCATGCACAGACACATTCCTCGAAACGCCATTCTATTTTTACCTAACATTCGTTTTAACACGTTCAACCACTACTTCGCGTTTACTTATCCATACACAAGCTAATATTTATTTATGCATCTTTCTCTTTCGTTCTCTTCAATTTTTTATACCCATCGCTCTCAATCTATGTTCTTTCTCACTCACTCACACACCAACACTGATCCGATATACATACAGTTCCCGTTTATTTTGTTACACAGGAATTACGCGACTTTGAAGGTCACAGTAGTACGCAAAACCATATGACTCTCAGCACTACCGGCTTCGGCGCAAATGTGACGTCCGTTACATTTTCACCCTTTTTAAATATTCCCGCGCATCGATCACGTGACGCACCAGATTGTTTACCGATGGTAGCACTAGGACGTTTACAGAGTTATTTCATAGATACTGTACCACGTACGAAATTGTTCATTACTCATATGAGTATAATTTTATAATTTCGATAAATATATAAATATTTTTTTTAAATACAAAAATATGGTAGTAACGTTCCTGCTACTCGCTAAAGCACATGGTTTAGCTATCATTCTGTTTACTTGGCATTCGACTGATAATAAACCTCGTTGACGCATAAGGATTACATACCGGCTTGTCACAGCCGTCTGAAGATGTTAGCAGACACGTGTGCGAATGTCGCGTATGTTCTCATTTGCTGAAAATGATATATATCACGCGAGATTGTAACGATGCGTACTGAAAGGAATTATGAAAGTCGGGATAAAATTTTCGAGTTTTCGTTACAGTATAAGTTACCGGTATCGATGCGCGCAGCGCGTCGGTAAGTTACCGACGGACAAGATACACTTTAGTAAAGTAAAAAGTTATTCAGAAATGTCAAAGAACAACTTTGCTATTTACGCGTTCATTTCAATGAGTCTAATTGAGTGTTACTTTGTCGTACTTTTTTTTCTTTCTTACCATGCAAAACTTAACACACACGATAAGCGACGTTTGCCGGTATCGTTATCGTGGTACCAGACAAGTTACTTAAGGAAGGATGTTACAGTATCAAAAAGTTTATACAGGGGACATAAAAAGAAAACCACGTAAAAATGACAGATAGACAGACGCAAAGAGTACGAGGATTCTTTATGACATTTTTTGAATATCAATAGTGCGAAGATAACGCCTTTTTGTAAAGCAAATTTAATGTCGAGTAGTCATCATTTTTTGGCTTGAATATGTTTACATGTAAATATTTTCTGTACCGACAATAAGTCGCCTTCTTTCCACTGTCAGCGACGTTAAACGTAATAACAAGTAAAATAACGAACTATCTGTATAACGACAATGAGTACTTTCTTCGCAATAATCAAGAGTAAAATCTGCAAAGTAAATAAAAAAAAGGAAAGGATAGAAATTTTTTGTTACGTCACACGCATGCAAAATCACAGCAGTGAATTATGTTTCTGTCGTCATATGGTTATCCACGTCTAGCACGTATTTTCGCTTATCATCGTATAACGACATCCAATTGACAAAGTTTCTAATGACAGGATTTCACGTTGCACTTAGAAGTCACAAGTTGGAGACGGTATAGACACTGTTTCGTCACGAGGTAGCAGAGAGAATTACTGTTCACCGAAATTTTATTTTAACGGACGCAGCGCTAGAGAACATCCCTGTCACTGTTACTATCCGGTACGTCACAAAAATCATAGAAAATAAAAAAAAGTGTAAATCAACGTCTCACGCATTGTTGAAAAATGCTCGCTGCTTTTTTGAATGTCGAAAAGTGACTGAAATCCAAATTATTCCACTTCGCCACTACTGTGTATGGATGCACGCAGAAAGAAAAATAGCACAGAAGCAGCATGGACGCTTGTAAATGAAAAATATTTGAAAGTAAAATCGTTCAAGCTATTTCTAGTGCTTTTGTTTTCTTTTTATCTTACTTTTTTTTTCGTCATTAAAAATACGACCACGCTTTTGACACTCGAGTGGAAATTTTAGAAATTCTCCGTCTCCCATCAATTCTGACAACGACTCTCTCGAAGTAGAGAAGATTTTGAAAAATCATAAATCTCAATCTTTAACCTTTCCAGGAATGTCGCTATTAATTCCAGAGAAGTTTCCTTTGGGAATCACACGAGTCGACCAGTCGGATCCTCAAAACACTATAGTATGAAGATACCAATGCCTTATACCGGTCTCGACGTAACGTTACATTTTTATACCATAGACAGAGCGCGGCTGTTAAATACCCAGCACTGACGAACGTATACAAATCGTGATTAGCATAAGACTCTAGGGAGACAAGCTCACTGACGGTGAGACGAGCTGCAAATTGATTTATTGACAAATGGACCAAAAAAATACAGTCAATGAAAATAATCAATGCTCTTCCTGTCGAATGGCCTAATAAATTATTAGCCTTTGATTTTTATCCAGACCTCACGAGTGATCGCAACCTTAGAGACCGAGAGACTATATATGTATAGTATAGGTGTTTGACCAGACGTTAATTTATGTTAAATTATTGGCACGCGATTTTTATATTTATCGACTTAATCGTGTCTATCCGCAGGAAGTTTTCATCGAGAGAAATGGAAGAGCGTTCTTGACATTTTATTTAACGCTGATAAACCCCGTGCTATTTTTACGTCTCTGCATTCAGCATTGATACACACGTGCGAGTAGGTAATTCACGACTGTACCGACATAATTATTCGTTTAGTTAAGGGGAACAGGAAGTTTTAGGATTCAAGGATACTTCCTTCGCGGACTGTCCACTCCTTGCGAAAGTCAACAGTCTCGATACTTGTACTGCACGAGGTTCAAGATTACGCAGAGATTCTGTCATTGTTGACAAAGGGCGGTTTATGGATTTTCAGGAAAAAAAAAAAGGTGCAATCAATTGAGCATGCAAAAAAATTATATCTCAAATTTCGTAACGTGTAGGGATTTGTGCGTGAAAAATATTGTGTCGGAAGTCGCCGACCTTGAATTGCAAATCGAAGCTGGGAGTTTGTCGTGAAAATAAGTGAACGGAGATATTGCAGAAAAAAAAGGAATGTACGGGAAAAAAGACGCTCGAACAAAAGCAACGTTATTTCGCGCTACCACTGGTTTTTTATTTTTAACCAAAATTGTCTAGGCCGTTCGCGAATAAGCGGCTGACCACATGGTAGAAGACGGAAATAACGCACGTGGGCGTAATACGTAACTCGGAAGATTCTCGAGAGCATATATATATATATCGTAATGTTGATCAGTCATCGTGTCAAGTCTCATGATAAATATGTCTCCGAAATTTCATTGAGCGATTGTAATGAAAATTTATGGAATTAATTGAGAGTCCAAAAATCGCGTTGCTTTTATTATTTGCATGAATAGTTCCGTAGTAAAAAAAATTATCATTTGATCAAAGTTCAATTTACGATAATAACAATAATTAGTTGTTTGTAACAAGTTGCTTCTGTAATGTGTAAATCGAAAATTTCCATTTACGCTCATTTATTCCCAATTTCGATTAAACGTGTATACTAGTTCGCTATATAATACAAATTTGACATGACCCATTGAACTTTACTGATAGAGAGTTTTACATTCGAGTAATTTCATACATACGTCCAGAATGAATCCAGCAGACAAGAAGGCGCCAAAGAGTAAATTCAAATTTAACGTGTGACATCCGAATCGAGTACGAGTCGCAAGGCGCGAGAGTTTATTATCATAAGAAAGATCATGTAAATTAAAAAGAAATGATAATGCGTTACTATGACGAAACAAATAATTGATTCATGGTTGAATAAACTGCTCAAAAAATTAATAGCAGACGGAACGATGCAAGGGACAATGTAAAACCCGAATTTTCGTGAAGTAAATTTTTTTCCAATTTTTATACAAATCTCAATAATTTTTAATAACGAATCCCAATACACTCTCGAGAATCGATGTTTCTTAGTTTCCTCATAAATCGCTGCCAAGAAGAAGAACAAATCATTCTTATCGTAATGCGAACGAGGCAAACGGATCAACAACACGAACGTCATAACGTGCGCATGCGCGTTACATATTTTTTGTTCCATGGCCTAAGAAGGGAAAACGCGATAAGAGACATTAACATAAATAATAAATAATAATAAAAACTGTCGTTAATACAGTTTGACGAATATTTCGTTTTTTTTTGTTTGTTTTTTTTTCGAGAAAAACTTATACAAGAAAAGAGAGGAATACAGATTTTGAACCAGTATATATATATATATACAAGGCTGAAGAATGAACTTCCAGGGGAAACCGGGACTAGTTGGCGCATGGGGTAAACTTACTAACGCTTTATACTTTCTGATTTCGTAACTCGAAGAAACTGTCTTTGCAGTGAAATATGCCCGGCAGCGTCACGCATGAGTCTTAACACATTATCACAACATAGCGCCACGTCTTACGGTAGCAAGCTATTGGAACGTAACAAATTGTAGGGAAAATACAAAATTTCAACCCAGATCTTTCTCTACTATCGTCAAAGGCATCTTTGACATTGGTCGATTTTACATATAATCGTCTACTGTCTTTGAACAAACCGTCGAATATGAGTTTTTCGAATGGGGCTTATTGGCTAGACACAAATGGGATTGCTTGACTGACGAATTCTGTCGAGCGATGCACGTCACCAGTTCTCTTTTTCTTGATTGTGTTCAACATACCCAGTATATTCTGACTTTAAGTAGTTATCGTTTCACGCAGATATATTATGCGGACGTACAAGGAAATATCCAACCAACGTAAAATACCTACAGACATCATGGATCGAGCAGCAACGCGTCGTCCTAAAAGAAAATCGGACTAATGCAGCATGTGGGCACATGGGTCAATAAAGTTAATTTCACATGTTTTGTGTATAAATTGCAACTCTGATGACTGATTTGTGTGATTTTAACGAAAAATTAAATGCTAATGACTGTTAAATATATCTTGATAGGTATACTAGATTTTAATATTAAAAAAAATTCAAAATTTCTGGATCAAATTAATTCCATCTAAATAGTTAGTCAACCAGTCTTGGTCTTCCCTAGTATAAGGAATATGACAGCAATCAGCAGCTATTGCAATGATTTCTCATCGGTCTGAGAGATTATAGTAATTTCATGACTCTGTTAAAAAAAAAGAGGTAACCTCAACCAAATACCGCGAATGGGTTCAACAGTTACGTTCGACAAGACACTTTTTCCAAATATAAAACATTGAAAGAATTTAACTCGACAAAGTTCATAGGGGTTATCAGAGTCGCGGGGTAAAAGTCATCTAATCACTCGAAGAGCATCATACTCTCTCCTCTCCTACTTATTGGCTCATTCGATGATCGTACCAAGCTGACGGCACAATTCTGATAATTCTGGCCCGTATAAATACGACCACTTAGTCGTTTCATCACCTCATTAGGGTTTGTCGTGTCCACCTCAGTTAAACTAGGAGAACACTGAGCGTCCATAGATCGAGTGGAATAACAAATTTTTCATACGAGTTTTCAAGCGACGTAAAAACTCCTGCTCCGCCGCTAATAAGATCGAGTGAATTTTTCACTGGCAGTACGTACTTCAATTTTTTCATATTTCTTTTCTCCCTTGTAAAGTTATTACTTTTTGTTTATCGCGTTATACGCTCGTCTTCCACCTTATTGTTTTTTTTTTCACGTTGCCTCTACTGTAATCGTGACGAGTTATTTTTGCAGTAAAAGACAAGTAGAAAGTTTACAACGTACTTTTCGACGTCCACCTATGCAAGGGTATTTCGTACGGTGAACAATAACAGTCTTTATTTGTCTCGTCGTTCGTCACGCTCTTTTGTACTTTCTATTGCGAAACTTCTCGATACCGTGAATAATAAGAATGAAGGATACTTTTCAACCGCGTTACAGATAGAGTACAAAGTTCAACGTCCAACGTGTGATTTTTATTGTTTAATTGTAAAATAATTTCGCAAGTTCAATGATCACGGGCAATACTCTGCGTGCGTTACTTTATTCGTTTTCCGTTATTACTTCACGAGCTTGGAGAAGAATGCACGTATAACTACCTGAAGATTGAACTTACTCGATATACGTATCGCCTGTCGATCTTAATGAATTCGTTCGAAGTGCACGACGATGACACGTTTACTATAATGACGATAACCAGAATGCATTGCACATGTAATATATAACGCAATGGGCAAACAACAAACTGACGGATATTTTTACGAAACGTTATGTCCTTCGAATATTTTCAAAGCGACGCTACTTAACGATTACGTCACTCGAGCGAAGACACTCGTAGTATCGTCTAGACCGAAAGAAAAGTCAAATTAGTCAAATGAGCCTAATTAGGCCAAAGGCAAAAAAATAATAGCAAGTCATGTTCGAAGTACGTCCAAGCTTAACCGAATCAAAATCTGCATAGACTTCCGGTTCCCAAAATACATTTACTCCAGTTTCCGGTTATCCCGGTGCCATCACAAAAAGAAACACCGTCGTCTACATGGGTCCGTGGGACCCATAGAGATGCCTTAGGGATCTATGGGCTTATTCCATGTAACTAAAATATGAAGAGCTTATCTGGAAATTATCATACTTAAGGACCATGTTGGAAGTAGGATATGTGAATAAAAATTTCACATCAGAAAAAGCTACGGATTTCGTAGATGGCGCCGGGTTGATTTTTAAGAGATCGTATTCATTTCCCCTCTGAATTACACGGATGAATTGTAGCATCTATAGCATTGCTCTTGGGTAATATATTTTTTCGATCAAACAAATAATTCATTAAGCTTTTTTTCTTTGCTTCCAGGAGCGTACCATCCTCCCAAAGTATTACACCAGGGTACCCTCGATCGCCAGATCCGCGACGACGTCATCGAGTCTCGTGTCGGACTGTGCATCAAATGCTACCCTGGTAACCAACGCCAGTCCCTTCAACAGTCAAATCACATTAATAACGGATAGAAAAGGCAGCTATCCCAATGGAAGTAACGCCGCGAGTCATTACTATGCTGAAAATCTGAGGAACAATCATCAAAGTGGATTGAAGGGCTCGCAGATTTATAACATGGAAAAGGCAACCGACGCTGATTACAAGCAGCTAAATCCGCTCTTGTGCAACAAGGAGCACACAGAGAGTCCCGACTCGAAAGATCCAATGGATATGCAGGACGTCAAGCAGAAGACGGCGGACAGCGTGCCGCTTACGTCATATCAATTTCAAAGGGAGACAAAACCAGAAAAGGCAGGATATGGTGCTCAGGTGAGTGTTCATTAATGAAGTATTAATTAATTATTAATATCAGACAATCACTTTTTTGTTTCTCTATACGGAATGCCAAATTTCCTTGTCAATCGTTCGTATGACTTCTTAAATTGTGAAAATTCAAATTTTCGAAAGTTCATATGAAAAAAAAGTCCATTGAACAATTCAGTACTCCAATTAGACTCATTATTATTATTCGTCCAATCTAAAACTCCGCTTTGACGTAACAATCGATTCGTATACATATATGCAAGATTTCGTAGCCTTAAATAACTTTTATTGCTGTCACTTTCATTTATTTGTTTTTCGCTTCAAATCGGCTGCCCCCGGAATCAAAAAGATTTTTGTCATTGGTTATCTGTGCTTTCGCTCACCGTTCAAAGGTGAAGGTCGCGCCGGTTATATATCCCCAAAAATGAAGGAACGAGCCAAAATTGGCGAAACAGCTGTTTTGAAATGTTCCTATTTTTGCAATATAAATAGCCACCTTGGCACATATAATAATCTCCATATATTATAAATCCCACACAGTATATATATTTCTATATGCCAATAAGCGGCAATCGGAAGCAGGATCACGTGTCCGTGCGACAAAAAGTTAATTTGAAGAATTAGAAGCAAGATTTAAAGTTAGCGCCGCAATGGGCTTGGCCGCTTATGGTCATTAAAACGCAATTAGTACCGTTAACGCCTCGCGTAATGACTACGTATCGAAGGACAATGATTTTTACAGCAACCGAGTAAACAATTGCTACTAATGGGAATCGCTTTACGCTTTGGCAACTTTTGCTAAGAAAAAAAAAAATTTTTTTTTTCTTTCTATTCATCAAACAGAACGTAGACAGGTGCTAAATCGATGACGTGCCGCACGTGACTTTTCGACTAGCGTCATGATCTTTTTCCTCTATGTTAAATATATATATTAAAAAGTTATATACGGTTATTTACATACACGTATATATACATATATACACTGTGTAACACTTTGCAATAGAGATTTCGTCAAATTTCGCAATAGGTAACACGCAAGACAACGCATGACTTAACAAAGCCTGCTCCAAATTCGGGTAATGCTTACGTCCATATATATATATATATATATATATATATATATATATATATATACGTGAAATGAAATTGATATACAGATACGGTCAGAAAGAAAAGAGGCTTATGTCGTTAAGCGCCAGTAGTATGAATCAGACGTAGTCAGACAGCGAATACGATGGCGATCCGAATAATGTAGCAGGGAGGTCTGTGACCGACGAAGATTTCTTTTTTACCGACAGAGACAAAAAAAATGACTGCCAGTCGCGATGTCTTCATTGCGTATAGAATACATACGCAATCCACGACCTTTACACAGAAATAGTATACCCGCGTTAGAAGCAGCCTTTAGGATCCTTGCGTGACTTTTTTCTCTCCATTGTTCCTTCCGCCTCGAGGATATAGAAATAATTTAAACTTCATCTTGCTTGGCGCTCGAGTAAATCTATTGATATTTTTTTTTTCGTTTTCATGTAACTGCAACCATTTGCATACACGTGATTCACGCTCTCGTACTCATTTGCGAATCCGTAAATGGCACTTCGCGACCGTGGCTGCATTTTGCGACATGTTAACACATAGAGACGCGTCTTGCCGATGGTAAACTATGCGAATGGAATGCTCAATTCTATTTCAGGGATGCAAATAATTACGTGTGTGGCATTGTGAGAACTTGTCGCTCGTTGTGAGTGACCCTTGAGGAATACAATATATATATATATATATATATAACAGAAACATATGCCGTGAAATCTTATATTTTCTTTAACTGAAGAAGCATTTTCATGGCGTGAAATTTTATTGAATCGAGTGGACGACGCTTGCTAGTAGTTTAGGTACGGGCGTGGTCAGACGTTTCCATGTGTACGACACTCAGCAGGAGGCTTCTTGCCAGTGTGATTATTAAGGTATATGACGTCATTTTTTATTCCGCAATATAAATTTTTTATCTTTTTTTTTTAATTAAAAATGGATCGAGCGGGCTTCCGCGTATGAACCGAGCGTACCGTGAAATTTGGAAAAAGCATCAACCATACTGTCATTTAGTTTTGCAGTGGCTATCAAACTATTGTATATTGTTATTGCGTAATGAAGCATCTCTAAGGACGCGACCATCGCAATGCGATTGTCGGGAGCATCGCTAAAAGACTACCAAGGCAAAACGGATGTGCGTAAAATTTTGGAAAGATAATTTTCTGTATTCTATCGGTTATTTGCAATCTATCGGTTCTATATACTCACATTATTATAATTTCGTATCGTGGCTTCGTATCTCTGCGTTGAGTCTTCTCGATTGTCAAATACTTGAGTCCGTTACAGGACGCGCGTTACTTTCAGTCTGTTTACTTTCGAGAACGTAATCTTTAGTTCGACACTCGTATTTTTGTTTATACGTCAAGATTTTACCGTCTGTCACTAATGTCAAAAAATTTGAAAAATAATTGGTCTGCGTGACCGACGTTTTTTTTTTTCAAAATATCTACGCAGAACCGATAGAACAAATAGACCGTTTACGAGCTCTATTTTAAAAAAATGGGAAAAAAATATAGAATGGAAAGATTCGAACGAAAATCATTTTTAGCCCACGGTCAGAAAGACGATTAGTAACGACTCGTACTGTTTCGAAAGACTAAGGACGTCGCGACGTTCCCGCAACGCACTGGTTACTCACCGACGAAATGTACTTGACTCAATCGAAAATCCATGAAAAAAAAAGGATCAAGACGATCCTCTAGTACCAAGAAACTAGTTGACTTGTAAATTCACAGAGGTCACTAGTGTCACGAGGACGAGCCACGACAGCTCAGAGCAAAATACGACTCGCAAGACGACGGCGGTATATAATAAAGAGGATTAAGCGTCGAATCATAGCTCGAAAGGCAAATTTGCGAAATACTGACTCAAAGAGCGTTAGAGATATGGCGAATATAAAAAAAATGGAACGCACGTACATAGCTACTAGTCGCATTTCACCGGATGGAAATTCACCGTGGGTTCTCGAATTATCTTTTGAGAAGGGGAAAGTGATGGGGGGAGGAGTACAAGGACATTTTTGTTTCTGAATCGAAATTTACCGATCTACATGTCCACATGGAGTTACATGAATCGCGCGACAAGAGGTACCTCGTGCCCACGAGTTTGAGAATTTTGGAACACGCGATGAGTCATGTATTCGAAATCGGGTCACTCCTCGACCTGAAGGATCAAATAACGAATACATTACACATATACTTATATGAAAGATTAATATAATTTTTTTCTTTATTATCAAGAACAGTCGGCGTGTCTCGGGAGACGCAATAAAAAAAAAATACAACGTAGCTGCACTTGACTTTCGTAGTCAAATGACGCGCGTGTCTCGATCAGGTGTAAAATTGCTTCTATTTTCCATTTAAGCACGGAATACCGACTGTGCCAATTGCTTAACGAACAATCGATCGATTGTTTAAAAATTGCGCACTCGCGACGCATTCTTCGTGACAAGGGATCGCAACGTCATCGTTCACTTATCTAAGGCGAATGACGACCTTGCGCGTGATCGGCAATAATTTAACACGTACCAAGTCCTGCGCTACCGGTCGTCCTTAACTAACTAACTAACTACAGATCTTAACGATCGTACTCTTTCTACGACTGAATGACGTGCGATAGATAGGACTGTTCTCAATAAATCGATAAGCGCCAAGTATACGTGCCAGTTTTTCTCATAGAGGAAGGTGGAAACTGATGGGAGCCATGATCGATGGATTTCATCGTGAATATTTTTAATATCAATAAATTCAATATTAATTATTCGATCGATCGAAATCACGTGAAGTTCCGTACACGAAAACGTACGTTAATCGTCGCGTCGTAAAACAGTCGCTGGATTAACGAAATCATTCGAAAAGGAAAAAAAAAAGAAAAGAAAAAAAACCCGGAAATTTTAAGTAAACTGACTAAACGATACGAGAAAAGCACTTAATACGTGGGTCAATAATTCGTACCATTTCAGACTCTGTTTTATTCATAACCCCAAGCTAAGTACAGAGGGGCTCGACCCAAGAGACCATATTCCAAAACGCTCTTTTGCGTACCAAGGAATTTCGAGAGTCTAAAGACGAGTGTAGAAAGAAAAAAAAAAACCCTAAAAGTAAAGAGCCCAAGGCAATACCAATCGTGCTAGCTGGTACTGTTAAAACGAAAAATATACCGGTGAAGCGAATACGGTTACATCTCGATATGAAAAATAATTGGCATACAAATAAAGAGAGAGAGAGAGAGAGAGAGAGAGATAAAGTGACAAGAAGTCTGATTAATAAGATTTCATGGAAAAAGAGAGTCGAGTAGTGGCGAAGAAGGATGGGAAGGCAGAAAGGGGCTGTACGGTGGTAAAGAGGCAAAAGGCAAAGAGTACAGAGGTGTAAGCATTGAAAGATCGTTATTGAAAAAAGCGCGCGTCATTCAAAATTACTTAACGTATTCATAATAATTCTCTATTATAACCATCTATGGAAATGAGCACGCGTATAGGTATATATCTTTTGAGTATAAAAATTGTTTAGGTATATCTGATGTTTTTTTCTTTTTTTTACATGTAAGTGAATATGCGTAATTTTACACGAGAAGATCATAAATCCCTTGAATTTGCTTGTGAACGTATTTATCCATTGGCCTTTTCTTTTTTTTTTTTTTAGTCTATGATAGTACATAGAGGCGAATCGTATAGGGACAATGCCGGCAGATGTAAATGGCTTTACCACTGAGGTCCAATGAATAGTATACGCATATACTTGCGCGTTCTGTGTATACGTGCACGAATGTACCTACGATTCGCGAGCGATGGACATCGAGGAAGGGGTAGCCGGCCCCCAGCGTGCTTCCTATATAAGAGAACCAACGGTCCACGAGTGTCAATAGCTTATTATTCCGTGACACCAAAAACTTCCACTCGATCGGCAATCCACTTCGATCCAATAAGAATAAATTGTTGGATCATTAAACGTCATTTTCTCGTTTCTACTGTCATATTGCATTGTTGTTGTTATCGTATTTAACGCGATCGACTTTCGTCATCGTTTCGATCAATAAAGAGAAGCGCAAAGTACTTTTAGTCGCGTACAACTTCAGACGCTTTACAGAGTGAATACGAGCTAAGGCGGTTCGCGGCCGCGCATTTTTCGAATTTTTTTAAATTTTTTTTTCTCGTCAAAATTGTCGCGCAAAAAGTCTTCGTCATGAAGATATTAATGAGAGCGGATACCCATATTAATATAGAAGTGCCAGGGAACACACCTATTGCGAAATGTACCTTCAGCCAGGTATTCGATTTTTGTAATAAAAATTGGACTTTTTTTTTTTGGAACTCAAAAAAAATGTGAGGATTATTTTAATTTATATTTTTTTTTTTCGATTGGGTCATTTTTTATTTTTGGGGAATTTTTTTATTCATACTTTTTTAATTACGCTTTGGAACTTAATGATGTTAAAAGATTGTTGGGCATTTTTTAAGTATATCAGTTTTTTAAGAAAACGTTTTTTTTTTTTTTTATAGGTACTCGCGGCCTTATCGGTATCGTTGGGATCGATGGTGGTCGGATTTTCGTCGTCCTATACGTCACCAGCTCTCATAAGCATGTACAACGATACTAATACGCCGTTACATCTGAATGCACAAATTGTAAGTACAATTTTTTAAATACATTGAAATGTACCAAAATATCCATAATTGCATCGACACATTCGTATCATCGACAGTCATTGAATAAAAATCATTTGACACCTTGTCTCGAAAAATTTCAAAAGGTCGATACGTTCGAAGTCCTTGATGATTAAATTCGCAAAAAGAAGTCAAATCCACATTTTAGCTACTACCAAGACCGGTTATGGTATCAATGACTTTTTCCGTATCTCCCAATCCCTTGAATAAAATTTGCGAATACAATGTTACTTTGCGTCGTATCGCTCATTGCAATTCTACACGTTTCCTTATGTGGTTTCCATTGGCAAATAACAAGGACCGTCGGCTATTTCTACCGAATATAGAGAGCGGCGTCAATTACCAAAAAAAAAAGGTTCATACGAATTAATGACAAACGATTATCGATCCGAATTAGGTATACGAAAAGAAAACCCCCGGGCATGCAAAGTTTCCAAATGGCAAAGAAAGAGGCAGTCGTGATCGATATTTGGGGCGTCCTTGTGTTTTCAGTTTCTTTGTTGCTCTTCGCCACCATCTAGAATATTCTTGGAGCATTCACCGTTACTAGGTCACTAATAATACATACACCATATACGTTAGCCTATTCAAGACAGACATGCATATAAGTGACATATCAGATACATTAAACGGCAACTTTTCCAAATCATATCCCAAGCGATAAACACTGTGCAATAAAATGCAGTATTTGAAATTAAAAAAAAAAAATTAATAAATGAATCCAAATAAAGCCAAGTCGACTACGCGACTGTTTGGAAATTTTCGAGGTTATGGTTACGAAGCTAAAACGTTAAAACTCCTTTGATATTCAAAGATCAATCGATGGTTAAAAAGTTAACCTCACATGCGTCACTAGTCTAGTGGTCAGGGGCTCGATGGTTCGATTAGTGACCCGATTGGTTTAAACGTCCTCAGAGAAGATCGAATAGCACGATTGGCCAATTCCCTGACCACGCCGGTATTAAGAGTCAAATAGAACTTGAGGCTCCCTTGAGTTTGAAATTTCGCGCTACAGTCATTGTCGCAAGATCAACATCCGTAACTCGAACTGCTATGCCGATCAGTTGAGAATTCCATGTAAAGTCCGAGTATATACGCGGTGAATGAATTTGAAAAAGACGAAACTGGTTTTAGAAAGTGTTTATACATAATTTCGCAAGTAACCGTACCACGAGTGCCATGCTCTGTTCACGAAACTGGAAAAAAAAAAACTAGAAAACAGCCATCTAAAAAATTCACCCGGAAGTAACGAAAAGGACCCGGAAGGGAAGTTACTTGGTAAATCATTCAATACGACCCTGTATACGACATTAAAAAACCATAGACAATATCGTGAGTCAATGATACGTGACAGTAATCCGAAAATGAATTGCATGGCTATTTATGGTCTCTTGCGAAAAACCATAACCTATCATCGACGATACGTTACTTAAAACCGTACGATAACCCACCAACGCAAGGAAGGTTATCGGATACAAAGACTCTACGTGCACGATGCAAGTTGAATATAAATCATAAGTACAATTGTAATTCTTAAAATTTACTTTGCAGGAATCGTGGATCGGCAGCATTATGCCACTTAGCGCATTATTTGGTGGAATTGCTGGTGGTCCGAGCATCGAATATCTTGGAAGAAGAAATACCATTTTAGCCACGGCCTTTCCATTTATCGCAGGTGAGTGATATAATATTTACTTGATCTATACTTATCTACTATACATACGACGGAGACGCAACTTTGCAAAGTCAATTTTCTAGCAAAAACATGACCCGTTTCACTTCCGCGTTCGCGCTTTATTGCGTTACGTAAAATTTAATAAGAAAACAATACATATTTTGCCTCGTATACATTGTTGTATGTACGCTAGTTTCAAATCTGATATACGAGTGGTAATTGTTAAGAGCTTGAGGCATGACCTTGTCTTCGAATTATGCAATTTTCCATCAATTAATAATAGTATCTAAGATTGCCAGAGTGACAGGTCGAGGCGCCTCCGTAAGGTGGGCGTCGATTACGCGTCGTCGTGGGAATCGTTTAATAGGACAATCGTTCTTATCACAGTCATAGTACGGTCTTCTGATTACGTATAGCTACTTCACATAGTGCTACAGTTATTTTGTTGTATTAATCAATCGAATGCCTCGCAGCTAATTGAATTTGCATCTACGACTAAGCCATTAAATTGACTGTTAAAAATGTTGTGCTTATATGCACTTCGTATAATGGAATCTTTGAAATGAAATTTTTCATTACTCTTTTCACAGTGATCTTATATTTATAATTGAAAGAGTTCAAAGTTTTTAATTGAAAAACATAATTTATCGACAGTTTTATTTTATTTTTTTTTTAGCCTGGCTGTTGATCGCCCTGGCTACTAATATCGGAATGATCCTGGCTGGAAGAGCTTTGAGCGGCTTTTGCGTGGGCGTCGCATCCCTCGCCTTACCCGTATACTTAGGCGAGACAATCCAACCGGAAGTCCGAGGAACATTAGGTTTACTACCGACGGCCTTTGGTAATACCGGTAAGTTTAAAACTATCCTATGTCTTGTTTCATCGAAATACTTAATGAGTCTTGAAGTAATGGAAATCTTAATGAGATGTTTATCTTTCCGGCGCAGGAATTTTGTTATGCTTCGCAGCCGGTATGTACCTAAACTGGTCGCACCTGGCCCTACTCGGTGCAACACTGCCGATACCATTTATGATCCTGGTGTTCATGATCCCTGAGACTCCAAGATGGTTCATCTCCAAAGGCAAGACGAAGAAGGCCCGCCAATCTCTGCAATGGCTTCGTGGCAAGAACAGTGACATATCCGAGGAACTAACTGCAGTTGAGAAATCGCACGTTGACAGTGAAAGAAACGCCTCTCAGAGTGCCTGCGTTGAACTTTTCAAAGGAAATAACTTGAAGCCACTTCTGATCTCTCTCGGACTCATGTTCTTCCAACAGATGTCTGGTATCAATGCCATTATCTTCTACACCGTTGAAATCTTCCAGGTACGTAAACAAACTTTTCTGGACGGTCCTTGCTCAATTGCAGATCCTTATTGCACCCTTAACCTGAAGGGATGAAGAGAAAGAAAAATTAATAAATTATATTTGCTCTATTTACAGAATGCTGGCAGCACCATCGACCAAAACATCTGCACGATCATCGTAGGCATCGTGAATTTCCTGTCCACGTTCATAGCCACCGCTCTGATAGACAGGCTAGGACGCAAGGTTCTTCTTTACATCAGTAGCGCGTCAATGATCCTGACACTGGTGACTCTAGGATTCTTCTTTTACCAAAAAGAAAGCGGAGCTCATGTTGCATCCTACGGATGGTTGCCACTTGCTAGCTTGGTCATCTACGTAATTGGCTTTTCCCTTGGCTTTGGACCAATCCCATGGCTCATGATGGGTGAAATACTTCCGGCCAAGATCAGAGGATCAGCAGCCAGCATTGTCACCGGTTTCAATTGGTCGTGCACGTTCATCGTGACCAAGACCTTTAAAGACCTCAGCAGGGCCGTCGGTGACGGTAACACCTTCTGGCTCTTCGCTGTGATATGTGTCGTGGGTTTGATCTTCGTTGTGATAGCAGTACCTGAGACACGAGGTAGGTCCTTGGAGGAGATAGAGAAGAGGCTAACGGGACCAGTGAGAAGAATGAGTGCAGTCGCTAACATGAAGCCAATGCCGACGGCGTGTTAGTTTATCAAGTTGGATGATCTTTACTTGCGCCAAAAAGTGAGAGAATTGATGAAAATCATTCGTCGTAGTCATTTCCGGTAGATTGTGTAGTTCAAAAGTAGTTCAGACGTCCGTGCGGCACATCGATCGTGTCTTGTCAGGGCGAGGAGCGGCACTGGAAAAACATAAGCGCGACAGGAACCTAATGAATTACGAATCTGTTGAAAAGCTCCATACCAAAATATTGGAAACAATTGATCTGCCATACTTTCAATCACTATCAGTGATCAATTTTCTTCAACTGACTTGCTCTCTTTCTCTTTATTATTTAATCAATTTTATATCGACTTTTCCGTCGCAGTGCCCCTCGTCGCCCTACTCGTACCTTTGCACTATTTATTTAAAATTTGTTCAGTCTAATTTTCATTCGGACACGTTTTTAAAACTTCTGTACTGCGATATCTTAAGGCCGTGTTTCTACTGTTCCGTGGTTATACCATGGGGAGTACGAAAATTATTCGTCAATCGTCGACATCGTTAATGATTATTATCTATATAGATAAAGACTGTGATACGACGTCGATCATTGTCTTTCCATTTTTATTCTTTAATTTTGATTTTAACTGACAGACACGAGGAGGTCCGCGTGGACTGCTCAAAAGACAAAAGAATTCTCATTCTCGTATTTACCTAGCTCGTTCCTATGGGACTCTAGAATCCCTTGTGACTTCTTGATCTACGTCAGGGTCCATTGTGATACATCAGAGTCTTGCATTTGAATATAGGAGATGACGGATAAGTAATTGCTGTTGACTAGATGTATAGCTTCTGTTTTTTGTTATTCGACAATCCTACAGAGTCTACCTCAAGCCAATAATGTTGCACGGATGCGTACAGATTTACCAACGGTATATATGGAGGTATCATTACTTATTGTTATCAATTATTTAACTAATTGAAATATATGCGCACGCGCGTCTAAGCCTATGCGCGTGGGCATATATGATATATTTAGATATAGAAAAAAAAATATATATATATATATGTACGAATGCGTATATATGAATAGTCACAGGCTTGCGTAGCTATTTTTGGTCGACATGTAGATAGTTCGTGTAAATATTACAAATGCGACAGAAAGTGTATTAGATAATAAGGGACAATAGTAGAAAATATATTTTTTAAATAAGTCAACTAGTAAAAACGATACCCAATATGAGTCTTAAACGAATTCCACTAGTACTTTAAAATTTGAAAATGAAAATATTTAGAGTATAGTCGAAGGTAGAGACAATTGAAAGCTTTAAAAATTTCGGAGGGTAAGATTAATTCGTTGATCGACTATTCTTATCTTTGTTGTTATTATTATTAATATTATTATTATTATCGAGGGCATACGCGAGAATTGATTCTTACACGGTGACGTACGTATGTACTTAAACTTTTTTTGATTCGTATAATTCAGTGCTTTTGCTTTTGAAAGAACAAAAATAAGGAAGAAATCGTTTGTGAAATTAAATTGTTTTGAATCTCATCCTTGCGTAGTAGCAAGTGGTGATACCTGATAATGTCACTTAATAATTTAATCGTAGTCATGAATGTCAATAGGGATAACAATTGTCTCTTTAGTTTTTATAAAAATTTTAATAGTGCATACTGTATATTTATTCTGACAAGATTTCATTCTAGAATGATACGATATATAATTACTTCAGGTTCTGATTACCTGCTGTTACAAAGTACGATGAGTCTATGGTAGCCTTAATGCCTTGAATATTAAAACGACAAGTACAATAATTGTTTTTCATTGAAAGATTTATTGATTGTGAATTTTTAACGAGTGTTACAATAGGCAGAAATATATGATCTATATTTTTGAAAAAATGCATAGAGTTTTTGGACATTAGAACCTAATGTCCAAAACAGTTTTGAACTTTAAAACTTAATTATTGTAGAGGTACTTATTGTATGTAAGATTTATGAAGAGAGCATTCGGTAAACTTTAAATATTTTGGATAATTTAATACTCAAGATAAGTTTATACAGACACTGTACATTCCAGATACTTTTATGACAATGGAACGATACAGATATATCTTTATGTAAAACTGTTAATTATTTATACCCCTCCAAAACCTCCTATTCTTTCATTAATAATAACTATTTATTACTTGATTTCTGAAAAATATTTTACATATTTATGCATATAAGTAAGTTATGACTTTTATCTTCCTAAAATAATGTACAAATTACATCACATAAAACAAGAGTACAAATGTAAGTTCTATACATAAAAAAAAATAAGAAATATGAAAATAAATTTCTGTGCAAGAAATAAAAGTACAGAAGGATGTATAAGATATTCCTTTCAGAAACGTACAGACTAATGCTGTGATGCGAGTATGATATAAATCATCACATGCTGTAACAACTCTAAAAGCGTACACTCAATTCATAAACATTACTAAGCCAAATTCACTATAGTCCGTATTCACAACTCGTTCTTAAAGTCACTAACAGAGTCTCTTGTAGTTAAAAGTCAATAAGACAAAATTTAAAAGCGCGCTATTAGCACTAAAAGCGAGTTCTGAATACGGGCTTATGACTATAAGAAATAACATGAAATAAGCAATATGTAGTTTCGCCCTGTTCCAATTTCTACAGTATGATTTCCCTAATTAAAAGAGCAAATATTTTATTATAGGAATAAAGTATTGAACATTGAGAAAACATATAAAGCTTAGAATTCTCTCAAAATTATAAATATAATATCAGCTTAGAAAGAATTACCTGAAAGTAACAATGGAATGAGAGGTTATGTTATGATAACTATATGAACTTACCCATTACTTGGACGCGACAAATAGCACACGTATCACACTCCACGTCCCAACTCCACATAGCCACTGCATTCCATTTTTTTAATGTAAAAAGCTTATCTGACTTTAAATTATCACCATCACCCCGATCTGTATTATCTTGTTCCGAGTCTGCCATGTTCGCGACTTCAGGTTTGTTATTCAAGCATAGTAAACCACTACAAGAACGCAGCGCAATCTGTCAATGTGCAAGCCTATTTTAAACGACATGGGATAGAAGATATGTCGATAATAATTAAACGGAAAAAGAATGAGATTTTTGTAAAGAATTTAGAGAAATGTATTACGTAATATAATTAGAATTTCAGATTATTACACTGATTTCTCTAGTAAAAATATATATATTTTTTAAATATTTATCTAGTTTTAGCCTAGGTTTCATGAAGAAAGAGTTCATTCGTGTGAAGCAGGGACTGCATATAAAAGAAATATCGGTTCAGTTACCTTCTTTACAACCTGTGTGATATTAGCTAACTTTTATTTTTTAAACTTTTTTTACTTCTAATCGTTTGATAGTGTTTGATAGTCTTGTAAAACGGTCCCTGGTGTAAATCGAATTGCCCTAAAGCGAATTTTCCATACGTAAATTCTGTAATAAATAAACGATGTAGTGAACAGCCGTTTGAGGGTTAATATAATAAGGAAGCAATCTTTTATCGCGAACGATTGATTTCAAATATTCGAATTCTATCGGTTTGTATGAGTCTTCATCACTTATTTTTATCAGGCTTTCGTAAGAATACTAAATACAATGCTTTCCATATATCTCCCACCGTTGTAAAATGCGAATGGCATTATATTCGTTATTATAATGATATCCTCGTTCTGTTGGCAGATGATAAAGAAAAAAATTGAAAAACGAGAATTTTAGAACACAGAATTCTATAATACCTACTTTGATTTATTGACAGTCCGAACTGGCGAAGAACATTTCTTAGATTTTGAAATGTCGGAATCATGGGAATTATACAACATTTTGTATGGAAAGACTTCACTACCAAAAATGTCACCAATTCCGGATATTAATCAATTCAAAGACAAAGATGAGATGGAAAGAAATCCATTATGCACTTTTCAACTGCAGAAAGTAACCTTTCTAAATTCTTACATAATTAGTGATTCATGATAGATATAATGACGAATTCTAGGTACGTAAGCGGGAATTTTACAATATGGTAGAAGAAGCGGCAAGCAAAGCAAAAATTGCGGAATTTCGTATTGGCGTGAAAGGAGACATACGAAAATGCCACCTCGAAATGCCACAAGCCTTTTATTACAGCAAAATTAAAGAATTTGCAGAAATGTTACCAACTGTTGGTCTTCTTCCGGTAAATACATTATCGGGTTATATTTGAACACCATAAAACACTCTCCAACACTATATAGAATATATTTTTTAAATTCTTTACACAGGACTGGGAACGAAACATAAGAAACTTAGTACCAAAGTCTCTGCGAATAAAGTACAATGAATTTTTTGAAAATCAATTAAATGAGACAAAGACTCGTTATTATCAAGAAATGCACGATATGGCGGTAAGACGTATTATTGCAAGTGAAGATGGCAATAAATGGCCTGAATATGTCGAGCCAGCGCACAAGTGTAAAGGACGTACAAAATTCCGTCCAAAATTTCTAAAACATCGTTGCATCATCACCAAAAAATATTATTTCCCACACAAACTCATCAAAAACATAATATCACGAGCGTATTTTGTGTTGCCTGAATTGATTATCGATTTTCGACGTTATCACTCTTCTGGATTTCAAGATTTAAACAGGTACGTTGTATTAAACACATGCGCTCTTGCAGCATTTTGGGTAATATTTAAGTTCTCTCTAGGCTACTTGATCTAATTGAAGGAGACATGAAAAAAGGTTCGCTGATAATAACAAACACTTATTATACTGACATAGTAAGATTGATATCACAACCACGTTACATTCACGATGTACCGCCTGAAATTGTGCCAAGTTTTTTACGTTGTGCTTCTAAAATTCTCGAACTTCAAATAGTGAACCGTATGATGAACACTATAGAACACTTATTAAAAGTATTAAGCGATTGGAGTACAACGCCGTTATTAAGGGTAATTTAAAGTAATTACACGAAAACACATAAGGACATGCAACATGAATTTAATGCAATATTTAATTTTGTTTAATTAGTTGGAATTGAAGTGCGAGAACCATGAATTATTTGTATTTCCATTATTACGTGATATATACGCAATATTTCATAGATTAATCGATGAAATAGCAGATATTGCACAATCACTGCAGACTCTAGAGTCCTGGGTGAATATTAAAACGCAACAGGAATTTATTTCTGTCGTTTTACCAGACTGGTATGTAAAGCAATCTCATTCTCGATTAGATACCATTCTCGAGAATATGTATTTGCCGTTAAATGAATACGTGAAAAGTTTACATGAGCGTTTTGGAGTCGTATACGATCCAGAAACGCATAAAGATGTCGTAATATATGTTGCCCAAGGACATGATTTTGAAAATTGTGTCGCTAGAGTCGAGGATTTCAATCGGTTCGTGGGAGAGATTTATGGATTGGTAAATAATTGATCCAATCGCCAACATAATCGTAATTGAATTGTATATTTTTTCCGGTATTAATTTATTAATATATTTAATTATCATAGACTGGAAATGAATATTTTTGTGTCGGTCGACTTCGTCAGGAGGATGCGAAAGCTGGACTAACTAAATACACGAAGGACGTCCGCGAATTAATAATTGGCGAATTAATTAAACGTCATCGTAATTTTAATTTAGAGATTTGCGAAACTTTTGAGAGACTTGAAGAACGCTCACTCAATATTCCTCGCAACACGAAAGAATTGTTGGAATTAGGTTTGGGCTAAGGGACTATGATACTTTTTCTAGAAAATTTGTGAATTGATAAAACTTAATCATACTTAAATTAGGTGAATATATGATATACGCTACTACAACTCTTATGGAAAAACTACGTGAGAAGATTACACATTCGTTATGCATAATGGCTTCTCTAATTGAAATGACTACATTGGATCAGGATCATATAGAATTGAACAATACGACAATAAATTGGCTTAAGAGAATAAAACCAATTTTTGAGCAAAACAGTTCGATGTTCGAGCAGATGAAATTTGATCTAGAGGAACAGTTGCAACAGAAAACATCCATCCTGGGTAGTCAGGTTGAACAAATGTTTCCAAGGTATCAGTATCCCTTTAAGTAACTTACGAATTTCTGTTATCAAATAATTTCAATTTCATATTAGACTTTCTATAATGGACGATATGGACGATATAAATCGTATAAAGGATTACATTGAGGATATGAGAAAATTCGTACGTGGATTGGATCGTATGGATGAAGAAGCAACGTGGATAAATCGAGAGGAAGGCCTTTTTCAATTTCCGAAAACTGCTTATCCTAGAATTAAAGAACTCAAGGAAATTATTATGCCTTATTATAGTCTAATATATCGTGCTTATCAGTGGCAACGTGACGTAGGAGTTTGGCTTTATGGTCCTTTTGAATATCTTGACTCAAATGTCATTGAGAACAAGACGACGGATTATTTCACAGACTTTACAAAGATTAGCAAAACATACAGAACTAAGATAAAGATGCACAATGCTACGAATTACCAATACAGGTTCCATAAAGTTGCTTAAGGTAAATATTGCTGTAAATTAATTATTCAAACAATTTCTCTGGTAGCTTTGCAGGCTCTGTGGATGATCCTGATCCATTTCAACAACCAGCGCCAATGAAACTTTGCTTCCAGTTACTTGAACATATTAAGTGGTTCAAGGTACATAGTTATTATCATATTATTTAGTTAGTCTTCTATACTTAATTTCATTTTTGATAGCAATACGTACCATTAGCAGTATGCTTCTGTAATCCTGCATTACGCCAAAGACATTGGGATGACATGTCTGAGATTGCTGGTTTTGACTTAACCCCAGACGCTGGCACCACACTGCAAAAAATTATTGATATGAATTTAATGAGTGATTTGGACAAGTAAAATTTACCTATATTCCTCCTACTACGGTTAATAATTAAAATAATAATTCATCCAACTTTGTATCATAAGGTATGAACTGATAAGTGTGAGTGCGACAAAGGAACTCTCTCTCCAGGAACTCCTGGCAAAAATGACTCATGAATGGGACGGAATGAACTTCACAACTATGATGTTCAAAGATTCAGGTGTTCATATATTAACACAGCTTGATGATATTCAAGCATTGCTAGAAGAACACATCGTCAAGGTTCAAGCAATGCGTGGTTCAGCATTTGTGAAACCTATTGAACAGGAAGTAAAGGTGTTTTATGATTTAATTCTTCGAATACAAAGAACCATTGATGAGTGGACAAAGGTATCAGGTGTTGAATTAGAAAGTAAGAAGAATTATTTATTTCTAATTTAATTATATAAATAATATTTTTCTCATAGGTTCAAGTACAGTGGATGTATCTGCTACCAATATTCTCAAGCAAGGATATTGTTGCTCAGTTACCTGAAGAAGGTATTTTATTCTCAGAAGTTGATGGGACTTATCGTAGAGCAATGCAAGGAGTAGCAAAGGATGCTCGTGTGAGAGAGACTGCTGGTTCAGTAAGTCTTCTTAAAATTCAATATATATAGATCATAGTAATATATTCTATACTATATCTTATAACAGTAATTCTGTACAAAAAAATATTTATTTAGGTTGGACTGTACGAGGCTATGAAGGAAGCAAATGAAATGATGGAAAAAGTTAATGACGGTGTCGCTAATTATTTAGAGAAGAAGAGATTATTTTTTCCACGTTTCTTCTTTCTCAGTAATGATGACATGCTCGAGATACTCTCTGAGACTAAGGATCCTCTACGTGTGCAACCTCACTTAAAAAAATGTTTTGAGGGAATTGCTAAACTTGGGTAGCTAAACTTATAAACGCTACTATTTTTATGTATAGTTAGTTTAATACATTCCTTAATTTTGTATAGATTTAATGAAGATTTGGAAATTCATTCCATGTTCAGTGACGACAAAGAAGAAGTTAAATTTCAAGATGTTATATCCACTGTCGCAGCTCGAGGATGTGTCGAACGTTGGCTTGTACAGGTGTGACAATTTTTATATTTGTTCTTGCAATTATCGCTTATTACAGTACAATCATTCAACAGGTTGAAGAGGAAATGGTCAAGTCAATTAGACATGAGATACTAATGAGTTATTTTGATTACGAAGTGAACGAACGTGTAATGTGGGTGCGAATTTGGCCAGGGATGGTTGTACTATGCGTATCGCAAATATATTGGAGTATAGAAGTGCAAAATTGCTTAATGACACACATAATTTCGACTATGACGACTCTGTATGACCAATTGAAGGCACAGATTTTAGAAATGGTCAATTTGGTAAAGGGTATATTTTCAAAACTGCAAGAATTTCGTAAAAGCTCGGTAAAAATGCCTATATCGAATTTTTGACCATTTATGTATTTCAGGGCAATTATCAAAGCAGAATCGTACCACCTTAAATGCACTAATTACTATCGACGTCCATGCCCAGGATGTTGTTAAACTATTAATCGACAAAAATATCACTCACGAATCTGATTTTGAATGGTTGGCACAATTGCGATATTATTGGGAAGATGATGTCCTTGTCAGAATTATCAATGCAACTGTATCTTATGCTTATGAATATCTTGGAAATTGTCCTCGATTAGTTATCACGCCGTTGACAGACAGGTACATGATATATTACAACAAAAAAACAAAAAAATTAATTAAATCATTAATTAAATGTTCATTAGATGTTATCGAACCTTAATCGGTGCCTATTCTCTCCATTTAAATGGCGCTCCCGAAGGTCCAGCAGGTACGGGAAAGACAGAAACAACAAAAGATCTGGGCAGAGCAATAGCCGTTCAATGCGTGGTGTTCAATTGCTCAGATGGTTTAGATTACAAAAATATGGGTAAATTCTTCAAAGGATTGGCATCGTGTGGTGCGTGGGCATGTTTCGATGAGTTCAATAGAATTGAACTAGAAGTACTTTCTGTGGTCGCTCAGCAGATCCTGTGTATAGTGCAAGCAGTGCGTGGCAACCTGGAGACATTTATATTCGAAGGAACAGAATTGAAATTAAATCCAGCTGTTTACGTTTGTATCACTATGAATCCGGGATACGCAGGCAGATCTGAACTCCCTGATAACTTGAAGGTCCTCTTTAGGACAGTGGCCATGATGGTACCTGATTATGCCATGATTGGCGAAATATTTCTCTATTCTTCAGGATTTAGCACTGCCAGAGTGCTGTCCATTAAAATTGTAACGACCTATAAACTTTGCTCAGAACAATTATCATCTCAATCTCACTACGATTATGGAATGCGTGCTGTGAAAACTGTACTGACTGCTGCGCAGAATATCAAATTGAAGTTTCCAAACGAAGATGAGATGATACTTTTACTTCGTTCCATCATCGACGTCAATCTTCCAAAATTCTTAGCACACGACGTACCCCTCTTTCAGGGTATCATCTCAGATTTATTTCCTGGAGTTGAATTGCCATCGCCAAATTATGACATTCTTCTTAAAGCCGTTAACGAAGTCGTCCTGAAGAAGAATCTTCAGCCAGTTGATGGATTTTTATTAAAAATTATACAAACGTTTGAGATGATGATAGTTAGACATGGATTCATGCTGGTAGGAGATCCTTTTGGCGGAAAAACATCAGTTTTGAGAACTTTGGCTGATGCGCTAACTTTGATGCATGGGTGGGGCGATGAAAATGGCGCGGTAACAAAATACACGACTGTCAATCCAAAAGCAATAACCATGGGCCAATTATATGGTCAATTTGATCCAGTATCATCGGAATGGACCGATGGCGTGTGTGCTGTTGCTTTTAGGCGTTACTGTACTGAAGATAATCCAGATAGAAAATGGCTCATCTTTGACGGACCGGTAGATGCTGTATGGATTGAGAATTTGAATACTGTATTGGATGACAATAAAAAACTATGTTTGACATCTGGTGAAGTCATGCAAATGACAGGTGTCATGTCAATGATTTTTGAAGTTATGGACTTACTTCAAGCTTCACCAGCTACTGTCTCACGTTGTGGAATGATCTATATAGAACCACACGTTCTAGGCTGGCGACCATTCCTTAAATCCTGGATCAACAGTGTAAATAAAAAATGGCGTGTTGCGTACGAAGATATCTTGGAAGCATATTTTGAATGGCTGGCTGACCCTTGCTTGGAATTTATTCGCAAAAGATGCAAATCAACCCTTACTGCCGGCCAGATTAATAATGTTGTCTCGACGTTAAATCTTTTTGAGATGTTTATGGATGATGCTGTGGAGGAAAATTTAGATGACTATAAAGAACATATTACACCCTGGTTACAAGCATCCATGATGATGTCAATGGTATGGGGCGCAGGTGGCACTTTGGATTACGATTCACGTTGTAAATTTAATGAGTTTTATTTACCTTTTTGGAAAAATGAAAATTCAGATTATCCAGTACCCGAGAAAATTGGTGATATTATTATTTCTCTGCCCGGAGAAGGACTGATACATGACAATTATTACACGTTCAAAGGCAAAGGTGCCTGGAAATATTTTGGGGATACAGCAAAATCAGAAAAAATCATTGAGACCCAAAGTATAGGTCAAATGATGGTACCTACCATAGACACTGTAAAGTACCAAAGTCTTTTCTTACGTCATATCAAACACCGTAAACGATTTTTACTCTATGGTGAAACTGGCACCGGTAAGAGTTTCTATGTACAAGAATTAATGATGAACAAGTTGGACGAAAAATTTTATCTTCCTAATTTTTTAACGTTTACCGCTAAAACTACTGCTGCACAAACTCAAGAACTTGTTGTTTCTAAATTATTCAAGAGGCGTAAAGGCCATTTTGGACCAATGGGAGGAACTTACTGTATCGTTTTTGTAGATGACGTTAATATGCCAGCTAAAGAAGTCTATGGAGCTCAACCAGCCATTGAATTGCTACGACAATATTTTGACCATGGACAATGGTATGACCTTAAGGAACCGGAAGAGGTTCGAATCTTTGATACTATGTTCATCTGCGCCATGGCACCACCAGGCGGAAGTCGTCAAGATGTTTACCATCGTTTCCTAAGACATTTTAATTTGTATTCAATTAATACATTCTCACGAGAGAGTATCTTTCGAATATTCACCAACGTGGCTCTCACTGGTTTAAAGAAGAATGGATTTGCAACGGATGTTCTTATCGTGGTGAACAGTCTGGTAAATGCAACAATGGACGTCTTCGAGAGTGCCACTAATGATTTAAGGCCGACACCAGCAAAGTCCCATTATTTATTTAACTTACGTGATTTCTCAAGAGTAATAACAGGTTGTGCAATGATTCAGAAGGATTCTGCGGAATCAAAATTGACGTTTGTGAGACTTTGGGTTCACGAAATCCTTAGAGTGTTTGGCGATCGTCTCATAGATCTGGGCGATCGTAAATGGTTGTTCGATAAGCTAAAAGATACTACCCAAGGCACGTTCAAGGAATCATTCGATTTTGTATTCGATCATTTACCAAAATTTAACGAACAGCTTACTGAGGCGAGTTTGCAAAATCTTATATTTGGAAATTTCATGGACGTAGACGCCATTCCGGAAGACAAAAAATACGAAGAGATCACATCGATGGACGAATATAAGCGGGTAGCTCTTCTTTGTCTGGAAGAGTACAACAACACTCACAAAAACAAAATGGACATAGTTCTATTCCGTTACGCTTTGGAGCACCTTGCAAGAGTTTGTCGAATTCTGGCAATTCCTTGTGGCAGTTTATTAATGGTTGGCGTCGGGGGCTCAGGAAGACAATCTTTAACTAGACTAGCAGCAGGAATGGCTGGTCATGGTTTATTCCAACCGGAAATAGGAAGTGCTTATGGCATGAACGAGTGGCGGGAGGATATCAAGAAGGTTTTAAAAAATTCCGGTGGAACCGGAAAGGACTTGGTATTTCTTTTTACTGAAGGTCAAATCAAAGAGGAAGCATTTCTAGGTGATATCGACAGTCTATTGAACTCCGGAGAAGTGCCGAATTTATTTACAGTCGAAGAACGACAGGAAGTCATTGAAATGACCAGACTGGCTGCACAAGGCGGAAACCGTAACCTGGACATCTCAGTGCTTGCTGTACTAGCATTTTTTGTAAATCGTTGCAAAGAAAAGCTTCACATAATGCTGTGCTTCAGTCCCATTGGTGAATCCTTCAGGAATAGATTGCGTCTTTATCCAAGTCTTGTCAGTTGCTGTACCATAGATTGGTTTGAAGTCTGGCCTGAAGATGCATTGGAACAGGTAGCCATCAGGTGTACAACAGGTATCAATGTGGCGGATGAGATCAAGATCAATTCTGTCGTAGCCTGCAAATACTTTCATGTTTGTGCCAAAGATATAAGTATAAGATTTTATGAAGCTTGTGGAAGAAAAACTTATATTACCTCAGCAGCTTTCTTAGACCTCATACAAACCTTTGCCGAGCTCATGAGGAAAAAACAGGAGGAGCTCATCCTTGCCAGGTATAATATGGGATTCTAGAATACTTATTTTGCTCTAACAATATTTTTCTATGATCTGTAACAGAGACCGTTATCTGGGTGGCTTGGATAAATTAGAATTTGCTGCTCAACAAGTGACAAATATGAAGTCAACCCTGACTGCTCTACGACCGCAGCTGGAGATGTCTGCGACTTTAACAACGCAGACTATGAGGCAGATTGAAAGTGAAAATATAAGTGTAGAAAATGCTACGATTATGGTAAAGAAGGATGAAGATGCTGCAAATGCCCAGGCCGAAGTTGCTGGAGCACTCAAAGCTGAATGTGAAGCTGATCTGGCGGAAGCACTTCCGGTTCTTGATGAAGCAATAGGTATATACAATTATAGTATATAGTTGTGTAGTTATTAATATAAATAATTTATTAACAGCTGCATTAAACACGTTAAAACCGGCTGATATTACTCTGGTGAAATCAATGAAGAATCCACCGGAGGGTGTAAAACTTGTGATGGCCGCGGTTTGCGTGATGATGAATATTCCACCGGATAGAGTAAATGATGCTGCAACGGGAAAGAAGATTTTGGACTATTGGGGACCCAGTAAACGTCTTTTAAGCGATCTTAAATTTTTAGATAATTTACGGGATTACGATAAGGATAATATTCCTGTCAGCACGATGCAGGTACTTAGCCAAAACACTTCTCTTTGTCTTGCTAGTACTGTGCTATATAAATTACTGTACAGTCTTATAAACAAAAAGGTAATCAAAAGAACATACATGACGGATGCGAATTTCGAACCAAAGATCGTGGCCAAAGCTTCCCAAGCTGCAGAAGGACTTTGCAAGTGGGTACGCGCCATGGTGCTGTATGATAAAGTGGCTAAAGAAGTTGCGCCAAAAAAAGCTAAGCTTGAAGCAGCACAAAAGGATTTTGAGGACACTATGGCGTTTTTGAATGAGAAACGTCAAATGTTGGCCGCACTGAATGAAAAACTAGCAGCATTAAATGAGAGTCTACGTGAAACTTTGTCGAGGAAAATTGACTTGGAAAATCAGGTGCGTATGGACAATCGCAAAATTATAATAATAATTGTAATACATTAATTCAATTTTGGTTCACTCGCTCAGGTGACCAATTGCAGAAACAAATTGATTCGGGCTGAAAAGCTTATCAACGGTTTGGGTGGTGAAAAAGATCGGTGGATGATGTGTGCTGAAAATTTACAAAAATCCTACGACACGCTTGCTGGTGACATTTTGATTTCTTGTGGAATGATCGCATATCTCGGACCATTCACGACGGCTTATCGTATTGAGAATTTGGAAAAATGGCGAATCTACGTCAAGAGTTTAAATATACCTTGCTCGGAAATCTACAGCTTTGTTAATATCCTGGGCTCAGAAATAAAAATCAACTCGTGGAACATACATGGTCTACCGCGAGATTCTTTCTCCACGGAGAATGCAATAATAATGGATAATTCAAAAAGATGGAGTCTATTTGTTGATCCTCAAAGTCAAGCCAATAAATGGATTCGAGCTATGGAAAAATTCAGTGAATTAGAAGTGATTAAATTGACAGATAAAAATTACATGGAAATTTTGGAACAATGCATCGAATTTGGTACTGTTATTTAGAAATTATAAATCTCTTGCGTCAAACCATGATTATTATAATTATCTAACAGGTAAACCAGTGCTACTAGAGAATGTTGGCGAAGAATTAGAAGCACCATTGGATCCCATTTTAATGAAGAACATATATAAAATTGCTGGCGTCTGGTATATTACATTGGGTGAAAAAACAGTGGAATACGGATTGAAATTTCGACTTTACATTACATCAAAATTGCGCAATCCTCATTATCTGCCTGAAGTCTTTAACAAAGTAACGCTGATAAACTTTGCCTTGACCTTGGAAGGTTTGGATGATCAATTACTTGGGATAGTAGTAGCTAAAGAGAGACCAGATCTTCAAGAGAAAAGAGAACATTTAATAGTTCAAGGAGCAGCAAATAAAAAAGCTCTTAAGCAAGTCGAAGACAACATACTAAAGACCTTATCAGTAGCTGGTGCAAGTATTCTTGAGGATGAGGAAGCTATTGAGATTTTAGACTCTTCAAAAATCCTCTCAACTGACATATTAAAGAAACAGGAAGTGGCCAAGGAGACTGAAGCTAAAATTGAAGTTTTTCGTCAAAGTTACAAACCAATAGCCAAACACAGTTCATCTCTTTATTACACAGTAACAGATTTACCCAATATCGATCCGATGTATCAATATTCTCTGTCCTGGTTCATCAATTTATATATCATATCAATTGAAAGCGCAAACAAGAGTAAAGTTCTTGAGCGGAGATTGATGTTTCTGAAAGAAACTTTTACTTATAATTTGTATCAGAATGTCTGTCGATCATTATTTGAAAAAGATAAGGTACTTTTGAATACTAAGAATTTACTGGCCTTTGACAAAACTATTCTACTGACATTGGTATCTTTAAAAAAAAATTTAAACAGGTACTTTACTCGTTTGTCCTTTACACCACGATTTTATTGGCAACCAATGAGATCAATAAGGATGAACTGATGTTCTTTTTATCGGGAGGAATGGCAATGGGCAATGTCATAAAGAATCCTGCATCAGAATGGCTCTTGGATAAATCCTGGGACGAAATCTGTCGAGCTAGTCAGACTCTCAGTGCTTTTTCACAATTTATCAACAGTTTTCAACAAAATTTACCTGCATGGCGACGATTTTATGATTTAATGAATCCGCAGAGTTCACCACTACCAGAACCGTGGGAAACTTCAATGACTTCATTTCAAAAATTAATTGTAATGAGAATGATTAGACCGGATAAAGTAACCATAAAGGTATATAAGCTCTAAGTTTTTCTGTGATAAAAATTATCACCAATACATTATTTATATGTAATTATAATTTTAAATAGGTGATGCAATTTGTGGAAAGCGGTATGGGAGCTAAATTTGTCACTCCACCTCCTTTTGATCTCTCAAAATCATATGCAGACTCGAACTGTCTTATACCATTGATATTTATCTTATCTCCTGGATCAGATCCAATGGGGGCTCTGTCGAATTTTGCTGAGAATATGAACTATGCATCGCGATTTAATTCAATATCACTTGGACAAGGTCAAGGTCCTTTGGCTCGAAAGCTTATAGAACAAGGACAGAATGAAGGATGCTGGGTTTGTCTGCAAAACTGCCACTTGGCGGTTTCATGGATGTCCGCCTTGGAAAAAATTTGTGAAAACTTCGATTCCACAAATACCTCCATGAATTTTCGCCTTTGGCTAACTAGCTATCCTTCTGATAAATTTCCTATTACGGTTTTGCAAAATGGAGTAAAGATGACAAACGAACCGCCTACGGGACTTCAACAAAATCTAATGCGGTATTTCAGATTCTAAATAACTTTTGTATAATAACAGGCTCTCTTTATTTTGTATTTTCAATCATTTTCAGATCATACAATACTGATCCCGTCAACGACCCAGAATTTTTTGAAGGCTGTCCTGGCAAGGAAAAAGAATTTACAAAACTTTTATATGGTTTATGCTTTTTTCATGCTGTCGTACAAGAACGAAGAAATTATGGTCCACAAGGATGGAATATTAGATATGGTTTAGTATCAATGCTAATTAATTCTATCATAATTTAATAGAAAGTAAATCATTTTTATACTACAGGATTCAACGAGTCTGATTTCCTCATATCCGTTCAACAACTTCAGATATTCATCAATGACTATGACAATGTTCCATTTAAAGCCATCATGTATCTAACTGGCGAATGTAATTATGGTGGAAGGGTGACTGACGACAGAGACCGCAGATGTCTGAATACTATACTCCAAGATTTTTACAATCCAGAAGTGATAAACAATCCAAATTATTCATTTGCTGACATCGGACCTGAATACACATTACCAAAAAAGTACAAAATTTAGTAATCGCTATGTTATAAGTCAGCTCTAATTTTACTTCTGTGAATTTAAAGGTGCGACCATCGTGACTACGTGAAACAAATAGAAGGAATTCCTACTAATCCACCACCGGAAGTCTTTGGTCTACATACTAATGCAGGAATTACAAGGGATCTTGGAGTTTCCAAAATTTTTTTCGATTCCATGATACTCATTCAGGGAACAGTCACTGTGGGAGATGCTTCCAAACAGGACGAATTGCTTTTAACTATGAAGAAAGATCTTTATGATAAAATGCCAGAGCTTTTCGATATTGAGGAAGCACAAAAAAAGTATCCAATCGAATATATGGAATCGATGAATACCGTATTGATACAAGAAATGGAACGCTATAATACACTTTTGAAAGAAGTTCGGAATTCTTTAGTGACGCTTGAAAAAGCTGTGAAGGGAATGATAGTAATGACGCCAGCAATGGAGGTTTGTTTTCCAGATCAGAATAAATGACTGTAATTTTTTAATACATTTTTTCTCGACAATTATATTTACGTTATTATAGGTTCTCTCAACTAATATGCTCAATTCAAAAATTCCACCCACTTGGATAAAAGCCAGTGCGTATCCTAGCTTAAAACCATTACCAAGCTTTGTGAATGATTTTCTAGAACGACTAGCGTTTTTTAAAAAATGGCTGTTACAAGGAAAACCAGCATCTTTTTGGATTTCTGGCTTTTCATTCGTACACGCATTCCTAACTGGTGCAACACAAAACTACGCCAGAAAATATAAAATATCCATTGACAAGATTGATTTTGATTTCAAGGTATTTCTCAAATTTTTTTAAATTGAATATTATAAAACATAAATATTTCGAAATAGGTAATGCCCATGTACGAGGCCAACATTGCTCCTGATGACGGTGTCTACGTATATGGCATGTTTTTGGCAGGCGCCAGATGGGATATAAAAAAAATGTTACTCTCTGAAAGTCTTCCAAAAGTCCTTTGGGATCAAATGCCAATAATTTGGCTGAAGCCATGCGAGGCAGTAGATATTAATGTAAATAATCGCTATCAATGTCCATTGTACATAACATCTGCACGATTTGGAACACTCAAAACTACAGGTCATTCTACAAATTACGTTTTATCACTTTTATTGGATACTGATTATCACGTAAGTCACTGGATCAAGAGAGGATTGGCATTACTATGTCAATTAGATGATTAATTAATTACCTTTTATAAATTGAAATAAATCTACATGTTTTTCATTGGGTAAGATTCAAATAAAACATCATATCGTGGACTATAGGCATATATTAACGATTCTGTTAATAACAAATAAAATAATAGTTACATGAAAAAGATTGCTATAAAATTGCATACTCTGTACTGTAATTTTCACGCGTACTAACAATACAAGTATAACAAGACGACTAAGGGCAATATACTATTGGGTTATTTTAATGTATGTAGCACCGGAGTTTACTCCATACTGCCCTTGGTGTAAAGAGTTATCATAAAACTACGAATGATCCTCTTACATACGTGAAACGTAAAATAACGCTTTGCGTGTAAAAATATATTAAGTCTATATTATTTATAAGAATGCAGATGGAGAGTGGCGTAAGTCTAATAACCAGCCGTTGTATCAAGCTGTTTTTATGGGTATGAAACTTTTTAAAAATTTAAACATCGCTGTCAAATAGACACGCAGTACAGAAAATTTCATTATAACCAATAGACTGAAAAGATAAGTTTTCAAAAAAAAAAAAACTGCCTTTATACAGTAAATGAAAATAGTAATTTGGCGTATTGTGCTCCACGGTTTAAATAAAGAATAAGAAATAACGAGTAGAACGTGTAATTCATATAAATATTTCGATTAAAATCAATTTAAATTTTGCAATATTATACAAACACATGGCAATGCATAATAGAGGGAATTCAACAGGTATAAAAATTGGACTTATACCATAATCCCTCTGCATTATTTGCAATATGATTTCCTGATATCTCATAAAATACTTTTAATTTATGAGAACTATACCACCTGACTGTACTACGTCTTCTGTTTACAGTTGCATTTTTGCATTCTGTGGATTCTTATATATCGCATAAATCAGCAATAATGTTCCCTTATGTATCTTACATTCCGTTGCTCTTAATTATTTATATTCACAATACACATTAGCAAATCACAAATGGTATTCAAATGGAAAACCATGTGTGCCATCACAACCTCCGGATGTCGTACATCAAATTAACGTTATATATCCTCTAAAAAAATATCATTTCGCAATGCCAAAAATAAATATTCTGATTTGACCTTATTAGATTTCGTAACTACATTCCAGATAGCACGAAACGATAAACAAAGCTATCGTTTATTTAATTAAAAATTTTCATTAATTGCACTAAACCATTATACACAGCCATTAATTTAATAAACCGCGACATACGAAGTTTGTGAAATACCGTATAACCAGACAAGGCAATAGTATTACAAGTCGAATTAATCGTACTGCAAACCCTGATCGCATTCCCTTTTATAAATACGCCCTGACTAGAATACATTTCGCCATTTGGTTAATTAATTACCCAAAAATTCTGTTCGTAATGAGTCGCAAATATGATGACTCACGACACGAACACCCGCTAAAAACTTTCTTAATTAGTAACTAGGCGAAATCTTTTAGAATCAGGGACCTGTCCGACATGGTTAAACACAGGTGTGACCTTGCTTATCGAATTACTGGTTGCATCCTGTACATACATACAATTAGGATATCTTGTTTTTGCATCTTATCTTGTTATTGCCTTTCTTGAACCGCTTATTTACACATAAACATACCTACTTTACAATTTATTCACTACCTAGTATAGGACTTGTATTTCAATAATCCGTGGCTTTCGCACGTGTACTTTACTTTTTGTACTTTTCTAAAAGAGCGAGCACAGATAAATCTTCCCAATGTAATAATCGTATAACTTAAAACTCTATAAGCTCTAACAGGATTGTTTGTTTATTTTATGTTATACTGCAATAGGGTAGGTCCGCTTGTGGGTCTTATTGCCCACTATAATCAACTTTTTTGAATAAACGCGCTTGAGGATAGCACTGTTAAAAAATTACGGCCTCTAAAAATCGAATTAAGATCCTTAGAATCATCAGTTCATAGCGGTAACAAACAGCCAATAGATGCCACGTTACGGCCAGATAGCGTTTATCGAGGAATTTTTTCAAACTTACTCCTGGTAAATCTTCCTCAAATCTCTAATGCTATTCTGATACGTATATTGTAGTGCCATTGGCAAAACAACATTTACAATATTCCTCATGTGACTTCTGTATATATGGGTGCATAAGAAAAAGTCAATTTCTTGTGTAAGAAATCAATTAACAGGCTCGCGTCAATCGGGTTTTTATGTATTTTGCGTCTCTATGAGACAATATGACAAATGATCATTGCCACGCGAACTCATAATTTTTCACATAAGACAAAACAATACCATTCAATCGCGAAGACGCACCCATGAATCTATACTATTTTGAATAATTTTCTGAAACTTGTCAATGGTTTTATTTGAGTTGTGACGTTATCGTGTCTCGCGTGGCTAGTTTTAAGGTTCTCTTTTGAATCGCTTTAAATTTACGAGTCGTTCGCAACTTCATGAAAGTTCGCCAATAGGCGCATTTTGTAGCCATAGATCATGAATGAAATTATATAAATCATCGCTTACAGCCACCTGAAAAAATACCAGAAACTTCACCACATTATCTATCGATAACCTGAATGTCTCAAAATACCATTTATTTAAGATTTCAATTTACCTTGTATGGTGTGGGATTCAAATTCCTTTTGTGATCATTGCGCAGTGTCTTCAAAGATTCCTGTACTCTGTTACGAATCTCTTGTAATGTTGATAATGGATGACATATATTGCCACGCTCCCAATATACCTTATAATATTATTAAATATATTATTAATCGATGCAGATATTTTTAGTATTGTCTACCTAGGTCCTTCGATGCATACCTTATGCAGTGGCTCTACTTGAGTGGGAATGACATAAGCTCTCTTCGACTCTTGGAATGGATGCCTGCAGAGGACTTTTTGTCCAACCTGTGGTGGATCTTCGCAGCACCTTTGTAACAAATCAATCAATGCATGTCCATCAGCTCCATACAACCTATAAGCAATTTTCCTTCCAGGCATAGTGACTTTGTCCACTTCCTGGCTGAGTTTTATTCTCGGTTGACCATTGATCTCAACCATTTTGTATACACAACCCAAAGCTGGTTGTCTCTGACATGTTACCAAATGCGTACCAATTCCAAAGCAGTCAATTTTATGATTCTGAATGCAAAGTTGGAAAACAGATTACGGTTAATACTTAAATCTGATTAATATAATTGATACACATTACACTAGTTAAAACGTTTACTAAACTAAAGTACCTGCTCATTTAGACTTAGAATTGTCTCTTCATTGATGTCATTTGATGCTACGATCGTTAATCGAGCAAACCATGGTAGATTGTACTTCGTAGCGATTCTCTCAAAAATATCCCTCGCTGCATGACTTAGATATGCCAAATCACCACTGTCAATTCGGATGCCAACAGCTTTGTAACCCAAATCGTTTAGAGCCAATGCCACAGCACAGAAATTCAGTAAACCACTCCTGTTTGCAATACAATTAAATTTAAAAAAATAAATTTCAATTCTTTGCGATTTTGAGAATGCATCGTTTTATGTGATGAATAACGTGAAAAATTTAACATAGATCACAATAGGCAACTATTTCGTGAATTGTTTTGTAATATTCTTTCTTATGTGTCTTCCATTAACGAAATTTCATAAGTTTATTTAATGTAAATGGTGTAAAGTGCACACATTGAACAATACTCTTTATTGACTGCAGTGTAACGCAGTATGAAAATATTTGTAAAAAAGCTCATTATCTAGTCACTTGGTTGTTATTATCATTTGACTTGACATTATGAATTTAGGTAGATATTAGGTACATTATACATTAGACAAACGGACGACATGTTATAACATGCAGTTGGAGAGCGAAGCCAGCGACAAAACTTATGCAACATATTTCTCTAACACAATGAATTTTTTAATGTTGCAACAATCTCGAGAAAAACTATAATAACAAATATCTAAAAGATACTTTTGAGCGTATTTGAATATAGATCTCATTGTAGTCAACAGAACTTAGCGAGTCCTAAATATGTTTATTAAATTAATTTATATCTTTGCGTGTTAAGCATCTGTTATAAAAGATTAGTATACAATACAATTATTGATATGCATTGAATCAATCCACAAAAATTCTAGTTCCAATGAGTATTTGTCTGATCTTTATAATAAAAAATATTAAAATCAGTTCACTATTGAAATTTCTGAACAATAATGTCACTGTACCAAAGAGCATAACAAAGGAGAACATAAAAGCATAAGCAAAGTTAATCCCCAGATATGAAAAACTTAAAACAAAAGGAAAACAGTGCAAAACTATGTATATAATTAAGATTCTTCGAAAATTGACAAATTTGTTAGCCATTGACGAATAGTCAACTCAAAATATCATTGCAACTCAAAAATGCTAGTAAAACGGAAATAACAGAATGTCGATAGAATTTTATCATTTTCAAAAATCCACTAAATCTCAATACTGTAAGAGTAAATGGATTAATCCTTCTACCGCAATGTAGACTTTTTAATTAATATTTTTCGAAAAACATTAACACATCCGTATGTACGATTCACTTATTAATGAAAGGTCATAGCTTACCAAGTTTAAACGAATATACACGTAATCCATTAATAAAGGTACAGATAACATATCACTGGGGCTGAATTGGGGTGGGGCACTATATAAGGTCGAACATTGCAATAATGGCCCTGCACGAAAAACATATAAAGCTTTCCTGATAAATAAACAAACAAACAACATCCCTCTGAATTCTACTCCGTAACTTCATGCTGTGTGAGTAATAATGATGCGATGAAATATCATGGAAACGATTATTTATCTGTTCTACCGAAAGTCAGGAACTTTTTCATTAAACTCTTGTCTGTCTCGTACAGCTCAATGTAAATATATTATTGGGATCAATCCATAAATACGTTAAACGAAAATAAATTGCTCAAATATAAAAATGAATAACGTATCCCATCCAATGATGTAACTCTGATACATCGTTAGAATAAATAAGTTAAATAGCAACGTACAATCATTCATACGTTCATCGACATTAAAAGATATTCAATTCTATTCATAAATATTTACGTATTATTGTGCAACTAAGCCATTTATTAGTGATGCAGGTCTTAATAATATGATTAAAAGAAAAAGTCCCCATATCAAGTAGAACAGACAAACAGCGCGAAAATCGTACCTCACATAGAGCTCGCCCAATTCGCCTCGTCTTAAAAAGCCATTCTTGTGAGGCGGTGTCGTTTCGGATATAATTGGGCCGTTTCTCACACTGTATTGGGCTGATTTATTCGCCCCATTAGTTAGAAGTTTATTCTTTAGATTTAGGCTGACTACGTGCGCCTGTCGCTTGGCCGACGCCTCTATGCTACAAACACACTCCTGTTAGGTTAAAGTGCGTGTGATCAGCTAAAGTACGCGGGTGCGTTACACGTTTCTTTTTTTGTGTAAACTATTTTTGAGACCAAACTTTTGAAAACCAGTGCAATTATATTTAACAGTACAGTTTTGTAAATGTACTCTCATTAGCCATAGGAGAAAAGTATTATTGTTTTCATGTGGTATAACGAATCTCTTATTTTCTTGTATTCTAAGTTACGTTGATAAAGACGATTTATAAAGCATATTACTCACATGATGTACCAAATGTCTTTGTACCATATAAAATGCATCTAAGTGTCAGGCAAAATAGCATAAACATAAATATTATATGTACACGTAACATACAATGCACTGCAGTTTTAATGCAAAAGCAGAGCATTTTGGAAAATGGCATTCGAAAGTTATGATTGATGGGTCTTAAAGTCTGTATTATTTTTTTACTAATAAGTTGATAAATACTTTTTCAAAATAACACAAGTATAATTAAGAATGTCATTTTCCTAAATCTGGATTACCGTTAAGTGTTCAATGAGCATTTATCTACAACATGTGAATATTACTTGCATCTATTAATAACGTACAAATATCACTAAAAAGGTACACCGATTGAAAATAAATTCATGAACAACAGAATAAGATTATTCAAAATATATAAATTTGTACGATCCGCGCTAATATAGACTTACAGCAAACTCACGTATAACGCGGGAGAAAATCGTGAATTTAATTCCTAAATCAGGTAATTCCTGCGTTTTATTATTTAGCGCTTTATACGAATTCGCGTTGTACGGGAATCTACTGTATTGTACATTAACCCATTAATTCATGTTATTGACAGCGCATAGAAGACATATGCAAGATACGGTTAAGGCCAATAACGAATTTACGCAACTAAATTTCCTGTAATCAAACTGTAGGAAAAGTAGTATAAAAAGAGTAATAAGATCAAGCATAAAGAGTTTGAATTTGTCACAATAAACTAAAACGGATCATGAAATTTATATGACGGCTTTAGCCATACAAGAAATTGAATACCGTTCACACAGTGGCCTAATAAATCAAGTAATCATCATGTAATCTCGTTCACATATCTCATTCGTGCCATATGCTGTAAGAATCGGAAGCAACGATTAACGCGTGTTCTTTGCTAAATAAAGGTGCATCTGATATAATACCTCTTAACATCGTACGTGTCTACGAGCGCCATAAATCCATCAGGAAATGCGATGGCGAAGCTAATCAAAGCAGCAAGTTCACCATCAGATGCCTCAGACACAAGAGCTCCAAGATCGGATGCGATGGACTCACGATACGTAGAAGAAAGTGCCAGAAGGTCATGAACTTGACCAGTCTGCTTGTGCGCCAGAGTCTGTAGGACAGAATAGAAGACAGTTTAATATTATTTCAAAGATTTATGGAATATAACAATTGTGACATTTTAAAAAGTAGTTTCAAATGCGGTACTTACTTTTGTTTGTAATTCTTCGACACCAGTGAATGACGTAATATATGCATGAGCATGCGTTCCTTTTACTGGTATATTAAACAACTTGCCAGCTAAGACATTACTGGTACCATCAAAGCCTCCTGTAATAAAGTTATGCAAAATAGTATATCACTTCTCATTTTAGCTGTCGAGATAAAAATTATTGATTGACTCTTGTCGATCATCAAGTATACATATAGCCCTCAATTTCCTTATTCGTAAGGAGAGTATTACTGTTCTAAATTCCTTATTAACAATAATTTTGTTAAGTTACTGGAAATCCTTAGCTTCATAACTGTTCATTTTCCCATACTTTTTTAAAGTAATATTACCAGGTAACCTAAGTGCAGCTTTGAGAACTTCAAAACGAGTTCCTTGTAGAGACATACGAAGTAAAATCGATATCTACTTTGTATAGTTTCTAGAATAGCGCGATGGCCTAGAAGTAAGAAACTCATTAATGGGGGATTCGCTAGTCTGAATTGAGTTTTGTTGAGTCATAAGAACATAGCAAGATATATGCAAAATTTAAGGAGAAACTTGTTACGCATTAGGTGGATGATACCTACTGGCACGAAACGAAGCAGGATATTGATTTTATACTTTTCAGGAAATTGTTTGGCAGCCACGGTTAGTGGTGTAATGGTACCAGACACCTCCGGCGTTGGGAATCTCCCCTCGGAATCACGATATTTTATTACCCTTTACTAAATTACTACATCAATATTATCTTATAAACTGCGGGTTTCAACCGCACGTGATCCGTATGATTCACAATCAACTTTTTTTTAATTACTTTCGCTTTTGGCTATCAGCAGCACAATACCAATAATGCAAAAGCATTGACTGATATGATTATGGTAATTAAACTGTCAACCAATGGATTAAGAATTTCTGTACTATGTAATATGCGCAATCGAATCATGAAATGCTATGCATATCTTCTGTATATAGAATTAGTTTGTAATACGGAGAAAGTCGATAATGACGAGTGCCTAATCGTATTGCATGTTATAAAGTCATTAGAAACAATTATTTCTATGAGAGTCGATTACTTTCGAATTAGGACACTGCAGCAGTTTATCCTATATCCTCTTGCAGTGATAATCTCATATTTTATGTGCTTATATGGCTTATGCGTTTTTAAAGTTTCGGAAATACATACCCAGGCATTTACATGCTTCGATCGTCGTAAAATATAAATTGAGCAAAAAGGTGGCGCGCTCTGCAATTTACCACTAGGAATTGCCGCGAAATATAGGCGAAGGAAATATTTCCACTTACCTATGTAACTGTACTTGGAGGCACTGAGTCCACCATCTGGTCCTTGGGCACGTCTGAGACCAAACTCTAATAGGGCTACATTCTTCCCAGCAACCATACGATATCTAGCTGCATTTGTGGCCATCAAACTTGCGTAATTAACTAACGTTAATAGCGTTGTCTCCAAAAGCTGTACCATTATCAAAGGACCTTCTATCCTTATAAGCGGTACCCTGTACAGGCAGTATACTTTATACAATGTACAAATGGTCAATATCAAGTAAATAATTATGCTAATGTTTACTTTATACATTGGCCGTGTTCAACAGGAATACCGATTTGATTGGTCATTTGATCAATAATCTTGTAATAGTTGTGAGAGTTAACCAATCAAATGTATCCCTTAGCGGTGTTTCTGCTGAACACAGCCATTATTTTCTGTACCAATACTGAATATTTCCTAGAGTAACATCAAATGAAAATACAACAGCATCCTACAGAAGCATATTTATGAGATATAAATATATTACAAATTCTATTTCTTTACCTTGGAAATACTACCGAACCTTCCTCAATAGCATATAGAGTGACATCCTTAGCATTAAGCTTCTTCAGGTATTCAAAGAATTTGGGCTCCACAGATGATGACATTGTGGATTTTAAATATTCGATGTCTGGAAAATGAAATATTATTACATTGAAGTATAATAGTATATGAAAGTTATATGGAATATCTGGAAACATACCACTATCGGAGTAATGAAATTTGTCCAAAAATTTTAGACACTCTTCCAATCCGGCAAAAATTGTAAATTCACCCTGGAATGGATTCTTTCTAAAGAATAGGTCGAATACTGCATGGTCTTGCATCTTTCCACTCTTCCAATATGCATATGCCATTGTAATTTGATATAAATCTGAAATGACAAACAGTGAATTGAATGTATAAAAAATCTGATACTAATAAATATAATAATTGACTTGTAAGTTGGAATCACATTCAGTAGTTTTCACTTGCCTAAGTTTTGCAAACATTATTATTTGCTTTATCAGGGCTTGGAAAACACTAAGTTAATTAAACAGTAATTACATAATAAACAGTTACGATATTAAGATCAGTGTATACATTGGAATCGCACCACATTCACACTTCAAACTCATACAAACAAGATATTATGGATAAGACATTATGGATTTTGTGAAAAGTCGTATTAATCCTCGTCATTGATCCTTATCATAACACACAATGACAAATTGGCGTGACAATTCCTTGCCAATTCAGAATATTGAAAAATGAAATGAAACATTGATAATAATTTAAAAAATTCAAACGCACCACAACGGCATAACGTACAAAAGTTGATCAAGAATTGAAATCCATACCCTATCAAAGAAAATAAAATTGTTTCTAAAATGAAACACAAAAGTTGACCAACGGCGCAAGAGAAATGAAAATTATTAATCCTCGAAAAAAGTCACTTGCATAGTGCATAAAATAAAAAAAATCTATGTGAAACGAAAGCGCGGGAATGCGCCGTCATAACCAAAATTCAAAATTTGACAGAATAGACGATTTCGGAAAATGATATAGGAAAAAATTTGTAGTAATTTCGCGTCTTTTAATCAATCGCGCGCTGCATGCGCGACAGAGTCAGGGAAAATTATGTGCACTCATGGAAGGCGAATTTAGCAAGGAATTCTTCGAGGTTAGATTCGAATTACATTTACACAAATACAATATACTAAAGGCTATCTAATCCCAAAAGACATTATAAATACCGGTAAGTAGCGGTTGAACAACGCCATTCTGTCTTAAACGACCGCATAGTCTGTCTCTGTCGTCAGACATTTTTCAAACTGGAGAAGAATCCGGGATCAAGTACTGAAATTCTTAGAAAAGGCAACTTTTCTCCCTTTCACTCTTCGTATCTTCTTTAGTCTTGACACACAACACTTACCCGTTAAACGGACGGGTACTTATTAAGCGCACACCGGCAGTTACTGACGAACTAACATAGTTTAACGGCAAACCACGGTATATACGTTCCTGCGTTCCCCACAATCGATAGGAACATTTGAAGGACGTTCAGGCCGTTCGAGCTTCTTGCCGACAGTTCCGCCAACGGTTACGATTACCACTAACAAAAACACTAGCTCCTTCATGAAATTATATAAATTATGATTACACGGCGGTATTATTCCGGTTTAGTTAATACTAATCTAAAGGAATTGATCAATCTCAAATATTCCTTAGAAGAGGAAATGTCTCTGATTTGTTATTTCCATTAGATCAGTACTAACTAAATCGGAATAACACCAACGTATAAAAGATAGGCACAACTTCTACTACTTTTGCATTCTAACAACACATTTGATTGCTGATACCTACTCACCATTTATTGCGCTTATTACCAGTCATTATGATTATATCCTTTTCTTGCTAAGCCGCGTCTGAACTTTACCTATTCATTTTATTGCAGAACGAAAACTTCCTACAATATAAAAATTGTAGAAAAGTCAAGATTTCATAATTATTCGTTTTATAATGGGCGTGCGTTGAAGGTATGTGGGGGAGAGGGGGTTATGAAAAATTCAGTTTTAAATTTCATTATAGAGAAGTGATGACTAATACTTATTTTTAATTGCAGTATATGTAGTCTTGATCATTCACAGCCATTAATATTCTGGATCCCCGCGCAGTTACGGTTCGTTTTCTTTTATATTAAAAGCGATTAATATAAATCATGACTGTCATCTTATACTATAGTATAGATGATAATCGATACATAAAATTTGTGTGGAATGTCATTCATGGTTTGTATAATTGTAATATTATTTTCTTGATGTAATCGTTTATTTAATTGATGCAAAACGATTTCATTGAACTGTCGTTACTTGTTACGATTGGTGTACTTAGTGTATTTTTTAACAAAACTGGCATTATGTGTATCATTACGATATCCTTGAGTGTTTGATCTTAATCATATTACATCAGTCTATTAAGATCTTACACCGAGGAACAATCGTAACACTAACAATTCACGAATGCAAAGAAGTTATCTCTTATCATTTGACGGATTGTGTAATTATTTAAACATTACGATTAGCTTTCAGCAAAAGTCTTCCACGATGAAAATGAATAACAATAATGTAATCGGATTCTATTTTAATATTACTTTTCCTCGTCTTATATCTAATAAAGAAGCATAATAATATAAAGCTCGACATTGAACTTTTAGGCGCAATTAGCATTGGACGATGTTCAACTAATTTATTTTTAATTATCCGCTCCTTGAAACGCAGCATTTTTGAGGTTATGTCGGTGCATTATGACTTCGAGATTATTAATTACTAATATTCAAGTATTTAAGGCAATCGAAGATTAGTTCACTGAAAAATAATAATATTTGGTGACCCCACCGCAACATAATATAGTTTCGTTAACCGTTAACAAGTCATACATATCTGATAAAAATAATTTTTGTATCAAACTACTTGATCAATAGTCAACTTTTAAAATTTCATAACTGTCTGAAATATTTTGAAAGTTTTTTTTTAAATTTTATTCAAGTAGATGTAATAATATATGTTAATTCAAAGACAACGCAGAATTTCAAGACACTACATTCATTTAATTTTATATTTTTAACTTGATTAGCATCGTGACTTCGCTTGAACTTTCGACTAAACATGTCGTCAGGGGCAACGCGCTCTTAATACATATAAAATTGACATATAATACGATACTGCAGTTAACTCTGTATCGTAACTTCCTAAGAAAAATAATATTAATCACAATCAACTATAGGATGGAGTTCCAGTAATTTTATACGCCGATGAATCGTCAACGTAATCTGACGCGAAGTTTACGTATCTGCACGTACGTAGGTAGTAATAATAATAGTGTCTTTTGCATATACATATATATCTGTATTCGATAAAGCGGCAAGAAATTTCCTGTAGTAAGAGAAATATAGATAAGTACTATCGTAACTTCATAAAGAGTATATCGAGTGCGTGTATTTAATTTCATCGTAGAAAAAAATTCATAATGATACCCACCGATCCGCCATGATGCATTTTTAAACTTTGAAGTGCATCAAGTTTACAGACTAGGAAATGGATGCTGAATCTATTTTCAAAGGTACACTCGCCGTTAAGGACAAGACTGAAGTTTGGCAGAGAATGAACTCACAGTGATACGCAGCACATCAATGCTTCCACATTGGTTCATACTGTACTGAGTTTTGATTATGTAATTTTTATGGTTCAAGTGAGCGTGTGTTCCGATTATTTGGTTCCGTAGTAATTGGAATGTTTCCATTAAACGCACATGTGTTGTATATTCATAAAATCTTCTGTACCCCTTGTAATATATACATATAGCAGGTTTTCATATATTAATTTGTTCTTTGATCTTGAAAATTTTTTTTTTCTTTTGCAAACATTAAGATTCTTGATTTACGACTTTTTTCATTCCGTCTTTCTTGCAATTTCTTTCGTACCTAACAATCTGAAATGAAGTATGACTGAGGCAATTGTATCAACCTACTACGTAATTATTAATTCATTGTATGCGCTTTGATAACGATTATTCATGAAGTTACCAGAGCTGCTTGGAGTACAATCGTTCAATAATTATGTACGAAACTTCTTTGTGATAACCTTTTAATAATTCTGTTTGGTGTAAATAAAGAGAGTGAGGAATTATCAAAGTTATGACAAGTTTCAGTAAACTTCTTCTAAATGTAACAAAATTAAGATTGCAACTAGTTGTGCTTTAAAAAAAAAGCTCTAAAAAAATATATAATCGATCATTTGTTTTACGATTAATATAGTAAAACTACACATCCGCAATGTGATATAATTTCTTTCATAATACAGGACGGTGATTTGACTAATTCTATCATGACGGATTATACCTGATATTCTTGTTGATTCAGCTGTGCACTGTGGCTACTATAATTTATAGAGAAATTAAATTGAATTTAATCTTGTTTCATGGTCGTGCACCATATGTCGTTTTTTCGGATGCGATTATTGATAAAACTTGATGATAACAGTCGGATGAAAGAATCGCGTAGGTATAGCTAACAAAACCTCGACATTAATTTCAAAAATGATTAGCAAGCACAACGTTACTGTTTAATATGAATTTAATCTGAAAAATGTTTTGTAAATAAGACGCAAGAAAATAGGAAAATTCTTTGATACCCATCATTCTTCTTTTTAACGTAAATACAAATGGACGTATAATTACCTGCAATTATGGGATGTACTTTGCAATTTTATTTGCAAATATACGAATACCTTGTATTACATGAAATATGTTTACTTTGAAGTCTATATGCAATAGTGCAATGGTAGAATATTTTTTATACTCAGAACAGTCAGGAGTAATTTTATACAATATAATTTTCCCAGCAACGATCTGCGGAAAAATGATTGAAATCTTGTAAATAACTATATTGCTATGCGTGCATTGTAATATTTATATATGGCAACTTAATGGAATGATTGTATCTTCGTGTCTAGACGGTATCGCGTTCGCGCAATATTTTTACTGAAGTCTGAGAAATTCAGAGTTAACCTCTGGAAACTAGGATAACTCATGAAGTTTTTTCAATAGTTGAATATTTACCATGTGCAAAGTTCAGCAAACGTTCTATAATTGTTTGAAATAGTCTAGATGAATATACCACTGAGGTAGGAAGACCAGGTATACTTGCCCAAGATATATAAAAGCATTAAAGACCATTTTTCTTGATTTATTTGTGCATTCTGAAATTTCCTGCAAAATTAAAAAACCATAGTAGCTAAGAATAATATAAGCGAACAGCATACGTTTTATATAATATTTTTCTTTTTTTATTCCGAATTCCCATTTTTTATATCATTTTTTCAAATCTGTAATACGTATAATACCGTGTAATTTCTTGTTGTGCCTTAATTTCTAGAGTTTAACTACAGTTCTCATTTAAATACGCATCGAATTAACGTCTTTCGAAAACGTTTTTTAATATTTGTTTGTATTGTTGCATCCACGTGGTTAAACTACATTTTTATTTAGTGGCCCTTTAAAATCACCTAGCCAGACGCTAAAGTTGGTTGGTTAAGCTGCTAAAAAAATATTCAATTTTTGATTTCTCTAAGAGGGTTAATGATATTAGTTGTATATACCACAAAGCGACATCTGGAAGGTATGAGAAACATTTTTTTTCATTTTCTATACTTCAAAAATTGATTATTTTTAACGTACACGCCATAGCGTATACCTAACATACCGACACGTATATAAACTACATTCGAACGTTGGGAAGCTTTTGCAAAAAACGTAATCGCAAAATACATATTTATCTGTGCCAACTATTGCAAAACAAGTGATTATTATTCATTAATTCGATTCGTGTGATATTTACGGCCGTTGCTAAATTTTCGCCAGTTTGCAATCCTTTTTTTTCGGGCGTTATGATGTATGCGACCTCGCGAGCATTTTCATCATTTTATGAACGCGACACGCGAAACGCACATCGTGTATATTCGTATAAGGAAGCACGGACTAGATCCTACGGTACACAAAAGTCTCTAATCTATCGTCGATTTCCTAATTCTATTCAGACTTGAGTTATAACATTTATTCCATACGCTTCCTGCTTAGAAGAATAACGTTTACAGTCCTGTATGATTCCTAGCTACGCCCTTTACTTTGTTTCGCCTCGCCCTTTCTGTATCTAAGACTCCTAATGACTAAAAACCGTACTTACTGTGACATAAAATCGAAGTGACCTACTCTATGACCTAAAATTTGCGTTATCCTAATTTGACACATAATTTTCGTATACAGTCTTAACGCTTACGGTGATATTCTTGTTATGCTAAAATGTCACAGACTATAAAATGTTTTTTTTTTTCATTATTTTCTTTTTCCTGCGTCAAATCTCACTTCGCAGCTCATTTGGTTTCTTTTCCATTTTTACTTTCTTTCTCTCGCTTTCTTTATCATTTCTTTCTTTATCAACTTCTTTGGCAATATTGTGAATTTTTTCACGCGCCTCGTGTAAAATTATCGACGCATTTAATCCGATGTAATTTTGGTTATTTCTACGCATAGACAAAATAACATGTGATCCTCTTGTAACTTTTTAGCTAATGTTTAAAACACTGCTAAGACCCTAAAGCTAATACAGTCTAAGTTTAGTCAATTAATCTCACTGCGTATTGGCTTGTTTGTTGAGTAAAGCTCTAAATTTCATAACCAGTTATATAGAAGATCGAGGATTGAAATGTCATAGAAATAGTGGCATAGAAGCATACCCTTATTTACGTATTGTATACGTAAGATTTACAACAATTAATATATAACAGAAATGCATAAATCAGTGTGACACCTAATTATGTGAATCCTTTTACAAATGATTCCTGTATCCGTACCATAAATACATTTCGATTAAGCTGAATAAAAGAATATTGATTTCTTTTTTTTCTGGCTATGAAACTTTTCGACCCTACTGCATATCAATGGCATTTAATGCAACTCGTAAAACTTGGCACTAATAAATACCAATGATAGCGGAAGTATTGATAATACCATCGATTACACATGTATATCTCTGTGTTGTTAGACAAAGTACAGAGAACATACCAATCACGGAATAAAATCTATCTGGTTAACAAAAAAAATATTTATCGAATTATATATCTATAAATATAATGTCTGACTTATACGTATGGCATAACGTGTCTGATCATTAATTGCAAATTAAATTAATAATACCACCTAATGTTTAGCACCGCGAATCTCATGAACTCAAGTATGTCAATCTGATCTTATCCTCGTAAAAGAAAAAAAAAATCCATCCTGCTTATAACCACTCCTCGAACCGACTCCCCATGGTTCATCTCATCAGATCTGCTGCACGTTGTCTATCTCGATGAACCTCTCGCGGATGCATTCGTTTTCGATGGGAAAAGCAATTGCCAGAGCTTGCAAAAGCTTTTGGACAGTAGGGGCACTGATAAGGTCGAGCGCCTGTATGCTGATTTATGTGAAACTTCAAATCTTGATTCCTCTTGAATGTCTTGTCGCACAAGGGACAAGCATGGGGTCTTAAATCCGAATGCGTTATACTGTGAGCCCGCAGTGTCGAATTCGTCGGATAAACTCGTCCACAGACATTGCAGGGAAATTGTATACCACCATGATATTCCTTATGGCGAAATAGATTCGACTGTGTTTTGAAACTGAAAGGGGCAGAATTTTGTTGTTGTTACTTTAAGGAGAATTTTCGTAAGTTTATGATTGGGAATGCTTACATTCTACCGCATATGTCGCATCCATATTTTCCTTTAGGCCGATGTGTTTCCAAGTGTACTTTTAAATTTCCTCTTGTTGAAATTCGTTTGCTGCATATTGGGCAAATGTAATTCCTTGTTGAATTATTATCTGTGTTTGTTTGGAGTACTCCATTTGTAGGATAAACTTGCTGTGAACGTAGGGCCGTTTTTCCTTCAAGTCGACTACCTCTTGGTAAATGGGACCAGTGGTGGTTTTGTAAACCGATTAGAGAAATGAAAGAACGTGGACATATTGCACACCCATGGGGTTTTACTGTTGTATTTGATACATCCTCTTCACTTTCCTCAGATGGTTTGATGCTATTTGTCTCTTTTTCGTCTTCCGTTACCTCTTCTTTCTTTGTATCGACATTTCTGTAACAACGTGATCAAGAGTGGTTAAAATTCTTTCAAGTTACTGAAATGTTTATCAGTTTTGATAGAGCAAAAAGTTTTTCTGAAAAATATAAAGTTTAATAGGATTTGTCACTAACTTGTTAATAAGTGACATTGGCTCTGGGGATGGTACTCTGTCCACTTTCTCTTCGCTATCAGACATGTCAGACATTTCAGAAGAAGATTGTTCCAAACCGCATTGCAAAAACAACATTGGGTCCACTTTGACTTCCATCTCTTCCATACTTGGTGTGTGCTGACTTTCATCCTGGGTCAGTAATGTTGATGGTCCCAAAGGTTCACCTTCCGCTAAGATTTCTATGGCACCCTGCAGACATGAAATTTTCCTTATGAATACTAGCATTCAGTAAAATTATATCTAAATGTCAATATAAGTATCAATGACTCTGCAAAAAATAGAAATTGCACCACAACTAGCATAATAAAATACTTATGCAATAGTTAATGATAGTAATATGTAATGTAGTATGGCTGTGCCATATTTTCTGTTACTATCATTAGGTGCATGAATTGCAATATTTGTGCATCGATCAATGCTAACATAGAGTATGACAAATTTTATGTTAAGAATTTTGTTCTTCGATTCCTTACCTTAGTTAATATAGAATGTAACAGTCCTCGGTCCTCCATTCTTTTTGTAGCATCTTGAATGTCTTTGATCTTCTCGCTGTCAATGTCTTGCGAAGAGTTTACACTATCAAAAACACCATAGAATTGTAAGCGTAGCTTCTCTTGAGTACGATAGGCCATCATCGCGAATCTATGGACCCCTTCCAATCTCTTAATGCAAGTGGAACAAACCATCTTTGGTAGTTTGTCTTCTGACGATACCTAAAGTAAAAATTTAATAATTAAATTAAAAATATTTCTGCAGTACACAGTAATTCATTATATGTATCCATATATTATCAGACTGTAAGGTGCATATGATAATTTTTAAAATGTAATTAAAATTGTTTATATATCATAAACAATTGCATAATTCATAAATATATTATACAGCTATTTTGTTTTAGAAATGCATCAACCATTTGCGAAATGTCAGGATTATAACTTCAATGATCTCAATATTATCTCAAACTAGTAATATCAGCAATTCTAGAATAGCCTTTTAATGAGAAAATGCATCAATGCTACTCTTGATATGTTCTCATTGCAGTATAATTTTTTTGTAGGACGTCATACCAGGATCGCTGACGTTTTATCCCCAATTATATTTATAGGCGCACTCTTGTATAGCGCACACGGTATGTACAGTACTCATAGCAATCAATAAAATGCTAATTTTTAACACTTTTACAGCACTGGACAAAATGGTTGCCATAAAGCTTACCCGTTACAATTCTTCTCGCTCAGACCGTTTCCTTTCACCATTTTTACTGTCAACCGATACTCAAAAAGAGATTTAACGATTTTTGTTCAGATTAATAATTTCAAATTACTCAATCAACAATTATAGTTCATATAAAAATAAATTTTTAACCATCTTCAATTCTATTTATAATTTAAATAAACCAATTTTGAGTTTTCCGAATAGGCTAACCATTTATTTAAATTTTCTTTTAAATTATCGTTATGCATGCACGCGAGTATTCATATTTCAAATCATTTTACGCGATCGCACAAATATTACATTACAATTTCGTTTACGTACGATTTACATGTCATTTCCTTCACTAGTATTTTTGTTAAAATTTTATTAAATCACATGATTTTCAATAGTTCTCCGTCAGAAAAAAACGGATACAAAAATAAATAAAGTTCACGATGATTCAAGCAAATCAAACTTTTCATTTTCATAAGAGCATCACAATGAAATTAATTAACTAAAATTACAGCCATGAATGTATTGTTATCGATACGTTTCAATTCTCCAATCTGTTAATTACGTTCTAAGAAAATTTGCTACCGATCGTTAAAAATAAAAATAAAAATAAAAATAAAAGCTCAACATCACGCGTCGTTTCCCATCGTCAGCCGAACAGCACGACGGGACGTAGGACTTTTCAAATTTGATTTTGAGCCGGACACACGCGTCTCACACTCGCGAGATGGACACACACACGCGCGCAAACCTTTTTGAAAAAGGGAGCGAAGCGAAGTTCGGCATTGCGATTCCAGCACGCTGTCAAAGAAGACGAGGCAATAAGTTTCTAAGAAGGGAAGGAACGTAAATAAGGGAAGAAAGAAGGAAAAAAAACGATAAAATGGTATTGCGAAGCACAAATACTCACCAGAATGTAGAGATATTTTCGTATTTTGGTCTGTAGACAGTGTCGCCTGCCCTCCTCGGCCAAAATGTGCACCCCATCGTTTCTCGCGAGTTCCCCCGCACAAATTCTACACTGTTCACGTTCACGATCGCGCTCGAAATCGCATGCCGCCGTGCCCATTTCAAAGAAGAAAAAAAAAGAAAGCCGCCACGAGCAAGGGTTAGCACCGCGCGAGCACAATGAATACGTGAAAAAAATCCCGGCAAGTCGCGCTCTACGAGAGCGAACACATTTTTCGGCTGTTTTGCAGTCGAATTCCCGTCCTCCGTTGGTGGGACGTTTCAGCGATGCATCTTTACAACGGGCCAGCGTCTGGGAGGGATGATTATTCTAACGATCTTTTTTACTTATGACCCCTAGGATTGGTGAGATTACTCTGACACCGTCGACGCTTTAAAAACGACGTCGGCGCCGGGCGTCGGCGTCTCCCCCGAAACGAGTGCTCAATACAAAATATATAATAGCATTCGTCGATTTGAAAAACATATGTATATAACCAATTGTTTTATTTATGGCCTCGATGCCTTTACCTAACGACCGAATTTTAAGATGGACAAAAACATTTTCCGCCCTAATTGTATACATGTCGCGATGTCCATTCATCCCTGCTTTAAGTCCAAACCCAAAAATTTGTTTACCTGAAATAGCATCTCTCGTTGCAAATAAAGAATATAATGTATCAGCTTGCTTCTCTTAATTGGTCCGCCATTTTCTTTTACTACCCGCGTTGCATTTTTCGCGATGACAGTTACGCATCTTCCATCTTTATTCGCTAATATTTCATAGATTGCTTAATACGAATTCTTATGCTTTTCTCACGTCAATTTCCTGCTCAAAATTGTACCGGTTCTTTGCCTATTTCAAAATTCTTCGTCTCGGTTCTAACTGTTCGCGCCATTTTGCCTACTGGTGTTACTACGCCTGGCAACCCTTGTGTTATTCGTTTTTTCACGCGACAAAAAGTAGTTCCGAATACTCGCGACCGGACAGCCTCCCCCTGGTCTCGCGGCAATGCCACGGCCCCATTTAAAAAAATCAATACTTAATAATTACCAATTAATACACAGACTAACTTCGAACAGCTCGCGACACACGGATTATCCTAGAGAAACCTGAATATCGCAATGACACATTTTTTCATTAACATTTTTCATTAACGAGAATCTGAATTACCTTTAAAATAAATGATAACGGCGAAATAATTTTGCAACGAAGAAAATGTATTCTATCTAAGAAGCACTAAATTATGTCTCATGAAAACATAGAATTATATACAAATATTAGGTGCATGTAATTTTTTAATAGAGTTCTACCTGTAATGCCAGATATTGATATTTCATTGATTTGAAAAATACTTTTATAGAACAGTAATGCAGGTTATAATGATAAGTGTATGAAAGCGAGGTTAGGAATCACGGTTTCTTATACATCTTGTGTCCATTTGAATATTCACAGTATTTCAATATCGTGACATATTGCAAGAAATGAATTGAAACAAATGACTGTATTATGTGAAAAAGAAAATAAAAAATCATTAACCTCATCATGTGTATTCATTCTACAAGTTTATAGTAATTTTATCTATTTAAATTCAAAGTATTTTTACAGAATTTTATTTATATTAAAAATATGATTTTTAGAATTTCAAGAAAATATGATAATAAAATTTTACAAATTTTGTAAACAAGTTTTGCAAAATCAATATACGGTCATTTCCATGAGAAATATAAGATATCATTTCTTATAAATTATCGAAAATATGTCGGGATTGAAACGCTGCGGTTTTATTTCTCTTTTATACAGTGTCAGTGAGAAACCATTGAATCTCTGGTCAAAGCACATTTCGCAGGATGGAAAAATTCGTAGACTGAACGACGATGCATTAAATGGCGATAAAGTTGTCGAAATAATGGGACCACACGAGACACCAGTGCCCACAAATATATCCTGCCCTTCAAATCCTACAGAAGTCTTACACATAAAACTTCCTGTGCTTGTACTAGTCGTAAAGAATTTGGAATTGAAGTTCAAATTGGAGTTTCAGGTATCGCACTGAATATTGTAAAAATTACACACAAAAAATGCTTGTCTTTACAAATTTAATTTTAGATACCAAATTATGCATCTTCTTAGCTTGTAGACAAGAAAGGATATCGTCGAAAATTCACACTGACTACATACAATCATGAAAAATTACCAATTGCTGATATGAGTGCAGCTTGCTTATCATTAAAACTAGAAGAGGGTTGGAATAACTTAGAAATAAATTTTCAACTATTATGTTCACGTACTTATGGCGTGGAATATGAGGCTTTACAACGTATTATCATATATCCAAATTGTCGAATTAGAAGAGTGCATTTACAAGATCGTCATTATGGACAGGAAGAGATACCAGTCGAGTTGATTCAAGCCTTTTTTGATATGTACATGTTGAAATGGGGTATCCACTTAGTTGAAAGAAGTTCTCAAACTGAGGAATCCGAAACTGGTGCGTTTTAAATAATTTATGTATATTACTTATACGGATATTTTCTTACCTAATATTAATAATGTGTAAGCTCTTAATTTTAATGACTTAATTTAATGCTTATACTTTAGGTCCTTTGCAGCCGTGCGATTTGGTATATTTTACAACTGACAGTACAACCTCAGTTTTAATGACAGCTTCGAGTCCAGTTGCATTTAATGATACTAATAAGCGATTAATTGAAAGACCTGTTAATAAAAATAGGAATATTGTTTCTAATTTGACGAACGAAGGAACTGTTGTCTTTAAAAAGAATTCCAAATCCGTTAACGAACTATGGAAAGAAGTCAAGATAGCAAGTAACGTTGAATTGGGTAGAATGCAGAGTAATGTTAGGACTAGCATTACAAATTATTCTGTGAATATACCAATAGAAAAAAAGGAAGTAACAAATTCGAGGGGACAGAAAGAAATGATGGGGAAAAACGGACAAGTGCAAACAAGTGGAACGAATATGAAATATAAAAATTTAAACGAACACGACTCATTGATAAAATCATTTCCGTATATTGAGAAAAGCGAATATCTTAAAATACAAATATGTAAGAATTTTGGTAATGAACCATCCAAAGATAGAGGACTAATATTTCAGGAATTGCCTACCAATTATACCTCTGTTGATAATTCCATTGATAAAAATATATCAAAAAATGTTGCCCATATGAAATCAAAAGCTATTACAAAAGTACTAAAACCACACACCAGTCTAAAGAATTTTAGTTCCAATTTTGCAATGCAAAAAAATAAGTGCCTCGCAATTTCCAAGCAAAATGTAGAATCGTACGAACAACCAAATATTGACTCAGTATTGAATAAATCAAAAATTAAGGAAAGTCGCAGTCGTTTAAAGACAGAAAACGTCAAAACCATAAAGAATATTATAGGCGAAGTACAAAGAATCCGAGAGGAACTGAATCATCAAGAACGAAATATACAGAAATTGAATATTAAATCCCAAAATGAATTAAGTGAGTTATCACAAAATGTACCAGATATTGTTGAAGTTCAGTCAAAATCCTCAGATGGGAAACCAAAAGAGACAGTATTGGCTACTGATCAAGCTGTAGGCAATTTTTTGGAATTGCGCCATAAGATAAACAAGAAACTCTTAGAAAAATTGCACAATAAAGGTTTAACAATGACTGAAATTGAACTATCAATTTATAACTCAAAAAATCGTCGGAACTCTTATGGACAAGGGAAGTTAATTAAGAGCCATAAAGGTTGTATTAGTAAAGGCACTGGTCTCAGTAGAATCAAAGCTTTAGAAGTTGATATGTCACTGAAACGTGAACAGTTGGTCTTAAATGATAAAATGTGTATGGAATTAAGAAATGAATTAGATACTACATTATTGGAATTAAATTCGACTCATGTTCGAATAACTCCTGATATGGTGGAAGATACGGTTGGAAAGATTATTAATAGTACTTCAAGAATATCAAATGCTCCAAATTTTCCTGTGTCTGAGATTGAATTATTCAAGGAAAAAATGTTATATGCTGATGAAAGGAATACATGTGATGAAAATATGATACAGAATTGTTCATCTTTAAAAGAGGACAAGATCGGTTGTGATATTATCGAAGGTACGGAAAAATATAACGAAGTTGACGCTGTAAATGTGTTATTTCAACGACAATCGTGCTTAAATAAACATGAATTTGGAGCTGTTCGATGAACATATATCTTAAGAGAAAGAACTATTTGCATAACAAATTCAAAATTAAGTAACATAAGGAAAAATGTTGTATTGAACATTATACACCATTTTTTATTGTGCGTATTGAATAAAGTGAAACAAGCAAAGAAACTGTATAATGAGTCCCTTTTACTTTTCTGATAAAGATTTTCAAGTGTGGTTTTGATATTCTTTCTGAATCACTTTTTAACAAAAAACATAGTCTTTTTAGATTAAATTACTTTTAAATAGGCACTTTCTTAATCTCAACACTTTGCTTTGTTCTGAATCGGAAGGAACAATTTAAACTCTGCTGGTAATTCATCCTCCGAATAAAGTCTATCTGAAAAATACACCCTGCGTATCCTGCAGTTGGCATGAATTTGAACTCTCAATGTTTCCACATAGTTTGTTCCATATGCCCTGCGTGTAAAGTCTGCTAAGTTGAATTGTATCTGATTCCACCCATCATCTAATCGCATTGGCATTGTACAAATAAATGGTTTTACCCTAGTTGTCGATTGATAGTTACTGGCACGAAAACGACGTCGTACGTTCTTGTCATCGATTACCTAGAATAGACAAATTCATATTAACACAAAGTAAAACCATATACTACATAATTAAATCTATACAACCAACTTACTTGAACCTCAAAGGTGAAATACTTTTTCAAGTTTTTGATGATCATTACCAAAAATGGTAACTTTATACCCAGTGTCTTTCTTGGATCAGCAGGACAAGTGATGTATGTCGTACTCACATTACTACCAAGTATTTCCAACACCAAACTCTGAATGTCATTATCAGTTATTCTCTTGATATGTCCATTTCGCACTTTCTTATCCCAAATCTGGAGTGGCTTGCTACCAATACTGTACAAAATGGATAGAAATCCACTTTGAAACGTGTTTTTAAACATTTTTTTCTTTCTCGTTAAACCACACAGGATGCGTACAGTTCACTTGTCAGTAGTTCTCTTTCTGGACTGCAGTGTTGAGTGCGAGTTTGAAAGATTAATGAACATCCAAAGTTTAACCTCTGCTGCTTCCAAGCCGGTATTCCATGGACCTTTTCGATACTTGTGTAGATGCTATGTAGTGATACTTTTGAGCGGACACTTCCCAGGCAGAGTCATGTCTTTTAGCTACGAAGAATTTGTATTTCGTGAATTCTTCGCGCTACAGAGTTATATATAAATTTCCTGACAAATTTGTCATTTTTCCAAAAGGATTCGTTTACTTTTCAGATACAAACACTCTACAGCAAGGCCAAGCATGCCTTTTTCTGATATAATGTTTGGCAACTGTTTGATCAATATTACCAACATAAAAGCGTTTACGCGTGCAGCGCCTTCTAAAATTCCGCAAAGTTCAAACCTAACATATTTGGAACGTACATTTTACATTTATCTTGAAATACGTTACAACCCTTTTAGATCTATCAACAGTTAACTTTGCTTCTTGACATAATCATAAATCTATTACGTCTATTTTGTATGTAACAGTTCCTATAAAATGAACTAACTTCCTTTTGCAAATATATTTTACTTATTCAATTACCGCACTCGTATATTGTAATTTATCATGGAGATATGGAAAAATATCATGAGATAATATTATTTAAGGCACTTTTATTTAAAGAATAGATTTTTCTTTAGGTTACAATAGTAAAATTTCACCAGCCATTTTTCCAATATCAATCTTAACGTGTTAATAATAATCTTTTCATGGAAAAATGGCTATCGCATGGGAACCCATAGCCAGGTACTGAGTATAGAAAAAGTATTAATAATATCGCGCCAACTCTCTTTCGACCATTGAAATATGACAGATTTATACATCATAAAATATCGCTCATTAAAATATCTCCCTCCATAGAAGTTGTGAGGAATTCCAAAATACACATGTATTGAATTATCTTGAAAAATCAGCGTTTCCATACCACATCCAATACATTTCTAAATTACAGGATAGTTTTTCGTACAAATAATAAATTGCTACAGTACAATAATGAACATACCGTCTAAATACATTTTCAAACTTGTTAAAAGTCTTGTGCGTCGCGACAAACCGTAAAAACACCAATGCTTACATTTAAAACGTAATAAAATTACGTAGTCTTGAACGAAACAGATAAAACATCGCAAACGTTGATTAAAGATCAATCTACCTGAACGGAAAGGCAACACTTGATTTTCTCACGATAACTCAACACGGGACAACATATATATACATAATGCCGCCAAATTCAAAATCTACGATCACTTAAAAGCTAGAGTATGCTTTGCGACTTGCGCTGGCAGTATTACGATTGAACGTGACATTTCTTTTTAAAATATTTGTTGTGTCCCGGACATATTACTCTTTGCCATCGCCCTGAACTTCAAATATGGATCAACGGTCGAATCGAGTTCAGCCATTTAAACTTTTAGGATAGGGAGAAACATTAAAGCTACGAAGCATATTTAACAAATTTTTTAAGTCGACGTGGCGAACGTGTTTGGAATATTTTCGTGATAAAAATATGTCTCTGCCATACAGTCCGCTTGCGTCACACGTACGATAATGAGAACGATGCAACGTTTCTATATTTCTTCATATTATTCGACATCTCTCTAGAATCTCCAAAAAACAAAAAAAAAAAAAACGATATCACGTTGCTTCGACTACTATGGCAACAACACTCCGAAAAAAAGCGTCTAGTCCTGGGACCTTAAGCGTTTCCTTAATTACAGCGTTCTTCCAATAATCAAATTAACTCGCGTTAATTACGTGAACGCTCGAATAGTCGCCCGAGGTATTTTCGCGTGTTGAAAATTCAAAAGCAAACACATTCATTAACATATTCAATGATCCTTGCTAATCTTGCCGCATTGTAATTGCATTACGTTATTTTCACTTTAGTTGCTAAGCAGTAAAAACGTTCGTACTACGACAATAATAATAATAATGAAAAAATCATTAAATAACAACGCGAAAAGATCTCGGGGGGAGGGGGGTAACTACCCGCAAGTAACATTGAGGTATGTTTGTTAGGCACGTGGTTCTTCATTTATATCTCTCCTTAACGAATATTACGCTTAATCGTCATAATTAAATGTCCATTAAACATTAACAGATTATAAAGGTATGTGTACGTAACAATTATTATTAAATATTATCGTAATACAATATAATTATAAGTATCCTCTGTACGCATTTTTTGGGGAGGGGGGCTGCGGCGGCGGCACGATTATTAATCGTTAATTGAACAAAAAATATATATATATATAATTATATATATATATATATCAACAAGTATTATCATACACTGGGTATGTACTTCGTCACGCGGAATCGAGAAGTACTTCGTATGCGTTAGATAAAGTAATGTCCTGCACTTACTCGAAACGATATCTCAGGTCGTCCCGATTCCGTTTAATAAATCACGCAACCTTCGCGATCCCACGGGCGTCCCCACGCGTCCCTGCCCACCGCAATTCGTATTTCAATCAATGATTTTGATCATCGGTGGTAAGAGAGCAAACTGAGCCCGAGAATCTAATCGAGCAACGACAATTGCATTGTCGTCGAGACGAACCTCCCGAAAGTGTCATACAATGGCGGCGCAACGTGTAACCGTATAAATACAAAAGAAAAGAAATGAAAAAAAAAAAGAGAAAGAAAGAAACTCGCCTCCATGCGAGATCGCGAAGGTTGCATACGCCTACGCTACGGTATCAATTATTTTTTAAGGCCTTAAGAATGTCACAGTAGAGTTACTACGAAGGAATGTTTTAGAGTGGTGCGCACGTCTGTTGTACGCATGACAGAGATGCGTCGCGTACGTTATTTCGTGCACACGTAATAGTGCACGCGTGTCCCTCTTCCTCGATCGCATTTGTTTTTTATCTTTTGGAAAGTGTGCAACGAGCCAATTTAAAGAAGGAAAATACGAGAGTTGAATGGCAGAAAAATGCGAGGCGGAGTGAGAGACACGAGAAAACGAGAAAGAGAGAGAGAGAGAGAGAGAGAGAGAGAGAGAGAGAGAGAGAGAGAGAGAGAGAGAAAGAGAGAGAGAGAGAGAAAGAGAGGAAAAGAAAAAGAAAAACAACAATAACGGTATAGAGAGAAAGTCCAAGAGTCAGAGAGAAACGGATATTCTCACTCAAAGTATCGCAAAGAACTTATCGCTAGTGCTTAAGAATATCGGGGACGGATGCTGGCTACCAGGATAAGAGGCGCGATCGTCTCTTGCTGATTTCCATCGAATCGTGAAGCTGGTAATCCCTACGTGCACGTGTGCACCTGCCGACCGAAGCACCTCTCGAGAATCTCTGAATATCAAACAGACAAACAAAACAATGAACCGATCTTCGATAATCTGATTATTCATATTTTTTTCTTCTTCTTTTCTTTAATACAAACGTGGAATGCATTGTCCTTCCTTCCGTCGCGTCAATCAGCTCTACGCTTGTGAAAACAGTGGTAAAACAACTAATTTCGATACATCGTGCAAACCGTCGAAAAGTATGTCCTGGTATGATAGCATTGATTCATGCAGATAGAGAGAGAGAGAGACAGAGAAAGAGAGAGAGATAAAGAGACGAATCGTGAAAAGAGAAAAGAACATATCACGAAGCATGAGAAAAAAAAGTCGATCGATACGAATCACTAGAGATTACAGAATGAAACAGATGGACCGTCGTAGAGAGAGCTTAGTGATTTTTCGACCGGTATTTCAATGGTAACCAGGACATCGTGTCCCCAGGTAGAGTACTAGGATACGAGTACAACTACTAGACTGTACAACCGGCATCCGACGTCGGCACGTATGGACTATTTTGTCGATAAAAATCCTGCGTCGTACCGTCATAACCTTCGACCTTTACGGGATACTCCGTGACGCAATTCTGAGGTTGATTGAGAGCCGGGGGTGCAAAGTTCTCCTGATAGCTCGGCAGTGGTAACGGTTCAGCAAATTGCTGAAAGGAGGTGTCCGTCGAGCCGCCCTGCTTCAGACACGTCGGACTGTGCAGGCTGAGCATGTCCACGAGCCTGCGCCTCTGAGTCTCCAGTTCTTGTATCTGAGACTTGAGGTCGTGATTCTGGGTCTCGAGGATCTCAGACTCCTGTACCAGGATGACAGTCTTCTCTCGCTTCTTAAGACGACACTTCGTCGCTGCGATTTTATTCCGTTCCCGTCGTCTACGGCGTCTCTCCTCGTCCTCCGGGGTCAGCTAGAAGGACAGGTCAAGTTCCTTTAGACAAATCTCTAATGTTATCACCCTGGAGAAGAAAATATTCAGGGCGTTGGCTCTACGTGTCGCACACGGTACAAAAAGGTACGCTGAGTAGCAATAAAGATTTTAGGTTAACTTTGAAATGAAGTCGACTGCGAAGATTATGTGAAAAATAATAATAATAATTCTTACACCGCCTCGTGTGCTGTTATTACTGGACTCATCCTCCTCCTCGTCGTCCGCACTTCCATCCTCCTTCCGCGACTTTTTCTTACTCTCATCGCTGCTCCCGTTGGCCCTCCTCTTCGTCTGAAGTGTCAACTTCAACCCTGCGTGTTCATTCACTAGTATTTAATCAATGTCCAACTTCCCGTTTCTATTTCAACGGCAGCGTCAGCGAGTCCTCTATATCCCGACCAGTGGCCGGTCACGAAACGCTGCGTGATATACTATCTCTATATGTACGTATAGAAACGCCCTAAGAAATTACATTAAATATACCTTCTTTTATAAGCTGACTGCAGGTGTGCTGAACGCTGGGCGGACTCGGTTCGTTGCTGCTCATAGAATCCGTGCGATCCCGACTTTTCTCATTCGAGTATCCCTCGAAGGGATTGGTCATGGCGATAAGAGAGTTGACGATTTCCGGTGTCCTTGGAGTGACCTCGGCCGCCGCGACGCCAAGCAGACCCGCGGCAGCCGTCGAACTGGGATTCACATTCACGTTCAAATTGTACATGTTGCCCTTTCACATTTAACCTGCAAAAGAAATACGGTTATCTCTTTTTAAAATAATGCACCACTCGATAAACGTCAGATTTATTTAGATATCTATCGATCGATTGCGTTTCGAGAAAAATTTTTTTTTAATACTTTCACGAAAAATCCATAACGCCAGTACGAGTAGGTCCATGGGAAATGTTTATAAAAATTATCACTTACAGGTATTGCCCAATCGAAATTCAGGATCGCTTGCGAGGATTCAAAACAACTTCGATAATCGTACGTAGATCGATCCTCGGTACGTTCTTATTTATGATTCATCAGCACATTTTTATCGTGGACGTCAAGATCATTATCTATCTGTATTATCTGTTATAATGCCATTGTGTATTCACCGACATGCGTATGAATTGAAATGTGCAAGTATGTGAGAGACAGAAACAAAAATGAAAAAAAAAATATTACGAAAAATTTATAAATCGATATCGCGACTCTTGTAGCGACTAAAGGCGCGTATTAAATGAGCGAATACATATTTTTCGAGTGCAACGAACGACTCGAAAGGTTGAAACAACGTGGGTGATCCGTACCGACGTTAAAAGGCTGTCAATGCGTGTCAAAAATAGTTTTGACAAAGTAACGTCACGAAAGTCTCAGGCCCCGTCCGCACAAGACGACGTACTATGTAAACATCACGCGAGCGTTTTCGACCTCGAGAATTTTCAAAGAAGCGACATTTCGCCGCGACGACGGACACTCCGCATCGTGCGGAGTCTCGATATTGCCCAACGGTCGTGTCTTTCGTAAGAATTTTTATCGACTCGTTCCGTATTCGGTGCCTAATGCCCTTCTACTCTCTCTTTTCCTCAATTTTGTCCTCATCCTCCTTCGTATTTACACACCATTCACTACCGACTCCCTCCCCGCCACCCCCTATCGCAAACATCCTCCTTCACCATAACCTCAAACCACAATACGCAATCGCCTCTACACTCGCCACACATTAAATCGCCGTCTCTTCTAGACGTTCGGGCCTCGACTTCTCAACACAGACGCTCGACGCGACAAAGGGCTTCGCTGCTAGCAGACGGCATACCTAGTGACCTATATACATTCGGCGACTGTGCTACAACGTACCAGAGTCCGTCCGAGCGACGGCTTTGAGAGCGGATATTTTTCTATGGCAGTTACTTCCATCACGCAGAAGCTTTTCCAGAATTAACAAAAGGATCTTAACCTAGCAGAGCTAGAATGAAGCAGCTGACGGAATATATATAATGAATCGAACAAGGTACGCACTGCGAACGATGATATAACCTATAAAAATGCATCGTCGATGTAATGACGTATGAAAAAAAAAAGTCAAAAAAACAATAAAGCCAATAAAAACGCGTACGATAATAAAAGATTGATTGATCGACGTGAAGAAACAGATGTTGACTCTTATCCGTCGCTAGCTGCAGGCCGTTAAGATTATAAATAGAAAATGTTTGATTTTGATGTATGATTTGACACGTTTAGATCGGGTGATCTCTGGGAAAGCGTAATGGCGTCGGTCGTCGAGATATTTTAATTGTTTCACAAAGTCGAAAAAAGAAGGCCGAGCTTTCCGATAGGAAAACCGCTAAAAATTCGTTTGGCCAGTCGTCGTCGTTGCACTCCGCGTTATTCACGGGGGCGGTTGGTTGGCTTAGGGAATAGAAGGAAGGGGTCGCGTCTATAAATAATCGGGCACGATCGCGACGCGCCTCTTTGAATTGGTCAATTTGCTTCTTTTCGTTTTAATTTATTTTACTCGTTCTCGTGTCCTCCATCTCTCTCTCTCCCTCTCGCTCCCTTCAACTTCTACTTTAGTATACAACTCGTCGCTCCTTCCCGTCTACGTCCATCGTCCGCCTAATCCTCCTAGCCCATCAAATGAAACGTGCATCGACCGTAGCCATTTTATCAACCTTATCTCCAGATAGGAAGTCTGGAGGTTGCCTGTATTATATACAAAACCGATACAGGGCTCTCCTTGTAACCTTTTAGCGTATGTAAGACCGTTACCAAGCTGACTCTACACTGAACTGATCTTGAGCCTCAAGTTACCTGCGACTGAAATAATACAGGCAAAATACACGTAGATAGCATTGGGACGATCGTATTAATTTTTTTTTTATTCGATACAGTACCATACATATATTTTTTTATTACAGTGAAAAAAAAACGAAAAACTCTCTCACCCAAGTATTCCCATGTAACGAAACATCATACGGATCTTGCGCAATCGCTTCCATCTGGCGAGAAAATTTTTATCGCGCTTTTTTGGTAGATCCCACTGGCGTGGGCATACGCTGCAAAGCATGCCCAATTCATCGTCGCAACGCATCGTCCTCCCGACGTCCCCCCGGCCCGCCACGTCGTACCCGAAGACGCCCGTGAGTCGGCGCTTACCGCCTTAATATCGCGCGTCTCCAGTCGATCAGCTATTATAACGGCAGAGGATACTCCGCGAGACGTCTTAAGTACAAGGCGTGCAAGGAGCCTCGAGACAAGAGAGGAAGCTCGATGAATATTAAACAGTGCGAATAATAAAAAGGAGAATTATCGACGAGGTAAAAAGAGGAGGTAGCAGTATAACAGAAAAAGAGAGAGACGAGTAGTATGAATGAGAGAAGAAAAGAATAAGAGACATGGAAAGAAGAAAAAAAAAAAAGGAGAGAAGCCGAATAGTACATAAAAAGAAAAAATGGAAGGGAGGAAGGCGATAAACTCGGACCAGGCTCAAGAAGCCGCAAAGGAAAGGAAAGGAGCTACGATAACAATAATGATGATAATAGCAGCAATAATAATAATAATAATAACGCTAATAGTCGTTTATCAATTTATATACATCTACTTGGAGAAATCCCAAGGGATAGCTGACTAAACCTAACCTAACCTAAAATCGTTTCTCTGTTTCTTTTCGGTGGCCGGGGGGCGCGGGGCGGGAGAAAAAAGAACGAGGAAACGCGGGATAGAATTTGATGTAAGAACTACGCGCTAAGGGACCTCGTGTAGCTTTCGACCGCCACCCAATTATACGGGCTAATTACATCGAATTACTTTAGCGGCTCTTCCGAGCGTAACGCCCGCAAGCCCAAGCGCATTATATTTCACTCTCGCCCGCCTTTCATACCACGGGCTCCGCTATGTTTGGTGTTCGTAAAATTTATGCTTCCTGTGCGTGCGCACAATGTGACTATTGTGTGGGACTCCCGTGCGTGAGGAGCGCGACTTAACATTTGAGTCCGAGCTAAAGTCACACGTGACTCTTTGACTCGGACGAACTTGAAGCAAGCTCAGCAATGATTATGGTAGCGAGCCGTTGGATGATTGATCGATCGATCGATCGGACGAGCAACGGCAGTATTGCCATACCTATACGTAAGCGCGAGATAAATTATTTAAAATTTTTGATAAGAAATAAAAATATACAATAAATAAGAGAAAAGTGTCTGAGACGACATTGAAAGTAATACGAAAAAAAATGTATGCCGCCTTAACTAGTAATATTTCCTATGTTGGCCATAAAGAATAAAAAAAGAGGGAAAAACTCAAAACCTTCATTAGCGTCGCTTTCCTTGGGACTTCTGTGGCGTGTGTACGCGTATAGGTATATAAGGCTAAGCGGGGCTTCCGTGTTTGAGAAATTAAAGGAAAATAACGAAATTTAATGGAGATTAATGCTCGTTGCCCGCATCCACTATTCAAACTGGTCTCCAACACGATACTGGCATACGGGCGCAAATTCGTGGCTAAGGTCAAACTTGAATTCGAGATCCGAATACGAGGAGAACTTGTACCACTACCGTACGTATCTACTATGAGTATACTATGTTTGCTATACATATGGAATAGTTTTCATCCAGAGACTATTTTCGCCATGGAACCACTTTGAGTCTCCGCTGGTGTGTATCTAACTAACATAAGAGAATCCCTGTTCAGGGTCGCACCTTATTGCCGATCCCTCCTTCTTCCTGCTAAGAAATAAAAAAAAAGAAATTAAAAGAACGACCTCGACGAGGAGCCATCCGAAATTCCAGTTAACACTTCGAACCCGATTTCTGCGTCTCCGCGCTGAGGATCTCCGTGGAATAAAATGGGACTAAGTCAGCAGTCAAGGTACAAACAACAAGGGTATAGAATATATATATATATATATATATATATATATATATAACGATATTGTTCACATAGAAACAGACCGGACAGGATCCTGTCTACTAGTGAAGATATCTATATAGTAAACACTATAAGATTATTGTAAATTCCTTTCTCCGGGAGTGAACGACAGTCTACCTGGATACGTGGGTATTATAAATGACAACAATTAACAGACTCCCACGAGGCGCCGGAGCGATTTCTGTGTTGTAAAAACAAGTGATTGGATGTAGTTATTCAATTTTGAAAAATGAGAAATCGATCCATCGACCTTTTCTGGTTACGAGAATTGCTTGCGGTAGGTGAAGTTGCGCATGCGCAATACGATATTGCCTGATTATTTAATGCTTACAGCTTCGACCGATTTTTCAACGAGGATAAGAAACAGGATCTGGACGGGTGCGACAAAAGCGCGAGACAGCTCGATGGCATTTCTATTTACTACTGTCAAACGTCGAGCTAGAGAGAAGTACGAACGACTTACGCAGTGATATATGGCTGCTCCCAAAGACGTACCCTCGAACCCAGACGTCCCTTTGACAATTATATGCATCGTTTACACAATAATACAAAGTGGCGGCTTGGCAGAAAACTCGAGGCCCGGCATTATTTCAATTTTGACGAGAACTTACGATCGAGCACGGCAAAAATAAACGAATAAATTAATCTTGCCGTCGAGATGATAATCTTAGAGAATCGTGAGAGTCAGCCAATGGTAGCTGTAAGTCATACGTACGCGCATGCGCGAGTGAAGGTATTAATGATTTCAGAAAATATCGCACAGTATGAAAAGTCAGTACCACACGGAGGTTGCTATGAGTTTTCGTGTTGTTCTGGCATATATATGTATATACCTGATTGGCCTAAATTCAAGATCCCTCGGGATTATCGAGCACGGATAGATCCGCCTTCGACGGGACACCTGCTAGCCGGCGTATTTTGGCGGTATCTATTTTCGCTACGGAACCTGAGCCACTTTTTTCTTCTTATTCTTTTCTGTCCGTCGGACCGACCAACCACTCTCCTAGTCCCTCTTGCATCAGCTATCTTTTATTCCATGATGTTGGGTATCTTGAAATTCGGCAAACGTGCCACGACCATTGGACGTGGCTCTAGCGAGATTGCTGATAGACGTGAGCGTACGCACGAATGAAGACGAAGAAAAAGAAAATAAAAAGAATATAAAAAAGCCAGTTTAACGGAAGAACAGAGTTCGATGGAAAAAGCTACAGCATATGAAAATTCGTACATAGCCTTGCGTGTACCAGGATTATTTAGCACCAGTGAAAAGATTTTGACAGCTGTCAAATGGTCGCCCTATAGTCAAGTGAAATTTGACAGCACTGTACGCAAGTAAAAGAGAGGGAAGTTTAATAACATAGATTATTGAGTTAATCACTGTTAGATCATATAAATATATCGAATCATATAACTGTTCGTGTCACTCAGAGCTTCATCTATGAAAGTACTGAAGTCACCCACGATTCCGGTTGTCGGTATGCATGTCTCTCTCTTATGCACGCGCCCGGCCATAAGTCCGTCTCTCTCGCACTCGCGGCACGTATAGCAGGCTCGAAAAATCTGAAGGACAATAAAAACACCCATTTTACCGCTCGACAAGTCAACGAGTTACGTTTTCCTAATCGACACGGATTAATTCCCCGTGCTTTAACTTATTAAAATTATGAAATATTACTGATTTATTATAATCGTGACAACTGTCAACTGTGGCTACGTTGCCATTTGAATTGTATATTCCTTTACGGCTACCTTACCAGACACGTCTGATTATAGTGCTTGGGGCTGCCTAGCCGTCATAGTGTACCTTAAGGTTCGCATAATTACGGAACACGCTTACATATTCATGAGTCCGTGTTGTGGTTTCGTTCCATGTTCCAATTTTCAATGGCCCAGAGCTCCGCTTGCCAGAGTTTTTCCTATGGCAAGACCTAGCGGATATGGACACCATCGCCATCTTGTCAATGTATTCCGGCATGGAGACGCGTTAACGACTCGGTTTCCAGTCAAATGTCAGTAAGGTCATGGTCGAAGCGCAGAGAATCTCTGACATTCTTGCAAGACAATTATTACCTACGTGAACAGCTACCCAACGCTGCTCAACTGGATCCCAACTGTCAGTTGGTTGTTTAAGCTTTTCCTGTCAATTGTCACGTTCTTAGCGTGATTCCCTCTGTGCACGTAAGTTGACGTTTAATCTGCGGACGTGTTACCAATACAAAATATTTCTTCTTTTTAATTAGTCTAATCCCTGTGTAAATCTGACAAATAAAATCAACGCCAGGTCGCTAATCGTAAACTTGCAAATATCAACACAATAAGTTCGCTGACGGCCGATCTTGTTGCGAACCGAAATTTTCTCTTATGAACTTTTTGGATAATTGTTCGATAACCGATAGCACTTGAGGTACTTACGTATATGTCCGTATAAGTATGAAAGATGCGTATGTAACATATGGGTCTACTCGAACGCAACCACGAGACTCGTCTAACACCTGTTCCTCGTTTTGAAAGATCCGACACGCCGACGTTAAAATCATACTGATCGAAGCCAATACGACCTCGGTAATCGTAAATGAGCTTAACCAATTTTCTAATAATTTATATGAAGTGTGACAATTCGGCTGTATACGGTAATGGTATCTGTAATTAACGTAAGTGGGGTCAGTAAGCTAAAGCGTGCTAAAGCAGGTTATCTATGAAACGAAACGAACGTAACTGGTGCTTAAGGTCTTTCCATTAAAAACACTAGATTGCATATATATATATATATATATATATATATATATGTGCCATAGAATATAAATACGTGGAGAAACAAATATGTGTGTGCTGTTAAGAATCTAGAGGGCGTCTGACGGTAACGAGTCTCCGAGACGAATAGTTATGCGACTTCATATTCATGAGAAAAACATATAAGCGAGACGTCCTAGTTTCCCGGGCGATTATATAAAAATGAAGGAAAAATAAAGACTTAATTCTCACATATTATGTTGAAAAATTTGCTCTGTTTTCTTTATATCTTAATACCTTTTGGTGTCGATTGTCGAACGATCTGGAAGAGTCAAAACAAAACTGTCGAGATAACTGACTGCTCCGCGCTGCCTTGATGTTTTTACGATGGATATCAAAGCCCTGCGCTAGTGACGTTCTCTGAACTTTTGAAAATGTCAGTTATATTCGTTGACTTTTGATTTCGATTCGATTTCAATTTTTAATGATAATAAGCGAGGCGACGTAACAATACGGTGATGTCAAAGATAGCAAGTAACGCTTTAGCGTAATATCAGTTTGTCTCGGGTGTCAGAGAGTATAGAAAATAAATATTAACCACTGTAAATCCTTAACGCATCTCTTCTTTAACGGTACCGTCGAATCATTTGTGGGAACGACGAAAAAAAAAACAAAGGTCAAGTCGGTCTGACTCCTTGAACCATCCAGATGTTCGTATGTTATTTTGCATTTGTTGTCTCACTCAAATTTATGTGCAGCAATGTAGGAAGAAAAGTGTCACTACGCGAGCAGCCATTTTTAACATACGAAAAATTCGACATCACTGAAAATCCTAACCTTCGCGTGTATCCTTGAGACATAAAAGCAATGTCGTCGATCTTCACTTTCAAAAATAAAGAACTGATGCACTAACTAAATACAATAAAGTAATAACAGCCTTAGCAAAGCCGATCTTTACGATCGGTACGTAAAACGTACTCGTAAACGACTCCAAATAATTGCTGTCGCGCGTACGACCCAATAAACTGGTCATATAAAACATCTCCGAGTGCCGAACCGGCATGTACGACCGAAAGTTATTATACTGTAGAGAATCGCAACATCAACCCTGGAGTTTTCGAAGGTTCGAAACGATTTCGTGACAGCTAACGGGTGAGCGGTTTTGTATAGTCTTGAAAATTTAAACCGCACTGATGAATTGTCAAGATAATTCACGTTCCACCCGGTAGATGCGTAAAGCAAGCGTATGTGATATGTAGTATGTACATATATATATATAGGAGTCGTACATGAAGTGGAAAAGGAACTGGAAGTAGAGGAAGGGTATGAGAGGTCGTACACACGTGCGTCCGTAGGACACGCGGTTTGTAAAGCATGCTGTAGGTACGGGTCCTACCTTGGATGCAAACTGTGTTCCGAACAGACGCCCAAGGGTCTTCCACTGTCGGCTGCCGGCGCACGACTGTAGATAATTCGCGGCCGCGACCGGCCTAGATATATACGGGTTATTTTTAGGTTCTGTCGTCACCGAGAAAGTCAGGGATTGGCTGGCAGTGACGTGACCGTTGACGCTCATTGGACGGCTGCGAATATAGGAGGGAATCGAAGCCGCTGGGTGCGACTCGCGAACGCGACATTTGTTGACATGAAACTGTCAGGGAATTCGCAAGCCATCTCTCGCACCGGCACTCCGTACGTATCTATGTAAATCTGTTGAGGAGAGAAAAATGAGATTTAAAAAAACGCAAACCGGAAGAGGAATGTATATGTTTTTAGTACTATGCATTTGCTTCGTCTTAAAATTTTCTCGAGCGGACGATGAAAATTGAAACGCGGACTGAGCCTGTCCCGAATCTTGTATGGGATTAAAAGGAATTTACGCAATGGTGCTTGCGAAAAGGGACATCGTTATAAAAACTACGCTTGGAGGCATTAAAAGATTTAATGATTGAAAGTATGTACATGGTAAATTATGGAAAACATTTAAATACTGTTTAGACAGATCATTGTTGGAGATTTACGGATTTATCGTTAAGCCGTAGTCATACATCTTCTGGGAATGAATCCATTCCTAGGAAAAGTTAGAATGATGAAACTAAATATGGCGAAGATTTTCTACACAAGATGTGTTTATTATTAATGAGTGTGGAATAAGATTTTGATTGTGGGATTGAGTTTCCGGCATTATCCACTCATATGGTTGTTCTTGTAGACGAACCGGGAAGAGGTTTTCGTTCAGGCGTGGGTTGGCTATTCCAGAGTTTATGGAAATTCAACAGAGGCAGGGTGGTCAAGATCTACCGCAAATAGCGGGCAGAGAGTAAATGCCGATTATTAAATCCTTGCCGACGGAGGTGCGCTATTAATTTACGGCGAGCTTTCAAAAACCTTGAGGCTAATGCGGCGTGCCTCTCTTGTTCTATGAAATCATAGTTTCCAAGCAGTGTTGGCTATTATGCGAAAATTACACTCTAAACTTAGTCATACACTATTAGCTGGGAATGGGATGGGCCTAAAAAGATGCAAGGAAATGCGCGCTTTCTCAATGCAATTTGCACTGGCAAATGGTCAGATATGTAAAACAATGAACGTAATTGGAAGCTATTAATGCTACCGGTTACATTAAGTCGATGGTGGAATTCATTAGGTAGACATTTTTATAGTGGATAAATATATAATTCTTTACGTATTAGAATTTTCTGCGTAACTACTTAAGGTGGGTCTGCTCGGATCCTGCATCTACTTGAGTAAAAGTGGATCAGGACTTGTTGATCTTCTTATGAATATATGTCTAGATCATTGCCGCGAATACTTCTGATTGACATTCAATAACGGATTATTGAATGAGTAATGATTTCGGTATTATTAAAGAACGCGCTTACTTGGGTGCAGCTCTACTTTCAAATCAATTGGAAAAAAGTATGTGATTGATGATAACCAATGCAAAGTTTTTTATGAACATTGCGAGAATCACTGCGACTGGGTACCCGATAGTTATGTGTAGTTCGAAAAATGGCAGCCTCCATGGCTTGGATGTAGAATGTTTAAAGACAGTTTTAAATATTATAAAAGTAGAAATCCACCTCCGGATTTAAAAGATGTTGTTGATTTTTCAATACCAGATCTGAACAAGGTATGTGTAGTATTGTTGTGCAGTATTTTCGTCATGATTACACACGTCAGGTTGTTTTAGGTTAGAATCATAACGACACAGTGTGTTGAAAATCAACAGGGAGATAAATTAGGTTTGAAACCTATAAAAGAATGGAGAGTCTATGAACTAATTGACGTTCCAGGTACATTTGAGTTTATTTAGCTTATTTAGCTTTTTCATGATTATTGCTGGACATGCATTCTTACGACAGTATGTGTCTTTGAAAAAAATATTATTGGTTATAGTTCTTGCTTTTTAGGGCTGATTTTTATTGAAAATCCGTTCACTGAAATTGGTCAACAGTATTGGATACTTAAATGTCTTAAAGATTATTCCAAAAAACCAAATAAATTAAATTTAGATATACATAATGTTTTAAATGACAATGAATCATGGTGGGACATTACTTTTGGGTAAGTAAAATCTTATTATTTATTTGTATATAACTGGATTTGAGAAAAGAAATCTGCTATCATAGGAATCCAGAAAAAGGGAAAAATCTTTTGTCCAAATTAAGATGGACAACACTCGGCTATCATCACAATTGGGACACCAAGAAGTATTCAGAAGATTTGAAAACGCAAATGCCTCTGGAAATTGTTAAGCTTATGGATATTTTAGCAGATGCAATTGGTTTTCAAGGTTTTAAAGCAGAAGCAGCCATTATAAATTACTACAGAATGAATTCAACATTAGCAGGACACACAGATCACTCTGAAATCAATATAGACGCACCATTGTTTTCAATAAGTTTCGGGCAAACAGCTATTTTTCTTATTGGAGGTCTCACACAAGAAGAACCAGCTGTAGCCATGTATTTAAGAAGTGGTGATATTGTAGTGATGTCAGAAGGTTCCAGATTGAGATATCACGGAGTACCAAAAATCTTACCAACAATTATAAAACCTTGGGAAACAAATAATGCAAGTGAAAGCAATACATCCATATCAAAAAATGTTGACCACTGGAAAAAGGCAAAGATGTATATATCAGAAGCTAGAATAAATATGAATATACGACAAGTATTAAAGTCTGGTCAGATGACTTTATATTAAAATGTACAAAATATTAAAATATGTGATAATGATATTTATTGTTCAAAAATTCTTTTTTGTATATCCATCATGTATCAAAATACTTGATCATCATTAATGTACATACAGTTATTAGTCTGTGTTAGTTTCTGTCATCTCTGTTTCGTTCAAAAATACTTGATAAATTTAAAAAGTCCCAAGCAACCATAGCCATTTGAGTCAAAAATTTGTTAGAATTTTTCATACGTTCTTGTCGTTCCACACGATCCTTTAATTGGTTTTCCGCTGAATAAATTGTAATTAACGGTTGTAAAGTATAATCCTCGGTATGGCTAATTTTTCTCTTTGAAGTTGGAACATATGGACCCAGTATGATACAGATCGCTTCCTCGACCGCGTTATTCAATAAGAAGTCTTTTGATACTAATGGGGCATGAAGGACCATGTTGCTGCCATCACGTCCTAAGCGGCCGATAATTCACTATAAATATTACGTAAGTCCTATTAGAATACTTTTCGCCAATAAATATGCCCAAACGAAACTCTATTGGCGGTTTAATCGTCTTGAATATCTCAAGGAAAAAAATAAAAACAAGAGATATCAAATACTGTCATTTGAATAAAGATTTGCCGGGTACCAGTAAAGGAAATATACAAACCTAATTTTCACATTTATTTTTCGAAATTGTGGTATACTCATCCTTATGAGTATTTCTTCGCAAGCTGTTCTTATGACTCCTGGTTGCCAGTTATTTCTTCGTGGAAAATTAAGAGCACGAAAATCAATCCTCAAAGAATTATTGGATTTACTTTCACCCACGTAGAAACAGCGATTCTCCACTGTTAGTTGGTATATAAAAAATTTTTTGAGATCCGAAAAAGAATAATATGCATCGACCAACAACTTCATGTCAACAATCAATAAAATATATATTCCAAAATTCTTTTATAATTTTCAGACCTAATTCCAAAAGCTTTAATGATTATAAAATCTAAACTGTCAAACTGTTGGTTCCATATTTTTATAACTGCTCAACATCATCATTCTTGTGTTTAGTTTCTATTGTGTGTCCAAAAAATTAATATTAGTAAAAATATAAGACTCGTCAATGATTTCTATCAACTTATAAATTTCATGCATATTTTCAATTTGTAATTTTCTTAATTCTACGCAGGTAATATCTTTTCAAATTCGTCATCACAAGCATATACAGTCCTCCCACGAAGTTAACCTAGCAGTTGAAAAAGTTCCTAGATACAGAAAAAAGATTGACCTTTCTCACATCATACGAAGCAAAATATATCATGATTCCATGACAATAAGTATTTTATTGATACTCTATACCATGAAGAAATACCGAATGATTGATATTGCATGTAAGAGTAATATTTTATTTAGGGGGAAAATGGAAGTCTTGCTGGTACCGATCCATTTCCTTTTATGCACCTCGAGCCTCGGCTCTTCAGAGTCAGCTGATCAATCCCGTTCCTGGCTGCTTGACTGTACTAGCAAATATGTCGGGAAAAGACAGGCTTCCAATTTTCCCTTCTCGGGGGTGAGTCTTTCATGAAATTCTATTTAAAATAATTGTCTACGTATTTTGGAATGCTCATACTATATTTTAGTACTGTTTGCAAAATTCTAAAATCATTGTTATCCTAGATTTTGTCTATGCTCCAAAAAGTGGGTGTAACCCTACTTTCAGAAATTCGCAATTTTTTTATTTGGATTTGTATGATTTACATTAGTTTTTCAATTTTAGTTTCTCATTAGTATTACAATTATTTCATAAATCAATGATACAAACCTTGATTTTTATGTTTAATTTTACAATGCTATAATAGTATTAGCATTGTTGTGCTACAGTTTCACTATACATATTTTGATATTATTCATTTGCTTTTCGTGATTGCAGTCCAATATTAGTGAAGTATTTATTAATGGTGTCAGTTTTTTCATCCAATTTATTTTTCTCTTTTTGCAGTGCCCAAATGTTAATGAAGTCCCGTCTTCAAGGGGCACAAAAGGGTCATGGATTGCTTAAGAAAAAGGCAGATGCATTGCAAATGCGTTTTAGGATGATTTTAGGAAAAATCATTGAGGTATGTACAAGCAATGTATAATCCTTCAAGTTACAGATCTCCACCTATTAAAAGATCTTACAATACACCATTGTCACAATATAACTGTCTTCAACAGAATAATTATTACAATTGTGAATAATATCTCTTCTTTTTAGACGAAAACTCTCATGGGAGAGGTGATGAAAGAAGCCGCCTTCTCTCTAGCTGAAGCAAAGTTTGCAACTGGAGACTTTAATCAAGTAGTCCTTCAGAATGTGACTAAAGCACAAATAAAAATACGTTCTAAAAAGGATAACGTTGCTGGTGTAAATCTCCCAGTGTTTGAATCATACCAAGATGGTACGGACACTTACGAGCTAGCTGGATTGGCTCGTGGTGGACAACAGCTAGCCAAGCTGAAGAAAAATTATCAAAGTTCAGTGAAGCTTTTGGTCGAATTAGCTTCTCTTCAAACCAGCTTTGTCACATTGGACGAGGTGATCAAAATCACAAATCGCCGTGTGAACGCCATTGAGCACGTTATCATTCCAAGAATCGAGAAAACTCTAGCCTACATCATCTCTGAGCTAGACGAGCTTGAGAGAGAAGAGTTCTACCGATTGAAGAAGATTCAAGACAAGAAGAAGCAGGCAAAAGCCAAAGTAAGGCAGCTTTACAAACTAACTTAATGTTCTTCCAAATTTTTTATATTTCACCATGTTTTTCTACTTTAAGGTTGAGGCTGCCAGGTTGGAGATGATCGCCTCTGGTAAAGCCGTTGATGCCGCTAATATGCTGGACGAGGGTGACGAGGATCTACTCTTCTAAATATTGTAAATAGCATCTTTGCATTAAGGGCCTTGCGAGGAATCTGCACGCCACGCCGTGAAGCATATTTCTTGCAGTCCTTAAAAAAATTGTAAGAAAACACACCTGGTAACAGAATTTTACTCTTAGACAATACTGGTTTCGAAAAAAGGAATTCAAACAAAGGATTGTATAAAAAATTATAATACGAGTCTCTAATCAAGAAAGCTATAGCTCCCTAGCTCCCTTGTTAACAGACTCGGTACCATGAGATCTTAACGCGATTTTTGAGCGTTATAGATTATTTTCTATTTCTCATCAAGTGTCCTCTCGTGTTAAATATTACCTACTGCTGTCCGTCTTCTTCTCGGATTAAAAGAGTTTGATAAAGTCGCAGGTATAATTCTCCCTATGTCCTACACTGTAACTGTTCAGAAGGTTCTTCAAAGGCTTGCTATTATTTTTTAACAAAGTATTCCAAGTATTCCAGTATCGCCGTTCAACTGATGTGGATGTTGCAATTCATATTGTATATTATTTCACGGCTTGTATAGTGTGATAAGAGATATAATTACTTTATAGCAATCGTTTATAAATAATAAACACATGTATCTTAATTATGCTCGTTAAATGGTTACGGTTCATTGGCAACACTGTCATTGGGTTTAATTTATTTATCAACACCTATCAAGCTCGTCCGGCTATCTTCCAATAAAAAGAAAAATTCTAAACCATTCTAATTAACAACACAGCAAAGAAAACAAAATTGATCTGTAACAATGCTGTATCCTTATTTACAAAAGTTCACATTAAATCTGAAAAACAATTTCGCAATGTCTCACGATACGATTTTGATATCACGTGCTATTATTCGGCCATTTTGGGGAAGTTCAATCTCACAATAGGGGATGTACAGTGATAACATAATAATCATGTTTCTCAAGCTCAAACTGGGTCAATCAATAAATCCTTTCCAATGAAAGCAGCCCTCTTGCGGGAAAAGATACGTGCATAGAAAAATAGTCTTCGCTTAGAGGAAAATTACGTAAAGCTCAACCCAAAGATGTCCTCCGATCTTGTGACGGCCACCGATATTACGGAAGATTATTTCCCAGAGGTAATCTATCATCTGAGACAGAATTTCTTCGCGGATGAACCACTAAATAAGGCATTAGATCTCTGCAAGCGGGGACAGCCGCATTTTGAGTTAGAGAGACACTGTATGCTCACTTTGAAACAAGGATTTTCCAGGATGTTGCTTACTCAGGATGGAAGAGTGAGTATAACAATTGTTGTAATAGTATAAATATGTCAAAAGGAAAACTCTTGTTATGCAATTCAATTTCTCAAGAGATAAAAGAAAAGTATATATAATTTCAGATAGCGGGTGTGGCCCTGAATGGCATTTTGAAAAAGGGTGAACGCGAAGAGGCGGAACGTCGTCTGCTGGAAATAGCCGATGAAAAATTCAAAATCATTTTTGGTCTTTTATATAAAGTGAACGAAAAGATAGATTTATTCTCAAATTATAACGTGCAAGAGTTATTCGAATGTCGAATTTTAAGTGTGGACGAAGGTTTTCGAGGTCGAGGCTTTGCCAACACTTTGATGGCAGACAGTATAAAGACTGCGAGGACAGCAGGATTCAAGGTATATTAATAAACAGATTCCAAAAATAGTTACTTCATTAATATTCCGAATTTCCTTATTATTATTAGAATTATACAACATGTGGAATTTCACATTGGATCTTTTGTTTCAGCATGACTTACCATTAGTTTGCATGGAATGCTTTTCATTTGAAAAAGGTATTTCGTTTGGTTATATTATTTTCTATTTCCTCGTTATTTTCATTCTTTATTCGTAACGTTACCGAAAAGTACTGTGAACCTGAAACACTCATAAAAATAACAGCACGACAATAGCATGAGAATATGTTTTTTAGGTCTTCAAAGTAGACGCTACGGGAATTTATTCCCAAAAAGTATGCGCGAGCCACGGCCTGAAAACTGAGGCTGAAATTTTATATTCAGAAATTGAAGAATTCGCGCGGCCTGAACCACCGCATACTGCATTGAAGCTCATGGTAAAAGTGATAGATTAAAAAAAAAGATAAAGTTACAAGGTAATGAGAGTATCTAAAATATAAGGAGTAAGAACGAAGAGTAGATGAACTAAGTGTTTTGATCGTTGGACGTGACAATAACAGCTCTCTATTATTTGTACACATATTATAAATATTAACGCGCAACAAGACGCAACGGGTATAAATGCATATTATACATATGTCCACAGAAAAAAAAGAGCTGAAAATTCGTTTTGCTGAGTAAAAATTCGTATTGCTTAGGAATTAGAAACTCGGACTGTCTCCTACCGATCACATTGATGTTAAATTGTTTAATGTCCCACGGGTCAGCCAAGGCATTGAAAATTCATATAATGAATTTAAAGAAAGTCTTTTGATGTCCAATGTTGAAAGTCAAGTAATAACAAGAGCCAGGACTTTCACTCTAGTGTTTAGGCCGATTGGGATATGTTTGGAAAGTGAACAACATTGGTTACTGTTGTAAAATTGTACCTTATACTGAGATTTAGAATTAAAAAATGGTTATACGATCGTTGCAAATTTCGAAATATACATTATATGATATATAAATATATACATATATAATATATATATTTATACATGTACCACTATGGAAGATTAGGACGATGAAAAAAGTTCTTGCGCACGAAGATAGTTTATTGTGATACTAAAAACACAAGTGTTTTGTGATTGAATGATTTAGAAGTACACCTAATTATGAGATAAATTGAAAAATCATAATTTTACTTGAGAAGAAGTCGAAGCATGGTACGTTTCTTGCAAGTATCAGGTCGTTACGAAGATATTTACAAGTGCAAATACCTTTTTGCATGACTATTACTCGTCCATAATAAGGATTGCTATGTGTGAATTGAAAAGATAACCAATTTACTAGATGGGTCCATGAATCACCAGATGAAGAATTATTATACGAATATTATACAACATACAATATTTTTGTTGTTCTCTCATATTGTAAAGATGTAATACACGTTATTTTTTATCCGCTAAATAAATACCTGAGTTTACTAATATATGGGGTCTGTAGTGTAGTACCACTTTTCAGAACTTTAAATATCCGAAGTAAGTATATTTATTGAATAACAATGCATATACGGCAGGACATATGTACTTTATTAAGTTGATTATTATTTAGAAATAGTAGTCGAATGATTCATATATAAGTTAGGTAAAGCTTACAATGGAAAAAAAATCTAACAAATTGTAGACGGCATTATCTTTACGCTGCTAAAAATGTATGTCAAGTGAAATCTAGAAGTTGACTTGCGGACGGAAATGCCGCTGGAATTTATTTGCTTTAAATTGCAACTGCGTGGAATACTTGGACTGAATCTTCTGCATGTACTTAATATCCCGTGCCTTTCTTGAGGCCAATTCATGTTGTGTCTCAGTCCAGCCGAGAGCTCTGTAGTGAGAAAGTACTCTTCGGAGCTTCTCACTTTTTGGTATGGCCACGGCTCTGTTGGGATTTAAGCTTTGCTTATAGTATCTCATCAGGGAACGGTGTCCAATGACAGAGCCTGAAGGTAAAACTAGTTGATAATCGCTATCTTCCAGTTCTGGTATTTCAACTTCTGCATCAGGATCTCCTTGCTCTGCATCTGGATAACTTGACGAATAATCATAGAACTCTGCATATTCGGCTAAAGCTTCACCCTCGTGCAACATCTTACAGTGACCTTTGTCAATCATGTGTGCTCTTGCTGCATCAGCACTTTGAAATGCTCTTCCTAAAAAACAAAGGATATTGATTTAGCTCTGAATGTTCTATTAATTATATCATATTGCGTAAAATAGATTCATACCAGAGTCATTGCACCAGAGACACATGTAGCCTGCAAATACTTTTTCTCCCAAGTATACAAGTAAACCCTTTATGTCTATGCAATATTCAGGATCAGGAATGAAGAATGTATGAGCTAATGTCATATGCTTGAGATTTCTCACATAAGATCGACTATGATGATTGCAAAACAGACAGTCATTGTTTCCTACAGGATTTTCAGTATCTTCAAGCCATTCATCGGAATCTATAGACTCCACATCAGAATCAATTTCCATATCATCAGTGGTACTTTTGTTATCCTTAGACTGTGCTCTTATTTCATTACTCTTAGTATTGGATTTTTCGGAGTCATCAGGCATTACATTTTCTGTTGTTTCCACTGAGGAATTTTCTATTTTCTGTACTTTTTCTTTATGTTTCTTTGACAGTATATGATTTTCATACTGATTTTTGGTATTGAAATTCTTTCTGCATGCTTTACAACTTATAGACTGTTCTTGCTTCATTTGATCATGTTTACCACGCTGAGCAATCACTCTTCTTTGAAACTCTTCAGACGTGACAGGAGGTAATTCAGCGACCTTCCTCTTTAAATTATATCGATGCCAATCTGACTTGTAATGCTGCCTTTGAATTTCTAAATCTCTAAATGCCACACGGCATGTAATGCATGTATATTGAGAAGTCATATTTGTAATTAATAGCTGTTGCTATTACTCAGGACTTTATTAATACTGTAAGAAGTAGAGTACTTTTCCAATCTGAAAACAATATTGAAAGAAAAATATTTAAAGATTGATAAGTTAAAATTATTAATATACTAAAAGTTACAAATATTCCATTCACACTGAGGTATCAATTATTCACAAGACGTCTGATGGTATCGCAATATTTTATCCAACATGAAATATACCTGATTTTCACTGTCGAGCTGACAAGAGGAATCGGCAACGTGTTATGCTTAAAATTCACAAATGTCATCACGTGTTCATCGAATTCACACGACAATTAGGGTTAGGATAAGTCAATACGATTTCACTATACTACTCACAACGATAACGTATCTAACGCCAATTAAAATCTGATAACAATCTAAAATAATATCGTTTTCCTATGAAAGTAATTTTTTTATTAAATGCTCGGATCAACAGTCAAGCATTTGATCTATAAAGAATTTACATTGAAAAAATATCAATCACATCATCCCTATCGATACTTAGGACTACAGTCTCTCAGGACCGTATATGATGACTCAATAAAAGAGAATCAATCAATGCCAATAACATTTTACGTAATTTGAGTCGTCCGTAACGATCCAAAAGATCAAAGATGAATAATTCTATGAAAATTACCTCATTTATAATATCTCTTTACATTTACCACGGCTGTTACGCCTGAAATCAGACAAACGCAGGATCACAATTTCAATGATAAGACACTAGAAAACTAGAATACACAAGCTTGAACCAGAGATGAGTAGGGAAAAAATCGAGGACTCAAGAATCGAAGTTTACGTCACTGTTTTTCGATACTCGTGGATGTATTCAGGCAGTAGCCACCAGTAGCCGCTTGCAAGTTGGAGTGTTTCGTTGCATTTCATTGCGAAGAATTACGTTGACCACGCATTTAAAGACATCGACGTGATCCTCAACTCGTGAAGCTAATTTTGAAAATTAAATAGGTAAACCATAATTAAGTTTATGAAACTAGTGGTATTCAATCCAACTACGTTATTTCATATTGTGTTTTACAGCGAGCACAGCCGTAAAGCGACTTCTGGGGTGCTCTCGAAAGGGCGATCCATCTGTCTCGATATTCCCGTGGGTTTCCTTTGAATTTTCACGCTAGAAGGCGGCCGTCCAGCAGGGCGTTACCATTTTATATGACTTTTCTTCGTCGACAAGGTGAGCATCGTTATGTGCGATTGGATTCATTTATCGTATCCCATACGCGACAAATTTTCTTGACTCGATTGAGCTAATTTTAGCGACCAGCCATTTTGGACACGATGTGCTTCTTTCGCGAACGATACGTTTATACAAAAATCCATGAAACTACCGAACGTTATGTTTTCTATTTTTAAATAACAATGATTCAATAGGGCATGTCTACCGAATTAAAATGCACTAATTTTATAATGGCTGGCAGAGGTCAGTCATTCTTAGTTACGTTCCTGGTACGTTGACCGAGTTGCTTGGTCATAAATTGCTTAGTACGCATTGGTAAACTTTTTCTTTGCCTCTTTTTTTCCCCTACATGACGAAACAAGCGAGAAGATTTCTAATAAAAATTTATTTGTGTCTTTAATTTTGAGATCTCGCCATTTTAATTTTGCTTCACACAATACTGACTTCATATGTAAAATTATCTGTTTTGAGATTACAGATACTCTCAAACTTTTTCAGAGCTTATTCCTGTATTGTTCATATTAACACTTTTACTAAGAAATATTTTAACTCTTACATAACTTTATTGTGTGTAAAAAAATGATTAATACAAATAATTTTGTATGCTTTATCTAATCTAATCTGCTAGAAAATATATCCATTTTGAATACTTTAATGGTAAATTGTGGTTCCATCATGCTTCTGATTTTTGCAACTAATGAATGAATATTCACAGTATTGCATATTAGAGCTGTTTTCCACGTTGATTGTACTATGTTATCTACGTCAATTCAGGCTCTTATCGATAATAAAGTTCTTGATATGTGTACTTTAAGATTATAGTACTTCTCCACTTTAGTTTTCTCCAAAACTATATTATACTGCTATTATTAAGTTAATTACAAATTAGTAAATTAATATTATGATGGCGTTATGCAAAAACTAGGTCTGCAACATCCTTGAAAAGCAATCCAAACTTAATATTGACTTAGGGCTGGTTTAGGAAAGTTAATCCACTTAACTATTGAGATTAGCCAATTAGATTTGGAATTTCTAGAAATACAGGCATCTGATTGGTTAATCTTACCAGATAAACTGCAGTTACTTTGGTGAAACCGACCCCTACAATACATAATCATTAATATTTTTCCTTCGCTTATCCATACAGCACGATGGCCTTCTTTGACCCTCAGGCATGCACTAAGGTTTTGATAACAATGCAAAAATAATATCCTGTTAATCACTGCATCCAGTGGTTCTCAAGCAAAAATACCATATGTAATGCACAAACAAGCATCATGAAGTAATCCTTGATGAAGGATTCTGCCAGATAGAATAATATAATCTGCCTAGTATGACACTGTCCGAAGAAAAGATTTACCTGGAAATACTTATCAGTGAAACATTCTTAGATACATCCTTTGTAAACACATGGGTATATTCTCACATATCTTTTTCTTCATCACACTCGGCGTATTTTTCAGAGTGGATTCTTCCTTGAAAACCACTGACATTATTACAATATTTCATTGCATAAGTTTCAAAATACCGCCCATGCCAGCTTACACTATTGCTGCAAAATTCACATAGCCATACCTCTTTCATTTACAAAGTGAAGAGCGTTGTAAGCTAAAGCTAAGTCAGCTGAATTGATAATTCAGCTTGCAATATCAAGGGCGAACAAAAACTTCCTGGCCCACATTGAAACAGAGATTAGTTTTGCAAGAGCAAAGAGTCTGACGACGAGCTTGTCCGTAATGTTTGGAATATTTTCATTCTGTCTTGCATATGCACAGAGACATTGAACTAAATTTTACTGGAACAAGTCTTATCCTGGATTCCTCAAAACCAGGGTACTCATTTACGTATATAAATGGAAATTTTTCCAATAAAAATCGTTAGATTAGATTTGAAGTAATGCAAAGGGTAAAAAAGAATTAGTACACAATACGTATACGCATGTAAACTTAAATTGGATGACTTATCGCCGTTATCGCATACTCATAAACCATTACACCATTGTAATTCGCTATACGACGAAACGACTCGCACTTATGATTCAACTTTTATCGTATACTGTTAAACCTTGACGTAAGTACTTAACCATTATAAGTCTATTTTCACTACAAAATGTGACACGTTACCATTATGCATATGGAGGACTGAATATCTCATGCATCGTCCATTAGACATAGCATTACCACAATAGGCAGAACGTAATGCAGAAACATAAATTTATTTTTAAAAAAATAAATGAATTAACATCCTATAACTATAGTTCCATAAAATCATTTAAAAAAAAAACTATGAAATTATTATTGTTCACAAGGAGGACCAAGGATCTGCTCTCCTTGACCTTTGATTAGCTCTTACGGGGCAGCTGCTTCCGGTCTGCCGTTATAGCGACCGGAAATGCGGCATTCACCCTGACCTATCCCACGTTAAATTTCCGCATTGCACTCGCGAAAACTCGCGAAAATCTGACCTTGTCCGAGGGTAGCGCAAGTTATACATGTCCCGATCGGACCCCCTCGGATCAATACGCTTACGGTTTCGCGTTGTCCACGCCTGCGCAGAAGATAAGTCAGTCGCTGCCCGATCCGGGATTCGAACCCGTGTACGTATTCGACTCAGTTCAGTTCAGAGCGATATCTCTCTCGGGCTAGCATACATACGGACCCACCTTGAAAGTCACGTAACACCGAACGCGGGCCAACCACCTTCGGAAATCACGACTTATGCGTCTACACCGAGGAGGTAATAACGTCGCATACGCTAACGTGTCCAGGGAATAAATAGTTCTGTGCTCCTGGTGCACTGGGCTCATGTCACACGGTAGGAGATACCTCGTGTACTTGTTCTGGGAGTTTCTTTACCCGAGGCCCGATCGAATAGGAAGAATTTAAAATGGTTTCGAATTTCATTAAAGCACCGTATACGTTATGGTTGATCATCAATCTTGACATGTTGAATATTTCTAATAGTACTTATGCCGCTTTTATTAGCAGATGTGAAATTTAGTCGTAAACCTGCCATGTGTGTAATTATGTCATTGCCGGTTGTACGGCTGTGCTTGTTCCTCTGGTACGTCTTTTTTCTTTCTTTCTGTTTTCATCATCTTTTCATGGGAATGGACGTTGGACGTATTGATGAATATTGCGAACCGGACTTTAGGATATATAATTTTCTAATCTGCCTCTCTGCTGATTTTTACCTCATTGCACTGCTCTTTGACCGAATCGTGTTTAGTGTCGCTTGTCATTAGTTATATGGTGAGATGGTTGTCAGAGTTAATTCGTTATCTTGTATAAGGAAAAAAAAAAGTTTGTCTATTTATGTTTGCAGCACCTTGCGTCATTATTTACGTGTTTTTTTTTTTTTCATTAACATAGTGGCCAATGTTTATAGTCATGTGTAACACAATTTGTAATCGGTAACGTCAACTCACACGATAAGAACCGAAAGAGAACGAAAGCGGTAGAAAGAAAGTTATTAAAAAGAAAATAATAAATACAGAAATTTTAATAAGCGATCAAAAAAAAAATTACAAGTTAATTAACAAAAAAAGAATGTTGCATATGATTTATTTCTTTGTATACCAATTACTAGCAGTAATGAAAGTTGGAACTCTGGTTGAAAAAAAGCGGACAAATTTTCAACAGTTAATAATCTCGCGGGTGAAAGCTGTGTAAATATAAAAAAAAAAAGCATTTGATAATTAATTGATTAATTAAGTAATTAATGGTAGGGTTCGCTTAATCGTCAATTATTCCTTTTATAGTACCAGGCACCGTAGCCACATGTATTAATATTTTGATATCAAGCCAAATCTATTTATTTGACTGAGAGACAAAAAGTATGTATAAATTCTATCAACCTTATCAGAAACCACTATCAATTTCAATATAGAAAAAGGCTTGGAATGTTAGATCAGAGATGTTTGAATAGCGAGAAACCTAAAATATTATTAATACAGTCAAATTTTAACGCGTCACTGTATTCGATACTCTTCGAGATAATATTTGAAATTGACTGTACAATCTTCACCCTGATTGAACCACTACTTGTATCAGAGTTTTATACTAAAATTTTTGACTCGATGAAGAAACCCAACTTACGACTAACACCCCTTGCAGCGTAACTACCCTACGGGCTGAAGGTATTTATATGCTTCTGGAACGTTTACGTGTTCCTAAAGCTTAAGGCTGTTTTGCTTAGTCGATAAACGTTACCTCTTGGCAATATGGAAATACGCCTGTTTGGTGCATTGGCCAGCTGAACATTTTAACTAGTTCCTTTACCAGCCTCTTATGGGTCAATTTTCAGCGGGTGACTGATTCAATTTTTTTTTATTTTTTTTTTATTTTTTATGAATCACCTTGACTTTTTTATGCTTCATTTATGTGTAACTGTAACTGGTAAAGATCTGAGTTTAATACTGGGTGATATATTTAAGGCAGTAAACATTTAACGTCTTTTGGTACTATCCCGTCACTGGATATAATGTTGGCATTAATGATTTACAGTGGCTCGCAAATGGTACTGAATTATTTATGGGGATTCTGTCCCTACCGTTTATTGTAACGTTTGCAAGATTACGTGAGTACGGAGCTGGTGCGAGCTTTTCGAAATTAATCTAATGTAATTTTGTTATTGGGGCACATATCATTATCAGTAATTTTTACGAATAGGTAGATTGGTTTTTTTTTTTAATCGAGTGTGCGTGTTTGTATACATATATATACATTTTACGGCAGTACCCTTTGACTCGTGCGGATTTACTAATCCTTTTTGGTAGTGTTTTTACAGGGCGTCTCGTGTAACGGCAAGTGCGATGCTTTTGCCTTACGTAAGATTCGCGGTTTCCCTAATTTGTTCGAAGTACCAGTGGAGCGCTTGTGATAATTGGATATTATTTTTTCTGGTGCTAATCTTAGTACGATGACGCAGAATTCTCGCTGGTGGATTTTGAAGTCTTTTTATTATGGCCGTTAGTTATTCGGAGGTAATGGCTAAATGTGATTTTCATGATTGATTTAACTATTTACGAGAGGAGAGTTTTCGAGGGAAGGAATTCCTCTGAAGTAGCCTGTAGACGCAGATACGTCTGAATACAGGCAGCGTTAGTTATGCTCATTTTTTTTTATTTATGTTGATTATTTCACGATTCCTTTCTCGCAGTCGTTTTCTTATACACGTCGGGGAAACTTTCATCGGGATCGCTTAGAAAATCCTTATCGCTATCATGACCCTGGGTTTGCTGAGTTCTCGCGAAAACCATACGGATGATCGATAAACTTTAGAAATACCACTGGACACATATACACACGTGATATAGAAATTTTGTAAAAATAAAAAATAACCGTTCAAGCCTGCAAATGAAAGTCCTGGAACATATTCGAAAACGATGTTAAAAATCATGATTAACCGTACATACGCAATTTGCTAGTTTTCCACTTTAATAAGATAATAACAGTGCACGCGGATTGCGGTTGTGATAAAAAAAAAATTTTTTGGAGTCCAAATCTCGACTCGCTACGTTATTCTGTGGCAGATGATTTATTTGTCACTTTGAAACATATTCATGTCCTTGTTGCGTTAGATATACTTAGACCATGCTATATAGGTTCGTTCTTATGCTTCCTGAGGTCGCATCACTTTATCGTAATGATATACATTTTATTGAAGTGTAATTTTTTTGTTGCAGAAACATCCAGGATATCATCCAGAGGGAAAGGATCGGTGTACAGCAAAGGCGGTGGTGTCAGGACGTTGTCCAAGCTTGCTCATAACGGCCGAATCATCTCGTACTCTCGGGACAATCGTTTGTTACGCGTAGTCATCGAGTCGACAACTCCGGCGTGGAACACAGACTTTCTTAAGGGCACGAGCGACGGACAGGCAGCGTGTATGATCATTGAAGATCATCCCCCTCTGCCCAACAGACCGAGGCAAAACCTGCACCAAGATACCACCCAACGATTTCTAAATCATCTGGTCCTGCCTAAACACAGGACCTCAAAATTTTCCAGGTAATCACAACGTTAATGGTAAATACCGACGGAAGTTAAGATAGTGATGTTGAAAAAAAAAAAACTTGATTGTTTATTTTATTTGATGATCAGTAACAGGCATCGGAAGCTTCAGCCGTTCAGAGAAACGTGACTGTCGTCACCGGGTAGTGCGGCACGCCTTACCGCAACCAACGAGAACCACCCTGACTCGACACGACACAAGCTACCATTTGGTAGCCATTGCCAGGCAAGTTCGCCACGCAGCAATCAAACTGCCGCTCGGGAACGCGAAAACGAGATCTAGGAGAACGAGGACGAAGACGTTACCTACCTGAGGCAAATTTAATTCGAGCTGAGGCAAGCAAGCGCGTACGATAAAGAAGGAAGAGAGATAAAGTAAAATAACACTGCTTCAACGTCCCTCCTAACCACGTTGCGCCAACGTTTCACGACGACGCCACGTCGGAAGTTACTCTCGTTCGGTCGGACCCGTAAGCTAGTGCGGAGTAAAAGGCGGAAGCATATATCATCATGGGGAGCGTCAATGTCAATCGCAATGTCAGCGATGCGTTCTATCGCTATAAGATGCCACGGATCCAGGCTAAGGTCGAAGGCAAAGGAAATGGTATAAAGACTGTCATAGTTAACATGGTCGACGTGGCTAAAGCTATCGGTAGACCGGCTACATATCCGACTAAGTATTTTGGATGTGAGCTCGGTGCGCAGACACAGTTTGATTTCAAAAATGAGAGATTTATCGTTAATGGTTCGCACGACGCAACCAAGCTTCAAGATCTCTTGGATGGATTCATTCGCAAGTACGTCCTTTGCCCGGCCTGCGACAATCCTGAGACTGAACTGTTGGTCAGTGCCAAGAAGGGAACCATCTCGCAGGGTTGTAAAGCCTGCGGACATCACGGTCTAGTTGAATGCAATCACAAGCTGAACACCTTCATTTTGAAGAATCCTCCAAGTTTGAATCCCGCCGCTCAGGGCAGCTCGTTGACCGAAGGTAAACGTGGCAAGCGTTCCAAACGTGCCAATGGCGACGCTAACGGTGATCGATCTGGTTCTCCTGAGAACGAAACTAGCACTACTGATATCGTTGTGGAAGCACCGAAGAAGATTGCTGCTGACGACGACGATGATGCCAAGTGGGCCGTTGATGTATCTGAGGAGGCAGTCAGGGCTCGTCTTCAGGACTTGACCGATGGTGCGAAGGGTATGACCATCAGCGATGATCTCGATAAGTCTGAGAAAGAGCGTATGGATATATTTTATAAGCTGGTCAAGTGCCGTCGCGATGCTGGACAGCTTGATAATCATAAGGAATTGGTGGCTGAAGCCGAACGTCTTGAAATTAAGACCAAGGCGCCCCTCGTTCTGGCGGAACTTCTATTCGATCAGGCCATTGCTGTTCAGGCGAAAAAACATCGTGTCCTCTTGTTACGTTTTACTCATGACGATATCAAGGCACAGAAATATTTGATTAGAGGGATTGAACAGGTTATTGCATTGCACAAGGATTCGTTAATGCCCAAGGTGCCTGGTATACTGAAGGTAGGTTAACGCAATCTAATATTGAACTTTGTCCATCTTGGTTACATAAATTTCTCATTAGTAATCTTTACAACTCTTGTCGCAGCTTTTCTACGACGCTGACATCTTGGAAGAGAAAGCCTTCGTTGAATGGGCTAGTAAAGTGAGCAAGAAATACGTTTCGAAAGACTTGTCCCAAGAAATCCATGACAAAGCTGCACCATTTCTTACGTGGCTCAACGAAGCCGAGGAGGAAGAGTCTGAATCTGAAGAAGATGATGACGATTTGGAGGTAATAATATCTGACAATATAATGATTGTAAAATAGATTATTGAGGGTATTTGGTAATTTTATTTTTGTGCGTTTCAGATCGAGTACGACGACAGAGCGAAACAACCGTTAAAGCAACAGCAACAGCAGCCCGTGAAGAAGCCCGTTAAAAATGACAGTGACGAAGGAGACGATTTCGATATTGATGCCATTTAAGTAACATAAAGGAACCGGAAACGGATATATGTTCAAAGTGCCCCAAAGCCAGTGAACGATGAGACCGATATGATGATTAAACGATTAGCCATTGGATACAATGAGTCGCAGCGCAATGTCAGTTTACACATAGAATTTTTTCCTACTTTAGACCGTGAAGCGATTATAAAATGCGATCCACACATACAGAATTACACATGTCGCTTTCGTCATTGCTTTTAATAATTATAAAATCCACAAATGTTGCTTCAAATTCGATACTTCTATGATAGAATACTCCAACATGGAACTGCACGATGAGAGTTGTTAGAATTTTATGCCACCCGCAAATGGAAAACGATGCAATATCAATGTTCTAATGAAAAGGACATATAAATTTTTAGAATTTCCAAGTTTAGCAATCTTTATCCGTATATTGATATTCTGTTTTTAATTATTATCTTTTTTTTTTTAATAATGCAGCTGCGAATTATCCATTATCTATTACAATTATTATCGAAACATTATTCAATTACTTTGCCGCCTTAAAGACAAAATATCTTTCATGCAAAATACCAAACGTTTTCGACCGTTAATAAGAAGTTGGCCTGCTAAACGCGTTCTCTATTGTACCTATTTACTATTCTGATAATGATTATTCAAATAAATGTCGTTTATCGCAATTTATATAAATACTATTTATAATCCCTATCCCATCCTAAATTGTACAAGGCATAAGTGATTGATGCGACTTAAATCCAATGAGAGATCATTGCACCTGTTATCTGAAAACTGTCGGTAAAAGATTACGATAACTTGTCAGACGTTCGTAGTGCATCAATAGTAGATTATAGAGGTTCGAACAATATATTTTCAAAGATCACAAGCTTTTCAGAATCTCAATCCACTGTGCAATCCGAACAGTGATACGAGTATAACGTAGTTATTTACTAGAACTGTTGAAAAATTAAAATTTTGAAAACTGCTCACCACCAATCACGGCCAAAACAAAGTGGCTTTATCCGCAGATCTTGCAGAAATACACGGGATGAAGGCTATACCATGATTAGTGGTCCAAAAGACAGAAGAAGTAAGTAAAAATCTTTTGCATAAGAGCGGACATATGTGCATAAATTGGAATTATATGGAATGGCAATATGAGTTAGGTTAGTGCGCGCATGCCCAGAGTGAATTGACCGCGCGTAAAGTGATGACAAGTTACGCACTAAAACAATACAGAATATTTCCAGTCTAACACAATGCCCCATTACGTATAAACACGCGCTACTTGCAAATTGTCCGTATTGCCCCCTTTCGTCTCTTGGACAACACTGGACAACACCGTTCATCATAATAAATTCTCCAGCCCGTGTATTCTTATATCGTTAGTTTTATCGGCTAGTTCCGGTGATACGCGGCGCTGTCGTCGACAGCAGAGTCGCCCCAGTCGCGTTTTTACGTTCGGCTGACGGCCGTCTTTCGCTGTGAAAATTTCTTGTTAATTTCCCGTACGCGAGATACCGCATTCCGCAAATTGAATTGTTACGTGAACATTCACCGTCCGCCAAAGAGGTAACAAAAAGTGATGGTTAATATTCCTTCCATTAAAGCATACAAATATGTGATTGTCGTATTGACTCGACTACCATTGCCCTCGCCATTTTAGCCTGTCATCGGTCTACGATCCGTGTCAAGATTTTACCAAGAGTATTTTCTCCGCGATTACAAAGTATCTTACGGGAGTTATTTGACAACTTTTAACAGCTCAAATGTCTCTACCTTCTACATAACCCTGTGATTGTCCCGAATACTTCTACTTGAGCAGTGAAAACTTTTTTTTCCACCAAGCAACCGTACTCGAGTTTTGCATTTTTGAGTTCGGGTCGACTATCAAATTTCTACTGTAATTTAACCTCTGGAACATCTCTTGATGGACGGTGCAGGTGTTATTGGTGTTTCACAAAGGTTTCAAATGATTGTGTATCGTTTTCTGTCTTTTTCTTACAGTGGTGCGATGGTACATTGAAAATCGTCGTAGGATCCCTGCATGGACCATTCTCAAGAGTGAGTTGTTTTTCCATTCAGACATATGAAATATACATTTTTTATTATTCATATTAAAGGGCGGATCACACGTCGTGTGAAGCTGTTACATTTTTCGGAGACCACGCCTTCTGGGACAGGCAGGTGCAACCGGAAGTTAATTCTTTTAATCCGTTTCCGCGGGCTGTCGCGATACCGTGACGAAAAACCAGTGACCATGACCATCCTTGCACCAATAATTCTCGTCTTCGCTTTAATCTCTGGTGTTTTCCTATTTTCTCTGAGAAATAACTCAGCTGCACTCCTTAGTCAGGATTTAACACACTTATATCAATCTACTGATTTTTTTTCAAATTTCCCACTAAAAATCCGTTGATCAAACACTGATGTCAAGCGTGCTGCTAGCTACAAATACGCCACTTTAAATTAGTACTAAACCGGACGAGCGATAAGCGTCTTGGAGAAATAAACAAGCAGTGGCCATCTTCCTGTAGTGCTTTATAATAGTACGTCGTAATCCAAGTGCCTACGTTGAATCATTATGAGGCTATTGATGTTGATGTACATTATTGTATATACCTCTGCCATCTTTCTAATATAATGAGTACTAAAAACCAGATAGAATATGCGTTACATTGATATTTTTATCGTTTCCACTGGCTCACACAATACACTAGACATAATCTTCAGATTACAAAGTGAGATCCATGTATACATTTGGACAAAAGTCAAATAGATAAAAGGTACGTGTGCTTAGCTGCATTGAAGATGGTTTCCAAATAAGAAACTTAAACGTTTCCGATATGACTTATTATTCTAGCAATAGAAATACTATAATTAATTCTCAGCTTGACAACGTAACAGTATATGACGGAGACATTGTAACCTATTATGAATAATAATAACTGCGTTTCTTAACTCAAATATGGTGACAGCATCGTTTTACAGTAAGACTCCATTTTAGGATGAAAGGAGTTTTCCAGTACCTGTCTGGATTATGATTAACAATTTTCCCTACGACACGAGACAGTGTACTCTACCTAAAAAAAAAAAAGTTAATCACCAAGATAAGAAGCGACACCGTCCACGAGATTCCATAGTTTCCAAGATCTTTTCGGACATTGAAAGTAAGCCTAGGAGAGTAAATGCAAAGAATTTTTTCTTACATTCATAGCGTCATTCGCGTCGCATCTCTTTGTCCAAGGACTATATATTTTTGCCGCATTGCGTCTGACGCCTTCAGAGAAACTAATCCGAAAACGTCGACAAGAGGAACGTGAAGAAAAGGAAGGAGAAGAGGAAAACGCCTCCTAGACCTTAGATAGAAATATCTCTAAGGAGTTGGCAACCGTGGAAAAGTGGCAAAGTAACCGAAGAATCCAAGACAGGAACATTTGACAGGATTCCATTCATGACTCTTGAATCACATGAAGATTCGTATCGACAGTCTCGTTTACTCGCGTTGCGTGTTCTGCCAACTTAATTTAAGAAAGGAAGTACGTTACACACGTGTATGCTTGTCTGTACACTGAAACGCCTGATACATGGTGAAGCCAATCGTGTCGTCACTCTATGAATCATTCGGGGTCCAGGCCGTGCTATACACGGCGTAAAAGGACGCCGGATGACGTGTGCGAATTTGATCGAAAGAACTGATTTTCCATAGACCTTTCATACGTATATATAAATATATTCTCACTCGGTAATGTATCATCGATAATACATGAATTGTAAATTTCTTTACACGAAGAGAATATCTTATAGTTACTTAAATCAAGTATTCCAATCAATTCCCTGTAAGTAGGTCTCTTGGGTGAATGTTGATTCTTTTTCCCTTTTTTCTTCCCCTTTTCGGTATACCCGTTAGATTCTCCGACAGATTGATACCTCTACGATACAAATCGCTGCTAATACCATCACATTATTATATACGAAAGTATCTCTGTTAACTTTCTAAACAAATGCCGAAAATAGAACGCTATACCAAAAGTAGTTTCACGCACTCACGCACGCCTTCCAACTCAAGGAAATTCTAATCTTATTCCTAAACGAAAAAGGAACACACTCGCACGGCGACGACTTTATTCTCGAACGTTTTTACAATCCTTACTAATTAAGGTCGTTCGTGTGCTTATCTTCTTTCTGACAGAACTCTTGGCGATCTTTTAATTTTCCCTTCACTTTTTCTTTCTTTAAAACCACCAACCACGTATCAGCATACTCGTTATGGGTGTACTTGATAATGTAACAAGTTGACGGGGACAGTATTAATTTCTTTTAAGTGGACCTGTACCGAGGCTTTGTGCGACCACTAAATTTTCACAGTCTGCTGTACTTTTATTTGGCATTGTGTGTATATGTATATATAAAGCAGTATCGGACTGCGCATGCGCATTTTCCAACCCCCATCGTATTGGGGTGTGAAGCCAGCCAAGGCTCAGTAACGAATAAAACGTGATACCGTGAGCAACCCCCCTTAGCAATCAGATTACCAGTATATATATATACACATCTATATATATTTTTATACCGACGCGAGGATAGATGATTTTTGTACGTGATTTTTGTATCCGACTGAGAAGTGACAATACCGACGCGAATGTATCAACGAGATAGATCAATATCGTTTTATTAAGTAATCTCTTTTCAAGGAATAGGTAGGTTTGGCCGAGTATTCACTCTTCCACTCCATTTCCAATGGGTAGAACAGATATGTCAAAAACGCTGAACGCTTATAGAATGTGAGTAGATTCCAAATGTCTTGTAACGTAAATTGAAATCGTCCCTTCGCTCCGTGTGCAATACTTTAGTACGTTATTGAGACTCGTCGATAAATTAATATGGCATTTGATTGGTTTCCATAAAGGATACGACTGCATCCTTGCGGGAATATGCATTCTGCACCACTGGATGTTAGATTGGATGATGAAAATTATTAAGTGAATTTGTGCACCCGATTGGTCTTTTAGAATAGCCTTGTATGTATAGTCAATTAGGAATAATTTTTTTGGGTGCAATGTACATATGTATATATTTCTGTCATTTAAATATTAAGACAGAAATCGCAAGATTGATTATTGGCTTCGTCAATCGATCTTTTTCTATGACAGGCAACAGTGGCCAATGGTTTATATTTTCTTTTTTTTTTTTTTTATAAATATCTATCCACGTGTTCTACCTGTTATATACGTAATTAATAATGAAATTGTCTACTCGTTAGCCGTAAGAATTGCGATGAAGGTTCAGATGCCAATTTCTGTTTTTACCGATAAAATCTGTTGAATATTTTGCTTCAACGTGTGCTCGAGTTTCGCGCATCGCGAAACAGCCTAGAAATCATTTTAGGTTTAAATTTGTCTGGAAAATAATTTTACTTTGTTTCTTGCGCCAATCTTAGTCATCAGCTGTTAAGTCGTTTGCCATGTGCAGCCGTTTCAAATGTTGATACCGTATTGCTGTCTGGGCGACTGCAGTCGCGCCATCTTTCTTTTTCGAAGATTGACCGAAATTACGTTGAATATTTTTGTTGATTTCTAATTACACTTCTAGTTTACTTGAAAAATTATCGTAATGAAATATACATCGTGTATAGGATTCGCTTATGAAATATTTAACTCCTTATTACCGATATTCATATGTACTGCGATTTCACGATTAGCTCAATATTCTTGGATTGATCGGAAATTATTTTCTGCCATGTCGCAATTCTCCGAGGTCAAGGTTCAACCCCCCAAGACTCTTAGTGTAACCTTGTCGAGTAGCTCTCTGCATTTATGTATTTTATTTTTGTTATTTACACGTAATCGTTTGCGTCCTATGCATTTCCGTATTTTCCATCTAGAAATATCAAGTATTTTTCTCTGTCATTCTCGTGCATTTTCACGTATTCTCTATCTGTACATAGTGGCGCATTAGAAAGACGCGGAATGCGCATGCGCGGAACTATTGAGCCATTGATTTTGATGGGATACGCGGCCCTGACATGGGGTAAGTTCGCATCTCGATTAAATTTATTAAAAAGATTTGTACATTGGTGTATCTTGTGCATTTTATTGCGTAATCATACGCTTCTCTGTTATACTCGTTCGGGTCGTTTGAATTTCACGGATTAAATCGTTCGGAAACCGTTATTCTTTAAGGGCCATACGTCGCACGTAGAAAACACCGGCGCGAAATGACAGCTCGTACAATTTTCAACCGATTGTGCGCGTCCTCGTGTCTTTGACTGAAACAAATCGTTTCCCACTCAAGGATCGGTCTTGTTACAATCTTACCTGGTTCATTCCATTTTTACTTTACGATTCTCGTCGATCGTTGAGACCTTCGGAGGTAACCGGAGTCGTTGTATGTCTGCTTGATCATTTCAAGTAAACACGATGGCGTTCCCACTTTGTTGTACTGGGTTGTGGACGTTTTAAAAAAAATAATTGAAGCAACGTAATATGAAAATGCTAGCAATAAGTGGAATATCTCTTTCATAGGCTGCGGTGATTTGTTTTCATCGAATTTAATATATATTTGATCAATGACAAGATTGAATCTTTATTCGTTAAATTTTTTCTAGAGGGTCAATTTAATTATTTCAATGAAAGTGCAGAGAAAGTAATTGACGATCTTGTTTGTTTTCAGCAAAAAAATAGAACACATTGGCAGAATGACGGCCATGACGCAGGAAGAGATTGTGGCCGGTGCCCGCACCGTTGCCCAGGGTCTGGAGGCTTTACGCGTTGAGCATGGTGGTCTTCTTCAAGGTCTACAGTCCCAGGATGCACCAGCTGCCCGGGAGAAGGCTAGTCTCTTGTCGAAGAATATCGAGATGATTGAACTTGGCCTAGGCGAGGCTCAGGTCATGATGGCTCTGGCGAGTCACTTGCAGATGGTAGAGGCTGAAAAGCAAAAGCTCAGGACTCAGGTCAGACGACTGTGTCAAGAGAATGCGTGGCTCAGGGATGAGCTAGCTGGCACCCAGCAGAAGCTGCAAGCCAGCGAGCAAGCGGTACGGTCATACTAGAATTAGATATGATTCACCTGGCTCAGTGCTTCTCTTGTGCTATTGGTCAATTTATAAATTTCTATCCAGGTTGCTCAGCTTGAAGAGGAACAGCGGCATCTGGACTTCATGGCGAGCATTCGACAGTATGATCCAGATCCTCCGGCAGTGGATGAAAATGCTAAGGACAGACCTAAGGACGATCCTGTAGTCGACCTATTCCCGGACGATGAGGCTGACGAGCGAAACAGTAAGTGTATGTTGACCTTTTCACCTCTACTTATTCTGCAAGCTTTGTGCACGAGTGCCTAATGCACCAGTCTCAAGTCATACGTGTTTCACAATTAAGGACAATGAGTTTCTTATCACTGCCGTTTCCAAGAGCACCCTTCTCTTCTTAAGATTCGAGATTGTGCTCACTTGTGAATGAATCTTGAATCAGGCAGTCTCAAATGGCTGGTTCGTTCAATGTATTGGCATAAGCTTGAATCTCTTCAGATAACGAATTGGCCCTATTTATTTCTTTATGCTTTTGTTATCTTTTTTTAGCGATGTCACCGACTCTGCCATCGCAATTCGCACAACAAGTAAACGCTGGCTATGAAATACCTGCGCGTTTACGTACCCTGCACAATTTGGTAATTCAGTACGCTAGCCAGGGTCGCTACGAGGTTGCTGTGCCACTGTGCAAGCAGGCACTGGAGGATTTGGAAAAGACTTCCGGTCACGATCATCCGGATGTCGCGACGATGCTCAACATCCTCGCGCTGGTATATCGTGATCAGAACAAATACAAAGAGGCTGCTAATCTTTTGAACGATGCGCTAGCCATTCGCGAGAAAACGCTCGGTGAGAATCATCCAGCCGTTGCTGCCACCTTGAATAATCTTGCCGTTCTCTACGGGAAGCGCGGCAAGTACAAGGAAGCCGAGCCACTTTGTAAGCGTGCTTTGGAGATTCGTGAGAAGGTCCTTGGCTGCGAGCATCCGGACGTTGCTAAGCAGTTGAACAACCTCGCGTTGCTCTGCCAGAACCAAGGTAAATACGAGGAAGTCGAACGTTATTACCAGCGTGCTCTGGAGATCTACGAGGCCAAGCTTGGACCTGACGACTCAAACGTCGCTAAGACGAAAAATAACCTTGCTTCCTGCTACCTCAAGCAGGGCAAATACAAAGCCGCCGAAGTACTCTACAAGCAAGTCTTGACTAGGGCTCACGAGAAAGAGTTCGGTGCTATTGACGGTGATAACAAACCCATCTGGCAGGCAAGGATTGATTTAACAATAAAATAATTAATTGAATATACGACTCTTCAAAGTCGAATTGTCACGATCAATCGTTCAATTGCTTACAGGTAGCAGAGGAGCGGGAAGCAAACAAGCACAGGAACAAGGAGAATGCCCCATACGGCGAATATGGCGGATGGCACAAAGCTGCAAAAGTCGATTCTCCTACCGTAACTACGACATTGAAAAATCTTGGCGCTCTCTACAGACGGCAAGGGAAATACGAGGCTGCGGAGACACTTGAAGATTGCGCCCTGAGGTCACGAAAAGAGGTAATTCTTACAACGTTTCAGTATAGCATTATCACGAAGTACATTGGTAACACTCAGTGTCTCGTATCATAATCACGTTCGCGTCTGCACATTTAATGACAGTCCTTTTTTTTTTCTCCTTTACAAGCAGCATATACAGCAGGTAAGTAGTTTAGGACATGTGAATTGTGACAATTACCCTTGTCCATTACAATTTCGAAATTACAAAAAAATGGTTCTCTCAAAAAAAAGAAAAGGAAAAATAATTTCCACCTTCACAGTATTACTCTTAAAGTAACCCACGTATATTTTGTACAGGCCCTGGACCTGGTGAAGCAGGCAAAGGTAGCGCAGATCCTAGGAGACGAGAAGGGTACAACCAGGCGTGGTTCAAGATCTAGCCTGGCGAACAGCGAGCACGAGCAACAGGAGGAGGTGAGTCCATCCTTAAGAGAACCTTAAGACGTTAGTCGCACCGCATGCAGTAGTTACACCATTAGTCGTCTACTATCCTTTTTTCTTCTTTTCTTTTTGTTCTTTTTTCGTTGTCCGGCCCGATCTGACGATTCGGCGACCTCTCGACACTCAATCACAGAGCTCCCTGCCGCTGGTACAGAGGGCACTCCACGAAGGACAGTCTGGCCACAACGACGCTAGTCCTAACAAACCCGGTTTTAAACACAAGATCTTTCACGTTTTCGGTATCAACTCCTCCACGTAGGATGACGTGTCTTGCTGGTTGCATTGCCTGGTCGTTTGTATGACGTTCGTCGGGCGTTAGTAGGGGGAATTTCACTACATAGTTTCTGTCTCTTGTTTTCTTTTTATACATGGTGTATGCAACGCTGCGAATCCGTATTCTTCGTTTTTCTAGGATTAAGCGGTTTAGTAGTGTGGAACAGCGAGGTTTTCAGCAGCACTGTTCTAGGTGCCTGTTAAAGTTTTATTGCCAGTTGCATAAATCGCGGCGATCACCACGTAAATTTTGTGCAGAATGCCTTCTCTCTCTTATTATTGAGTATAAATCCCGACGTGAAATACTTTGTGCTACGTAGACGCGGGTATCCGGTGATCATCGGCTGTTTGACACAGTCCTGATTGCCGATTTCGTCTTGGTTTTTCACAGAGAGCATCGAATTGTCGCGCGACTTTAGTCGATATATTCATTTTATAGGGAAAGATTGCTTCCGGTATGTTTTATTTTTCTTTTTTTCTTTTAATACAAACTACTTTTATATTGACAGTATATTCCACAAAGGAAATTGACAAATTACTTATAATCGGAGACAGAAAAAGAAAGAGTAATATGAGAAATTTGTATTTCCCGCGCATTTACCAAAGTAGCTTCCATCGAAGAAAATAGGTGCTTCCGTTTGATAATTAAAAAAGATTATGCAGCCTTGTCAGACGAAAAATTTACTTCGAGGCTCTCGATTACTTTAGAAATTCATTTGTCTTTGCACCACGACGCGTTTCACGCTTTATTCTAGATGATCGAGATGCATTTACGGTCTTAGTACGTATTTGAGGATAGTTTATCTTTCTCGCGTTGGTACAAGACATACCTTCGAGTTCACACTGTGCTTCGTTTCGTTCTGAAGAGATAATTATTAATTAACAATGTATACTACTTTGCTTTGCATAACTATATAGGATTAGTATAGATGCGCAAATGCGATTTTAATGTTAAAAAAGGAAACCGACGCTCAAGGATTTGTCAATGTATTCGCAAAAGTTGTAGCAGACGGAATAATGTCTTTCCGAAGATTTATACACGCGTTTCGCATAATACTTTTTACGAAGTCGTAAAAGTCTCCTCGCGTTTATTAAATCGCTTTAAGAACACCCAGTTAACGGTCGAAAATTGTAGGTACATAGAGATATATGGAAAATGTGATTTTAAACGAATGAATTTGTCATAAAAAAAAATCTTTTTCAACTTCGTGTTCACAACGTTCGCGTTCGAGTCCAAATATTCTCGTATAGGGTGTCTCGAATTTAGTCGAAAACCATAAAACTTTGTAAACACTGCAGGAGAGCAATGCGTATATACAAGTGATTATAGATACTTGACACAAGAACGTTTTGTATGCTTTCGTTTTAATGATTTTGTTAAACGGATGCTTTGAGGACGTTAAATAATTGGGAGACCCACGAGTTACGAAGGATCTCAGCAGTACGTGATAGGCACTGTGTGGTAGACAGATTGAATTCCTGTATCGCTTCCATTCGAGGCACCTTGTATTGTACTTTACTAGATAGTGTAATTACGTCTTTTAATATGAGTAATGATAAATATTTTAATAACGTATCGCTAGGTAGGTCGTGTCGCTAAGTTTTATAATCTACTGCTTCCAATGATTCACTGTTGGCTGATCCGTTGGACGTAGTCTAACGATGATGAATAATGGAGGGTAGTGCCTTGATACTTTAATAAATATAAAGATAATAAATTATTTTACAAACAAACCAAGCTTCGTTCAACTTAATTGTTACTTGTTCGCGCGTATTGTTGCAATTTGTAAGGAGAGAGCTACGAGGTCTTTGTAAAAGAAAACAAAGTGACGTTCCTTTAGAATTGAGAGAGCATTTATATTACTTTTGATTTTTCTACCTTCGCACGTATGTCTCTGTTAACATTGTTGTTGGACCCATTTTTTTTCTTGTTCTTTCTTTCTTGGATATCTGCGTTGTCGTTTCTTTTTTGTTTCGCTTTGATTTGAGTACTGCGGGCCCGGGCTTAGGTACGGGATGGCCATGGAACGCGATTCACCTGGACACGAGCTGCGAATGACTCATGGGATTCGACAGGTGCGTAACAACGTAGACTTTTACACCCGTTTAAGTTTCTCCATCTTGAATGCCTAATGCACATTAGATGATATTAATTGTAATACGTGTAGGAATAGGGTCTACTCCTGTTGTATCATCCGTATATTCGTGTATCTCTGAGATTTTCTTGTCAACGTTTTTACAATCTCTCATTGGCCAAGCATAAGATTGTCTTTTTTTGTTTTTGTTTGTCTGGTTAGTATAACTTCTGTAGAGATACAAGAATAATTCTAGTTTTTGTCCTGCGACGTGATTGTTTGCTTCTTTCAAAAGATTTATATACTTTGTTGGTATATAGGATCCTTTTGAAAGTATCATTCAGTCATCAAGTCACAGGAATGTGGTTGTCCTGGTTTGGCTTGTTTATGATACTTATTGAAGTTATTTATTCAAGTTGGATTTGTTTCGAGTATTGATATATTTTTTTTTTCATACTAGAAATGCAGTCCACGGATTCAACGTGTTCCTGGTGTCTTTGATTCTCTTCGTTTCTGTCATTTTTAATTTTATACGCCAATGCTCTGACATGTATTACTTGTTACGTTTATGGAAGAGAATCACAAACACTTTGATTTTTATTTTTTTATTTTTATTTTTTTTTAACGATCCCTGGTAGAAGACGTGACTTTCTTCTGTTTCAGGATAGAAAGCACTCGGTTCGTGCTCAGTAAAGAAGATGATGGATAAAGGATTGTATAACGCTTGGAGAAGGAGGCAGGAAGGAAGATTGATGAAGAGGCTAATGGCATATGTGAGAAGGAAGGAAGAGGACTCTACAATGTTTCCCTAAAAACATTGAGCGACGTCCGATTAAGAATACAAGAAAATGTCTGCATTATTTACAATTACACGGCACATTCCAGCTGCTTTTAACGAGACGCGAGAATACGTGGCTCGTTTTCGATCGGCCGGTCTCTTCGACATTTTTTATAGCTCTTCAATGAGTATTTCTCGAGGAAAAAAAACCTCGAAAAGAAGTCCGTGTCCTATACGGTTGCTGCATGGCTAATTTTCATCACTGTTGCTTATTTAACCGTACGCCAAGCAAAACCGTTTAATACGTTGCACGTGTTGTACGCGCGAGATTTAAACAGTTAAGAAATTTCCTGAGTGAATTCTATTGGTCTTAAACAGTGGCAGGCGATTCAATATCGTACTTATTGAGTCGGTATTAGCGATTTGAGTATTAAGTCATCGGGGTGCAACGATTTTAATGAAAGTCCGCTCATCCAACAGCTTCGTATAAAATTCGCCCAGTGGTCAATGTGGGAGAATTGATGAGTTGCGATAAAGTATTGAATGCATGTGAACTATTTGAATTTAATTTACAATGGTGGTTAACTAGAATATTTTATTTTTAATGAAGTTCAACAAATTTCTACCAAAAGCCTGGCCCCATAAGACATTTTTTTTTTGGCTACAATATCTATATTCAATGGGCATATCTATGCATTGTGGATCAAGTTTGTCCAAGATGAAACATTGTAATTTATTTATACGTATCATGACAAAACATTCAAGACTATTATTTGTCCTACGTAGTGATTTTAGAGGAACAGCTTTGTTCGATCTGTCATTTAGGCTCTTGAGTATACGATTACTATTGTGAGTCTGATGTTATAACTCAACAAAGGAGAAAACTCTGAGACCAGTTAGATTGGTTGCAATTGGATGTTGTAGAAGCTCGTGCAAATATTGATACAGGCGTAAAATGGAAGTGGTGAAAGTTTTGAGGTTACTTCGAGACTGGCCGTGCGTTGATGTACATTTATTAAGTTGTAATCTTAACGATTATTATTTATTTGGCAGCTATTCTTACCGCTATGATTCCTTGGTGAGCATGAAGAGCCAAGACCGTAAGATCTTGATACTATATGTAATGATTACTATTGCACAGTAATACTCTAATGATGGTTGCGCTGTGTAAGTAATTGTAATACAGGATGCCTTAGTTGATCGGTTTAGCAATACGTATTGGCTTAGTTTTAATATCCTAATTGTCAGGATCTTTCGTACTTCACTCAATGGCTACCTGGAATTGTGTATTATTTAAAGTATCAATCTCTTAATATACGACGGTGCATAGTTATAGTTGTACGCCATGTTATTAGGATATTAACCAGCGAAAGGTTGCATTTGATTTAACCTGTGCAATTCCTTATGACGTTAAGAGTCTCGATCGAGCGGCGAAATTCATATTTTATATGAAATAGGGAGATATTAAACGACAAAATGTGGAATTGTTTAACATGGGCTTACACATAACAGTCCTCCGTTCGTTTTCTATCTCATTATTCCTTTTATTTTTTTTTTATTTTTGATTTCTAGCGTGCTCGCTAATATCCTCAGCCCATTCTCATCCTCATCCTTTTGAGTTTATGCATTTACAATACCGCGTATGCGCCTGAGAGCTTAAAGGCCTAAAGTCATTATACGATTGTTGTTACTCCTACAAAAAGTATAGGACAGACTGGATTCGTACTCTTAACGGCTTTTCGAATGACAATTGTTTTTAGAAAATAGTTTTTGTTCACTCGCGCCATAGAAATTATTAACCCAGTATCAACGAAATCATGTCCTTTGTGTTTGTATCTATCAGGAGTGTTAGGCTAGTGATAAGACTATATTGAAGGGAGTCACATTTTGTATGCAAGTATCTTTATCACGTCTCAAACGTAACTCTATTTGATATAGCAGTATTACTGTTGCCGTATTGAGACACGGAATCGAATAATTCTACTGAGATTAAGGGTTAGATACATAATTTTTTAATGCGATGCATTCGTGCATTCTGCAAAAAAGAAAAATTTTGAGTTCAGTTCATTTATAAGTATTCTTTAAAGATAAAAACCAATTTTGTTGCCAATACATATTGCGTAAATCGTGTATCATTCATTTTTTAACACTGATACCGTGATCTATCGGGCTTTCTTTTCACGTGATTTAGAAATACACTATAATGATATGATGATTTTCTAGATGACAATTTTATTAGTCGTTTTATAAGATTCATCTTTGTTTATATGAATTTTTAGACTGTTGCAAAGTGCAACGTGCATCCGAATGTGCATGATTATCGTGAAGAAAATAGAATTTTGAACTATTTTATATACAGAGAGCCATCATTCTGATAAATCGCCAGGTTATGTGTGTAAAGTATGTTTTTTTTTTTAAATTATCCCTCGATATTCCTCGGGAAATTATAAAACTGCGCACGAATGTTAATCAGCCGTAGCAGCTGTAATTCAAAGCCGTTTATGAAAGTGGTAATTTAGGTATTCTGGCTCTCAGGTGAGATATTGTTATTTAATGATCTAATAATATGTAAGCTTTGGTTTATAATAAACATTTAAACTTGTACCACTTGTATTTATGCTGTTGTCCCGTTATTCTTTAAAAAGAAGTTTCCTAACGTAACAGTTTGGTACAGAAAATCAAAGGCAAACTTTTTATTATCCTGACACCATCTTCGGTTACTGTAATTCATAGGAGTTCAGCGGAATCCTCATGATCTTTATTTTTTTCTTAGAATTTTTATCATGGCATTCATGGAGACTAGAGTACATTTAGAGACATTTTATGCATATCAGTTTGGAAAATTCCGTTCCAACCATGGAGCCTAGAGTAGAGAAGAGTAGAGAAATTTATGTAATATGCAATTATATTATTTTTTTTCTTGCAAATTCAAAAGTATCTGGATTCACAATTTGTTCGTGTTTCTCAATAACTCAGGATCCTTCGTTTTTCGTTCTGGTATCATTGACGCCAGTCCGCTGTTTATGCACAACTTATAAATAAAGGCCAAAATTATACAAATGTTTTATTCATTCAAATAAAAAGAAAAGTTATTCCAAAAATGGTCCAAAAGTTAGCCTAAAAATGTGTCATTCGACCCCGTCCTCTTTTTATAATAAATATATATATATGTATATCTTTTCGCCCGGTACTCTCCCCACCATCGACGGGTTCTCTAGCGGAGTCAGCGTCGCAAGTGTCGTTTCGGGCAACCTCAATTTTAACAGCTTTTAGGTGTCATTCCTTATGTACATAGATGGGACTCCTCTACTCTAGTCTCCATGATGGCATTGATCCCATGTCTGTGAACTTTCATATTTGAGCCTGTTCATGACAAGGTACATACAGTCGGCATGGTCGGCACCGCAGAACAGTGTCATGGCGTGACCGCGATGACAGAAAGCATTTTCTTTGTGGAGGAGTCGAATCCAAAGAAGAAAATGTGGAGTAGATTCTGCTGTAGCAAAAGCAATGTGGTGCTATTCCTCATAAGCGTCATTCTAACCCAATGGTTAATCTGTGAGTTATTTTATCATCTTGTAAATAGTACCAGTTGTTTTGACATAAGATTGCGGTGTCTATGTGAATACGCCGTCCGAGTCCATTTGCGCAATAGCATTGCTCAGTGCTCAGTTACGTTTCTAAAGCCGCATAAGTTTGAAATAATACTTGAATATTTTGTATTTTTTTTGCAGTCTATCAAGAGTATCACAAATGGCAGGCATTCCAAGAAAAATGGAATAACTATATATCCGAGCTGAGCGATGTGCAAACAAAAATTTCGAGAATAAATGAGCTTGAAGGGAAAATTGCAGATATTAAATCACGACCTACTATATATGCAATAACGCCAACGTTCGCCAGACCCGTTCAAAAGGCAGAGTTGACACGTTTGGCACAGACGTTTTTACACATTTTTAATTTCCACTGGATTGTTGTAGAGGATTCTGTAAAGAAAACGGATTTGGTGACGAATTTTTTGGCGCAGAGCAGATTAGCGTACACGCATTTGAATGTGTCCACACCTCCGAATTATAAATTAGGCAAGAATGATCCTAATTGGAAAAAACCGCGTGGAGTCGAACAACGGAATGCAGCTCTTAGGTGGATAAGGGAAAGCTTGACTCAGGATGACAACGGAATAGTTTTTTTTGCTGATGACGATAATACTTATTCCATTAAATTGTTTAGAGAGGTAATAAGATGTGCCGTTAACTAAAGGTGCTAATATTCATCGTGCGATGATAGTGATTACTTAGTTTTTTTTTAAACAACCATATTGATGCATTTTTAAAATGATATTTTGTAGATGGAGAAAATTAAAACAGTTGGTGTTTGGCCTGTTGGCCTTGTCGGTGGCTTAATGGTTGAAAAACCTATTTGTGATAATGTTACGAGGAAGGTAGTGGGTTTTAATTCTGTGTGGAAACCAGATAGACCTTTTCCATTGGATATGGCAGGATTTGCTGTAAATTTGAGGCTTATTCTTGAGCATAAGAATGCCTGGTTTTCATTTACAGTTCAAAGTGGTTATCAGGAAAGTGAAATATTAAGGCAAATGATTCCAGGAATTGAACATCTAGAACCTTTAGCTGATTTTTGTACAAAGGTAATTAAATATTTTTATTAGATTATTATATTTCTTTTTATATATTCACAGTTTATTTATTTTCTTAACAGGTGTACGTATGGCATACACGTACCGAACCTCCAAAACTAAATGATGAGCAGCTTCTGATTAAAAAAGGAAAACCGTCAAATGCTGGTATAGAAGTCTAATAGTATTTTTATGTATTGTTAAGTTAAGTAAGGGGCAATGAATTGAAATTGTTATTCTAATAAAGTAAATTCTCACAGCCGTTACAATCCTTAAAACGACCATTCTCTGTAAAAACTAAAAGAAAGATTTAGACACCTTAGCAGTTTACCTTCCATCCTTGCTGGAATTTTCGTTTACAAAGTACACCCGTTTATTTATTTGTTAAATAAAAAAAGTATAATTATAAAACACGAATAGAAGCATATACCATATGCAACACGTGCATTTGGTTTTGAAAATGTTTTTCTCTTTATTGATGTCCTTTTTTTCCCTCGCGTACAGAAAAAGCATACATAAAAAATATGCCTTATACCTAAAAACTTTTATATAATATTATTAGTCATAAATTGTTCTTGAAACTGGAAGATGCGCGATAATACTTTTTTTCATTTGGGAAGCTACTTGGGTTTGATTTTGGCAACAGATATAAAATAGCTGCATCGGTCTTGCGCTGATCTCCTACATTCTATATATCCTCTTACTTTCCTCACATTTTTTCTCGCTCTCTCCGACAATACTGGCTGGTACAACGAAGAGACAACATTAACCGTCAACTTGACAAGCTATTGTTCATCATCACCCTTCACGCGACAATAATTCCCATAATTAACGTAATTCCGACTTATATGCTAATAAGTACTATATTTGGCAAAAACTTGTCACATTACGTAAAAAAGCTACCTGCGTAGAAAATCGCGTTCGCGACCGCAAAAAAGCGGCCTTCACAATTTCCTTCATCGTTTCCGCAAACACTCTTGTGAAATACGCACGAGCAATTTTCTTTCTTCTTTTCACGGAAACAATGAAAGAAATGGATCAAACGCGAGTTTTTCGCACGAACGCGTTTTCCTCGCTCCACGTACGACGCCGTTATATTATCTACTGGGATTCTCCTAAGCTTAATTTCAATGTTTCTTAAAGTTAGAGAAAACGTTTACAAGCATTTACAAAAACTTATCACATTTTCAACTGCGTTTTTGCAAAAAGCCCTCTTACCATTCTAGCGTAGAGAGGATGGCATTGTTTGATATCATTGTAAATAAATCATGACCGTATTCTTTACTTTGCTGCATCTCATCGCACCTTCTGGCATGATAATGACGCATCGAAAAAATCATTAAATACGGATACGGGTGGACACATACTTTTGTGTATTCACATGTTGAATGATTTTCAATAAAATTTTATCCTGGGTTCCCAAGATCTTGTTATCCGATGACCATATATATTATATAGTCAAACAATTAAGTAATTATTAATCATCCCAAAGTAATATGATATCAAAAATGCCACTGTTTTCCGATTACACTATACATATATTTGTATATATCTAAAGAGATTTTTTTTTTTCATGTCAAAGATAAGATCATGGTCAGAAGAAACAATGATCCCAGCCACATTACAGTTGACGCATAGACTTCCATTTGTTACTTGATGATTTTTTTTGGTACAAACTGGTCAGAATCAATGTCCTTTTTCTATAGATTATTGAGCGTCATTGGGAACGTAGTTTCTTCATGATCAAGATTCAGGTGACGACAATGAGAACAATTCGATCCGTAAGTCCTAAAATCTTTATCCAAAAGTGGTATACACAGTAGTCGTAATATTAAAAAATTGTTGAGTTATCTTATATCGGAATAATGGCAATTCTTTTGAATACGTTTAACGCGACAATTGCATTTGTCGACCATCGTTCTCAAGGTCGGTACACCTCAGTGATAAACTTCACAATATACACAATGTCAAATTAAAAAATACATTTCGTAAGAGCTACTTGCGGTGTATCTTTCTGCGACCAGAACATAAATATACAATCGTAAAGGATTCCTTTGTGAGCAACGTGTGGCTCGGTAATTGCGAAAATTACAATTAACAGTTAAAAATAAAATAAACAGACGTGAAGTTATCCCGGTATAATTTTCACCGTTGAAAAAGCGCAAACATCACAGGACACGAAGACTTAATCCTGCGAGAAAAGCTCGCAAAACAGTATCAAAGTGAAAAAGCAAAATTGGTAAGTGAAGTAATACACAAAATTATTAAAATAAAAATATTTTATGAGTAAGAACAACCCCTCGCTACAGATAACCGGTATAGAGTAATAAGATTAATAAGTTTTGCTTAAAGGAATCAGTCTTACAAAGAAATGACGTAACTAAAGAAAACAATCGATTAACTGGAACTACAAAACAAAATGGCATGAAAGTTTGTCATAATAAAAATATTCGCACTACCGTGCGAATATAAAGATGTGCATTGTCTGACGTATCTGGACCGAATAAAAGATCGTCCCAGAATGAAGAAAATTTGCAAAACTATATACAGGCTGTCGCAATAATGACATTACAAAATTGCGATTAAGTAGACGATCGTCTCGCCCCTTAAGCAGCAAGACGTTAATTTTGAATATTAAGTAAACACCGAAATTCGAAGAAAAAAAAAAAGAAAGATAAACACAAAACATCAAAATTATCTTGTGCATTCGTTTTTTTTTTTTTTTTTCCCACGAACACGTGGCAATCGCATTCGTAATTAAATGCGCCAAAAGACATATCCATAACCCAGCGTACCAGACCGTAATAATCTAAACGGTGACCTCAATCTCGAAGCGTTATCAAACACTAGCTACCGATAACCCGGATAGGACAAACACACCTCTACGTATTTTTCATTTATCATTCATGTCAATCCATATGAGCGCTAAATTTTGTACAGTTCATATCTCCCGCGCATCACGGAAGAGAAAATGGAGGACAGATAAAAGCGGACCGACTATTGTCAACTAGAAAAAGTGTCAAGGACACGTTACATAATATGCTCTAAAAATGTGACAACTACAGATAATTGTGATTCGAATTTGTTTTTTTCCACTTTCTCATCTTCATCGACTCTTCGTTCCCTTAAAGTTTTTAATCTATTACCAATATTATCTTTTCTCAGCGAATTCTCTCCCACCGACCAATAAACCTTGATCTCTCGATTCTGCCAAAAGTACGCTTCCGCTCGCGTGCCGAAAGCGAGTACAAGTGTTACGTAACTGCTTCCTGATATCCTCTTTTTGTCCTTGCGTCAGTGTGTCTGTGTGTTGCTGCTCCTCGTTTCCTTTTACTTCTTCGTGACATAATTTTTTTCAAAATTTCACCTCGCAAGGCTGCGCCGCCACGTGATCTTGCCTCGTGCAACGATTGGCCGAATTATTCTGCTTCGGATTGTCCTTAAGAAGCCGACGGGTACCTATTCGCCAGTGGATGATTTACTCTTGCTCCATCCTCGATGGCGGCCCTTGCCAATTTATAATCTAGTACGCCGGAAGAATATCTAGACGGCCGAGTCCTTGCCAACGAAGCCGGTCTTGGAGACGGACCTCTTGCCGTCGAAGGTGATGGACGTCTCCCGACGCAATCCAGAGTCGATTATCGGCGTTATCTTCTTCTCTTCCTTGAGCGGCTCCTTCTCTTCTCTGAAAATATTCATTTTTTTTTTTTTTAATAAACCCTCCGCACGCACCGACCCCTTTTTCTTTTCATTCTCTTATCTTTTTCCTTTTTTTCATTACAAAAAACATGATACTTATCAATATGATGACGAAATGAGAAATCTGTGCAACATCGACGACTCAGGCATGCCATAGAAATTCTATACCTAAAGACGATAACTTCTTGGTCACTAAGTAAAATATTATTTGGGTATATTAATGCAATACATATATATATATATAGTCTATTAAAGATCAATAACAGTAATCTAATAAACTATATATATTAATTAAAGTAGCACAGGTTACGATTCAATAAACTCTCACGTATTAAAAAGAATATCAAGTTATCGTCTACTGTTAGTTAAACTAGTCTCTGTTATCAGTGCTACAATAAGATTGGTATCTCGCCACTAACAAGAGGTGCACACACGAGCATGCAGCATGGCCAAAGCACAAGCCCTATGTAATCAAAGAATGTAGGATGAATCGTGAAATCCATATTATAAAATATAAGAATATAAATCTTCAGACTGGCTGTAATCCCATATTACACAAAAGGCATATAAACACGAATCAATTGATCACCATGCAAAGTCTCCGTCGCGGATTTCTCTTTGATAATTCCTTTTCGTAGGGCTTCGGGTTAATTGGAGAATAACGTGGTTGTAAAGCTATTTAAGTAAGAATAACATTGGATGAGGTACGCCGAGTACAGGAGATCAGACGGTAGTTCAAGGTAGGAATGGAACGTGATAAAAGGGGATCATGCCAAATAGCTTTTGTTTGTTAAAAAAAAATAAAAAAAAAAAAAAGAGTCCTTTCGGACGGAGCCATGCTTTTCTCTTACTGATGGTGGTTTCGTATTTCTCTTACATGGCGGTATGTTTGACCAATCTAATGGTATTTTTTCCACTACCCGAGTCTTGGATGGCCGTTACCCCGGCGACATTGGCCATTTTTTGGTCGCAATACGGCAACGGAAATCGCCAACCGTAAAGACTATCGGTAAAGAAAGAACAAAAAAAAGAAGAGAATACGAGAGTATGAAAGAATTCTGATAATCGAATAAGACCACGATACGTGGGCTGAATTATTATTTTTCCACTAATGATTCTAAATTCACATTATATAATGACTATTCTAAATATATCACACAAGATACGTACTACTCTTTACAGTTACCTTTATACACTCTTTAGCATTATTTTCTATCATTTTTATTTGGTGTATACCCCCCCCCCCCTTACCCCGGATCACTATGATATGGCCTTGAATGAGGTACGAAATTAATATTAAAGAAAAAGTCATCCCGTCCAAGTGAATGAATTTTTAAATGACATGATCATTATAGCGCCAGACTTGCCAAAGCACAATATAGAGATTTTTCGACTTACTAAGAAGATATATAAGACCCAGTATATTTATATACGATGACTGCAGTAATTTTTCACAATGTTCGCTATACTATATGTGTAATATAGAGAATATCATGAAAGTTCCTCCAAAACAGATACCAACCTTCCCAGCTTGGCGTCTTCCTCGTCGACCGGTTTCCTTCTGGAACGTTCGCAGACGTAAAATATGATACCTGATGAAAAAAAAAAAAAATGTGTTAAAAATAACCACAACCCCCACTTTGAAGGTCATCGGTATTACTTTTCACCAGATAATAAACCTACTCGTCCATGGCACTTAGTATCAATTAACGTTAACGACTGTTGTACGGTCTAAAAGCGACACGTGCGAAATAACATTTTTCAAGAGTACCGCGAGCCGCTCGACAATGTCAGTGCGTTTAGCCGAGAGCAAACGTTGACGATCCGTGAGAAATAATTATTTATAAAGCCAGAAGTGGTGCGAGAGAATTGCGTAAAGCCTAATGCCCACGTAGTTACCGTAGTAAGGAATCACGTAGGGTTCAACGTTGTTCAAGGCCTTTAAAGCACGGCTGAACAAGATCGATGAATAATATCCCCCCAGGTAGGAGCTTCGATAACCGGATATCGCGGGTTCGTCCGTGAGGATCGTTATAATAAACCCACCCATGGCGCCTTCCGGACGATGGCACCGAATGGAGTACGTTATAAGGGTGCCAGAGGACGTGATATTTATTATCGGTCGTAATGCAAAGCTTAAGAACTCTCACCAGTCTTATGGGTGCAGCAGCAGATCACGTCGATGATGACTATCAGGATGAATAGGATAGCGATGACTATGCCGATAATGGCAGCGCTCGAGATGAGTGGTCCCTCGTGAGTGATAACAGTTGGACCTGTGCATGATAGGAAAAAAAAAAAAAAAAAAAAAAAAAAAAAAAAAAAAAA